>NC_058084.1:472531840-472849627 GCF_014858855.1 Bufo gargarizans | reverse complement strand
CTCACCAACCATGGCCAGTGGCGATGACACGTTATCAGCGTTACAATACCACTTCTATGTCTCCTTGAGAAAAACACTTAGGGCGATGATGGAACAGGAGGTGGCCAGGAGGAGGAGGAGGAGGATGAGGAAGAGGGGTCATTTTTAGCACTTTCAGGCCAGTCTCTTCGAAGTGACTCAGAGGGAGGTTTTTTGCAACAGCAGAGGCCAGGTACAAATGTGGCCAGCCAGGGCCCACTACTGGAGGACGAGGAGGACGAGGATGAGGAGGAGGTGGAGGAGGATGAGGAATGAAGCATGGTCACAGCGGGGTGGCACCCAACGCAGCTCGGGTCCATCACTGGTGCGTGGCTGGGGGGAAAGGCAGGACGATGACGATACGCCTCCCACAGAGGACAGCTTGTCCTTACCCCTGGGCAGCCTGGCACACATGAGCGACTACATGCTGCAGTGCCTGCGCAACGACAGCAGAGTTGCCCACATTTTAACCTGTGCGGACTACTGGGTTGCCACCCTGCTGGATCCACGCTACAAAGACAATGTGCCACCTTACTTCCTGCACTGGAGCGTGATAGGAAGATGCGCGAGTACAAGCGCACGTTGGTAGACGCGCTACTGAGAGCATTCCCAAATGTCACAGGGGAACAAGTGGAAGCCCAAGGCCAAGGCAGAGGAGGAGCAAGAGGTCGCCAAGGCAGCTGTGTCACGGCCAGCTCCTCTGAGGGCAGGGTTAGCATGGCAGAGATGTGGAAAACTTTTGTCAACACGCCACAGCTAACTGCACCACCACCTGATACGCAACGTGTTAGCAGGAGGCAACATTTCACTAACATGGTGGAACAGTACGTGTGCACACCCCTCCACGTACTGACTGATGGTTCGGCCCCATTCAACTTCTGGGTCTCTAAATTGTCCACGTGGCCAGAGCTAGCCTTTTATGCCTTGGAGGTGCTGGCCTGCCCGGCAGCCAGCGTTTTGTCTGAACGTGTATTCAGCACGGCAGGGAGCGTCATTACAGACAAACGCAGCCGCCTGTCTACAGCCAAATGTGGACAAGCTGACGTTCATAAAAATGAACCAGGCATGGATCCCACAGGACCTGTCCGTCCCTTGTACCAGATTAGACATTAACTACCTCCCCATAACCATATATTATTGGACTCCAGGGCACTTCCTCATTCAATCCTATTTTTATTTCATTTACCATTATATTGCGATGCTACCCAAAGTTGAATGAACCTCTCCTCTGCCTGTGTGCTAGGCCTAAATATATGCCAATGGACTGTTGCAGTGGTGGCTGACCTGAAGCCTGATTCTCTGCTATGACAGCAGACTAATTCTCTGCTGACATGAAGGCCAGATTGTCTGTTACGGGACCTCTCTTCCTCTGCCTGGGTGCTGGGCCTAATTTATGACAATGGACTGTTGCAGTGGTGCTGACGTGAAGCCTGATTCTCTGCTATGACATGCAGACTGATTCTCTGCTGACATGAAGCCAGATCGTCTGTTACGGGACCTCTCTGCTCTGCCTGTGTGCTAGCCTAAATATATGCCAATGGACTGTTGCAAGTGGTGGGTGACGTGAAGCCTCATTCTCTGCTATGACATGCAGACTGTTTCTCTGCTGACATGAAGCCAGATTGTCTGTTACGGGACCTCTCTGCTCTGCCTGTGTGCTAGGCCTAAATATATGCCAATGGACTGTTGCAGTGGTGGGTGACGTGAAGCCTCATTCTCTGCTATGACATGCAGACTGATTCTCTGCTGTCATGAAGCCAGATTGTCTGTTACGGGACCTCTCTGCTCTGCCTGTGTGCTAGGCCTAAATATATGCCAATGGACTGTTGCAGTGGTGGGTGACGTGAAGCCTCATTCTCTGCTATGACATGCAGACTAATTCTCTGCTGACATGAAGACAGATTCTCTGTTACGGGACCTCTCTCCTCTGCCTGTGTGTGTGCTGGGCCTAAATATATGCCAATGGACTGTTGCAGTGGTGGCTGACGTGAAGCCTCATTCTCTGCTATGACATGCAGACTGATTCTCTGCTGACATGAAGCCAGATTCTCTGTTACGGGACCTCTCTCATCTGCCTGTGTGCTAGGCCTAAATATATGCCAATGGACTGTTGCAGTGGTGGCTGACGTGAAGCCTCATTCTCTGCTATGACATGCAGACTAATTCTCTGCTGACATGAAGACAGATTCTCTGTTACGGGACCTCTCTCCTCTGCCTGGGTGCCGGGGCCTAAATATCTGAGAATGGACTGTTCCAGTGGTGGGTGACGGGAAGCCAGATTCTCTGCTATGGAACCTCTCTCCAATTGATTTTGGTTAATTTTTATTTATTTAATTTTTATTTTAATTAATTTCCCTATCCACATTTGTTTGCAGGGGATTTACCTACATGTTGCTGCCTTTTGCAGCCCTCTAGCCCTTTCCTGGGCTGTTTTACAGCCGTTTTAGTGCCGAAAAGTTCGGGTCCCCATTGACTTCAATGGGGTTCGGGTTCGGGACGAAGTTCGGATCGGGTTCGGATCCCGAACCCGAACATTTCCGGGATGTTCGGCCGAACTTCTCGAACCCGAACATCCAGGTGTTCGCTCAACTCTAATTATAACACATGGAATATACTTAACTCTTCTGTCCAGCATTGAAGGGGCACCTTCAGAAAAAAATCGCATCTGTGGGGGACAAAAATCGCATCAGTATTGCATGATACATATGGTGGTGATAAACCACAAAAATTTGCAGATTATGTTGGAGTAGAATCTACAATAGATTATTAGTTAGAACAGATATGTAATTATACATGATTTTACATGTCATGTTTTTCATTTTCACCTTATATTTAACTTGAATCCATTTCTGATCTTATACTCAACTTGAATCCATCCCAGAACTTAGGATTTGCCAACGTACCATATAAAGGAGGGCCAAATCATTTTTGCGGGTTACCACTGAGGAAGGGGCCAGGAATAGACCCCGAAACGCGTCTGGTTATAGGAGACCCGCACATCAGCTGATGGACTACCCTCCAACAGTGTCGGACTGGGGTGCTTAGGGTGCACCAGACAAATTTATTTTGGGGGCCCACTGTACGGATACGTTCAAATATTCTTTCTGCCATAGTTGTAAAAATCTTCAGCCGACACATATAGTCCTTATTTATATTTTTTAAATATATCTTAATTGTTTTTTAATCACAAATTGTTTAAAATTGCTTTTTATTTATAAAATGTTACTTGTAATTAAAGCGGTAAGAATATATTAAGGGAAAAGGTCCATTAAAAAATAATATCTATAATTAGATGCAGTTATACATATGAGATTGCAAAGATATAAAAAAATGCATCTTTATGGAACAAAAACGCATCTTTACAAAAAAGCCACATTGAAACCGCAAGGAACATAGTAAGCTGCAAAAATGTGGATCCTGACCAATTGGAAGGATATTCCAAATCCAGTACGGATTTTGAGACAAACCAGAAATTAGTATAAAATCGGGGAATCGGGGTATGCCACTGAGGAAGGGGACAGCTTCTCCCCGAAACGCGTCTGGCGTAAGACTTTGAACAAATAACCCGTTTATAGAAATCCAAGTGCACTTTTGAAGAAATCAGAGCTTTTTCTATTTCATCTAAAAAAGACCTGAAGACTAAAGTTGAGCGAACACCTGGATGTTCGGGTTCGAGAAGTTCGGCCGAACTTCCCGGAAATGTTCGGGTTCGGGATCCGAACCCGATCCGAACATCGTCCCGAACCCCATTGAAGTCAATGGGGACCCGAACTTTTCGGTACTAAAAAGGCTGTAAAACAGCCCAGGAAAGGGCTAGAGGGCTGCCAAAGGCAGCAACATGTAGGTAAATCCCAAGCAAACAAATGTGGATAGGGAAATGAATTAAAATAAAAATTAAATAAATAAAAATTAACCAAAATCAATTGGAGAGAGGTCCCATAGCAGAGAATCTGGCTTCACGTCACCCACCACTGGAACAGTCCATTCTCAGATATTTAGGCCCCGGCACCCAGGCAGAGGAGAGAGGTCCCGTAACAGAGAATCTGTCTTCATGTCAGCAGAGAATCAGTCTGCATGTCATAGCAGAGAATCAGGCTTCACGTCAGCCACCACTGCAACAGTCCATTGTCATAAATTTAGGCCAAGCACCCAGGCAGAGGAGAGAGGTCCCGTAACAGACAATCTGGCTTCATGTCAGCAGAGAATCAGTCTTCATATCATAGCAGAGAATCAGGCTTCATGTCAGCCACCAATGCAACAGTCCATTGTCAGATATTTAGGCCCAGCACCCAGGCAGAGGAGAGAGGTCCCGTAACAGACAATCAGGCTTCACGTCAGCCACCAGTGCAACAGTCCATTGGCATATATTTAGGCCCAGCACCCAGGCAGAGGAGAGAGGTCCCGTAACAGAGAATCTGGCTTCATGTCAGCAGAGAATCAGTCTGCATGTCATAGCAGAGAATCAGGCTTCACGTCAGCCACCACTGCAACAGTCCATTTTCATAAATTTAGGCCAAGCACCCAGGCAGAGGAGAGAGGTCTCGTAATAGACAATCTGGCTTCATGTCAGCAGAGAATCAGTCTTCATATCATAGCAGAGAATCAGGCTTCACGTCAGCCACCAATGCAACAGTCCATTGTCAGATATTTAGGCCCAGCACCCAGGCAGAGGAGAGAGGTCCCGTAACAGACAATCGGGCTTCACGTCAGCCACCAGTGCAACAGTCCATTGGCATATATTTAGGCCCAGCACCCAGGCAGAGGAGAGAGGTCCTGTAACAGAGAATCTGGCTTCATGTCAGCAGAGAATCAGTCTGCATGTCATAGCAGAGAATCAGGCTTCACGTCAGCCACCACTGCAACAGTCCATTTTCATAAATTTAGGCCAAGCACCCAGGCAGAGGAGAGAGGTCCCGTAACAGACAATCTGGCTTCATGTCAGCAGAGAATCAGTCTTCATATCATAGCAGAGAATCAGGCTTCACGTCACCCACCACTGTAAGAGTCCATTTTCATAAATTTAGGCCCAGCACCCAGGCAGAGGAGAGAGGTGCCGTAACAGACAATCTGGCTTCATGTCAGCAGAGAATCAGTCTTCATATCATAGCAGAGAATCAGGCTTCACGTCAGCCACCAATGCAACAGTCCATTGTCAGATATTTAGGCCCAGCACCCAGGCAGAGGAGAGAGGTCCCGTAACAGACAATCAGGCTTCACGTCAGCCACCAGTGCAACAGTCCATTGGCATATATTTAGGCCCAGCACCCAGGCAGAGGAGAGAGGTCCCGTAACAGAGAATCTGTCTTCATGTCAGCAGAGAATTAGTCTGCATGTCATAGCAGAGAATCAGGCTTCACGTCACCCAACATTGGAACAGTCCATTGGCATATATTTAGGCCCCTTCACCCAGACAGAGGAGAGGTTCATTCAAATTTGGGTAGCCTCGCAATATAATGGTAAAATGAAAATAAAAATAGGATTGAATGAGGAAGTGCCCTGGAGTACAATAATATATGGTTAAGGGGAGGTAGTTAATGTCTAATCTGGACAAGGGACAGACAGGTCCTGTGGGATCCATGCCTGGTTCATTTTTATGAACGTCAGCTTGTCCACATTGGCTGTAGACAGGCGGCTGCGTTTGTCTGTAATGACACCCCCTGCCGTGCTGAATACACGTTCAGACAAAACGCTGGCCGCCGGGCAGGCCAGCACCTCCAAGGCATAAAAGGCTAGCTCTGGCCACGTGGACAATTTAGAGACCCAGTAGTTCAATGGGGCCGAACCATCAGTCAGTACGTGGAGGGGTGTGCACACGTACTGTTCCACCATGTTAGTGAAATGTTGCCTCCTGCTAACACGTTGCGTATCAGGTGGTGGTGCAGTTAGCTGTGGCGTGTTGACAAAACTTTTCCACATCTCTGCCATGCTAACCCTGCCCTCAGAGGAGCTGGCCGTGACACAGCTGCCTTGGCGACCTCTTACTTCTCCTCTGCCTTCGCCTTGGGCTTCCACTTGTTCCCCTGTGACATTTGGGAATTCTCTCAGTAGCGCGTCTACCAACGTGCGCTTGTACTCGCGCATCTTCCTATCACGCTCCAGTGCAGGAAGTAAGGTGGGCACATTGTCTTTGTAGCATGGATCCAGCAGGGTGGCAACCCAGTAGTCCGCACACGTTAAAATGTGGGCAATTTTGCTGTTGTTGCGCAGGCACTGCAGCATGTAGTCGCTCATGTGTGCCAGGCTGCCCAGGGGTAAGGACAAGCTGTCCTCTGTGGGAGGCGTATCGTCATCGTCCTGCCTTTCCCCCCAGCCACGCACCAGTGATGGACCCGAGCTGCGTTGGGTGCCACCCCGCTGTGACCATGCTTCATCCTCATCCTCCTCCACCTCCTCCTCATCCTCGTCCTCCTCGTCCTCCAGTAGTGGGCCCTGGCTGGCCACATTTGTACCTGGCCTCTGCTGTTGCCAAAAACCTCCCTCTGAGTCACTTCGAAGAGACTGGCCTGAAAGTGCTAAAAATGACCCCTCTTCCTCCTCCTCCTCCTCCTGGGCCACCTCCTCTTGCATCATCGCCCTAAGTGTTTTCTCAAGGAGACATAGAAGTGGTATTATAACGCTGATAACGGCGTCATCGCCACTGGCCATGTTGGTGGAGTACTCGAAACAGCGCAACAGGGCACACAGGTCTCGCATGGAGGCCCAGTCATTGGTGGTGAAGTGGTGCTGTTCTGTAGTGCGACTGACCCGTGCGTGCTGCAGCTGAAACTCCACTATGGCCTACTGCTGCTTGCACAGTCCAGCATGTGCAAGGTGGAGTTCCACCTGGTGGGCACGTCGCATATGAGGCGGTGAGCGGGAAGGCCGAAGTTACGCTGTAGCGCAGACAGGCGAGCAGCAGCAGGATGTGAACGCCGGAAGCGCGAACAGACGGCACGCACTTTATGCAGCAGCTCTGACATGTCGGGGTAGTTGTGAATGAACTTCTGCACCACCAAATTCAGCACATGCGCCAAGCAAGGGATGTGCGTCAAACTGGCTAGTGCCAGAGCTGCAACAAGATTTCGCCCATTATCACACACCACCAGGCCGGGCTTGAGGCTCACCGGCAGCAACCACTCGTTGGTCTGTTGTTCTATACCCTGCCACAACTCCTGTGCGGTGTGGGGCCTGTCCCCCAAACATATGAGTTTCAGAATGGCCTGCTGACGTCTACCCCGGGCTGTGCTGAAGTTGGTGGTGAAGGTGTGTGGCTGACTAGATGAGCAGGTGGAAGAAGAGGAGGAGGAAGTCGAGTAGGAGGAGGTGGCAACAGGAGGCAAAGAATGTTGCCCTGTGATCCTTGGCGGCGGAAGGACGTGCGCCAAACAGCTCTCCGCCTGGGGCCCAGCTGCCACTACATTTACCCAGTGTGCAGTTAGGGAGATATAGCGTCCCTGGCCGTGCATACTGGTCCACGTATCTGTGGTTAGGTGGACCTTGCCACAGATGGCGTTGTGCAGTGCACACTTGATTTTATCGGATACTTGGTTGTGCAGGGAAGGCACGGCTCTCTTGGAGAAGTAGTGCCGGCTGGGAACAACATACTGTGGGACAGCAAGCGACATGAGCTGTTTGACGCTGTCTGTGTCCACCAGCCTAAATGACAGCATTTCATAGGCCAGTAGTTTAGAAATGCTGGCATTCAGGACCAGGGATCGAGGGTGGCTAGGTGGGAATTTACGCTTTCTCTCAAATGTTTGTGAGATGGAGAGCTGAACGCTGCCGTGTGACATGGTTGAGATGCTTGGTGACGGAGGTGGTGGTGGTGTTGGTGGTACATCCCCTGTTTGCTGGGCGGCAGGTGCCAATGTTCCTCCAGAGGCGGAGGAAGAGGCCGAGGCGGCAGCAGCAGAAGAGGACGAGGCGGCAGCAGCTGAAGAGGTAGCAGGGGGAGCCTGAGTGACTTCCTTGGTTTTAAGGTGTTTACTCCACTGCAGTTCATGCTTTGCATGCAGGTGCCTGGTCATGCAGGTTGTGCTCAGGTTCAGAACGTTAATGCCTCGCTTCAGGCTCTGATGGCACAGCGTGCAAACCACTCGGGTCTTGTCGTCAGCACATTGTTTGAAGAAGTGCCATGCCAGGGAACTCCTTGAAGCTTCCTTTGGGGTGCTTGGTCCCAGATGGCGGCGGTCAGTAACAGGCGGAGTCTCTTGGCGGCGGGTGTTCTGCTTTTGCCCATTGCTCCCTCTTTTGCTACGCTGTTGGCTCGGTCTCACCACTGCCTCTTCCTCCGAACTGTGAAAGTCAGTGGCACGACCTTCATTCCATGTGGGGTCTAGGACCTCATCGTCCCCTGCATCGTCTTCCACCCAGTCTTGATCCCTGACCTCCTGTTCAGTCTGCACACTGCAGAAAGACGCAGCAGTTGGCACCTGTGTTTCGTCATCATCAGAGACATGCTGAGGTGGTATTCCCATGTCCTCATCATCAGGAAACATAAGTGGTTGTGCGTCAGTGCATTCTATGTCTTTCACTGCTGGGGAAGGGCTAGGTGGATGCCCTTGGGAAACCCTGCCAGCGGAGTCTTCAAACAGCATAAGAGACTGCTGCATAACTTGAGGCTGAGACAGTTTCCCTGGTATGCATGGGGGTGATGTGACAGACTGATGGGGTTGGTTTTCAGGCGCCATCTGTGTGCTTTCTGCAGAAGACTGGGTGGGAGATAATGTGAACGTGCTGAATCCACTGTCGGCCACCCAATTGACTAATGCCTGTACCTGCTCAGGCCGTACCATCCTTAGAACGGCATTGGGCCCCACCATATATCGCTGTAAATTCTGGCGGCTACTGGGACCTGAGGTAGTTGGTACACTAGGACGTGTGGATGTGGCAGAACGGCCACGTCCTCTCCCAGCACCAGAGGGTCCACTAACACCACCACGACCATGTCCACGTCCGCGTCCCTTACTAGATGTTTTTCTCATTGTATTGTATTCAAATTCAGCTGAATATAAATTTGAGGCCTAGTATTTAGGCGCTGGGTGACCGGTATAGATTTACTGACAGAATTAGACTTGGAAATGCACAGTAGCGTGTGTGTGAAGTTATTCTGAATGACCCTATGTGCACCTTGAATATTATATACCCTTTTAGGGATAGATTTCAAATAGCTCTGATACAGCAGAAACCACTAAATTATGAAATTGCTAAATTGGGAATTGTATTTTAACCCAGAACAAAAAATGTGCTTTGACGGACACTAAATAACTTGCCCAGCCAGAACAGTACAGCGGTAACGACAGATTTAGCGGGATATAAATTTGAGGCCTAGTATTTAGGCGCTGGGTGACCGGTATGGATTTACTGACAGAATTAGACTTGGAAATGCACAGTAGCGTGTGTGTGAAGTTATTCTGAATGACCCTATCTGCACCTTGAATATTATATACCCTTTTAGGGATAGATTTCAAATAGCTCTGATACAGCAGAAAACACTAAATTATGAAATTGCTAAATTATGAATTGTATTTCAACCCAGAACAAAAAATGTGCTTTGACGGACACTAAATAACTTGCCCAGCCAGAACAGTACAGCGGTAACGACAGATTTAGCGGGATATAAATTTGAGGCCTAGTATTTAGGCGCTGGGTGACCGGTATGGATTTACTGACAGAATTAGACTGGGATATGGCCAAAAAATAACCACACTATTGCTGGTTAAATGCACTTGGTGTGACAGCTTGACCAACCACACTACTGAGGGTTAAATGCACTTGGTGACAGGCACAGCTTGCCCCTGATGTAGTATATGGCCCAAAAATGAACAGACTATTGCTGGTTAAATGCACTTGGTGTGACAGCTTGACCAACCACACTACTGAGGGTTAAATGCACTTGGTGACGGGCACAGCTTGCCCCTGATGTAGTATGTGGCCAAAAAATAAACAGACTATTGCTGGTTAAATGCACTTGGTGTGACAGCTTGACCAACCACACTACTGAGGGTTAAATGCACTTGGTGACAGGCGCAGCTTGCCCCTGATGTAGTATATGGCCAAAAAATAAACAGACTTTTGCTGGTTAAATGCACTTGGTGTGACAGCTTCACCCTGATGTAGGCTTTAGCCAAAAAACAACCACACCATTTAGGGTTAAATGCACTTGGTGACAGGCGTAGCTATGTGACTCCAGCTTAAATAGAGGCTGGGTCACATGGTGCTCTGGCCAATCACAGCCATGCCAATAGTAGGCATGGCTGTGACGGCCTCTTGTGGCAAGTAGTATGACGCTTGTTGATTGGCTGCTTTGCAGCCTTTCAAAAAGCGCCAAGAAAGCGTCAAAAATCGCCAAGAAAGCGACGAACACCGAACCCGAACCCGGACTTTTACGAAAATGTCCGGGTTCGGGTCCGTGTCACGGACACCCCAAAATTCGGTACGAACCCGAACTATACAGTTCGAGTTCGCTCATCCCTACTGAAGACGTCATCAGCCCGCGCCGGGAAGGTACGTGATCCTCACACAGAATCAAACTCCAAAATCAGCGGTAAGAGACACGTGGGGCACGACTTAACTCCAGAGTCGGGATGCCGGTATACAGCGTGGAGTGCGGACCTAGTCGCAAGTCCCAGCCGGCTACAGGCTAAGGTAAGCCCACATAGTGGGTAAAGATCTGAATTACTCTATAACTACGGGACTGGAACGAACTATACTAGAAACATATATTAAGGTCTTCCACTGTAGCAATTAAATCCGGATACAACAGTCACTACTGATATAAAAAGATTGGCTACATGTTGCAATATCTTTTTGCGGATATTTAAAGAGACTGACTACAATGGAATTTTGTTCACATGTACAAAAATATTTCTAAAGCCAGGAACCAGTTATATATGAGAACTGAGCGGCAAAGATATATATATATATATTTTGGGACCAATTCTATCACCATAAGTTAAATGTGTTTTTATAGGTATTCTGACATTATTGATGATATTGATAATATAAAGAAATACTGCAGAACTTGAGCGGAGTCTGATTACCACAGTATCCCACCTGTAATATAGCATACCAACCTTTGAGATTTGCAGCCCTGTAACTATTCAGGTGGAGAATTTATTGGATCATCAGTCCCAGCTCCAGAAAGTAGTATTACTTATTGTACTATACTATTTAGAGGTTTTACATTGTAATTGTATTTTATTGTACATTTTAACAATAAATTGTGTCCTAAAATGTCTCCATATATGAGTGCCCACCCATACTATTTCACGTTCAAATATTACCTGCTCACACAGCAGCAAGATTCTACCAGATGATTGAATATGGGGGTCTCTGTGTCAACTTTGAGGAGGTAGGCCCTGGGGAGAAGAGGACACTGGTGGCTTTCCTCTATACCTAGAAGTCGTCTCAGCTCTGATTGTATCTATTATAATAAACTGGGGAATTTCTTTAATAATCTATGAAGTTTTTTTATATGAACATAGGCTGGTTGAGGTGCTGTACATTGAATATATGTATGTAGTGCAGTAAGTCTACTGTGTTATTAGACTAGGGGCCCACCGGGGGATTCACCTTTACCCCTGTGGGCCATTCCGAGCCTGCCCTCCACTCTACTTCGCTTACGGACATTTATCTCTGCAGGATTTATAACACTAGATACCAGCCCTGCCTCCCACTCGATACACATGGGACGCCGTGACTTGAATCTCCCTCTTTAAAGAGATTCGGAGAAGTCACACAAGTAATTGCAGCAGCTGGAGATTTTTTATAAAGAGCCAGCAATATATTGAAGCAACATACCGCAGAGACAAGCGTCCATCACCACGCTGAAGCAGCTGACAACTCCAAAACAGGTACCTCTATATTCAACACTGCAGCCTTGTGGGACGCCACTGTGAGCGCAGGCTGAATACTGCTGAATACTGTTTTATTTCAATTAACCTGACAGTAAGGTTATACAAACTACGTGTATACCTAATAGTTGAATTATACCATTATTGGTCAGCATATAAATATATTACATCTCTATGCAATATATATTCATATAACCCTGCTGCAACAAAACTGCCTTCCATTCACGGGATTGAATATAAATAGGATTCACAGATGTGACATTTTAGAAGCTACCATAGACGTCAAACAATTTATTCTCTGGCTAGGACACTATATGAATATCTACGCTTTTATTATCATCAGTGTATGATACACTTGGTACAATATTTTTCATCGGTGGTTCAATATATGCCCACCTGTATTGATTTTCCTTTTTATGGTGCAATTATTAACTATATGAATGTTTACAATATTCTAGAATTCTCACATACCACTCTATCCCGAAGTCTTATCACCACCAATTTCACACAGTATTTATATGTATTGCTTATTTTTATGCATTGTCCTTTTTTTATTCATTGTCCAATTTTATGCGTTTGGTACACACAATGTACCTTTTTAATTAATAAAATATCAAAGTGTTTTGAAGCCATCTTTGTCTGCTATAGCCCAGGTGGCGAGTGCTCAGCCTTAACCATTACTAATCTATATTTAGAGTCTAGCCAAGTATTAATTGCATATTTGATCAATTAATTTTTAGTAAGATGTAATTTATGAACTTGACCCTGTCTAAAAGTAAAAGAGAGCATAGAGGAACATTAGACATAGACTAAGAGTTAAGGCAAGCCTAACGGGTGGAAAATAAAGCCAATCCAGACAACGTGCACATATAATTGCTCTGTGATAAATATAAAGGTCTGGCAGGCAAATACAACTACGTTTGTTATGTTAAACCAAATAGTTATGAGAAAGTCTGAGTCTAGGGGAAGTCTAAGAAAATAGATTGCGGGCGTTTAAAAAATGTTTGCGGAATGGTTATGGGCAGAGCTGATAAATAATACAGCACCATGGGAAGTAAAACAGACTTGAGTAAATTCTTACGTCCAAACCACAAGGTATATGGCAAATCCCAAGAAGAAAGCAAATCATCCAAAGTCTTCAGCAAAGCCCAGAAATTTGCTGAGTATAAAGAAGGAGACAGACTAATGCCTACATGATCGACTTGGTAGTCCACTGAAAAGGGGTTGATTGTTGGAGGGAAGCTTGGCGTTGGGAATCTATTAAAACATTAAGAACCTGGTATTTTGCATAATTTACCTCAAAGTTGGAAAACGATCAGAAGACCTGGACAACATCCATAACTGCTAGGAAAGCCTGAGGCAAGTTGGCAATAAACAATAAAACATTGTCTGCAAAGGCTGCAAACTGATGTAATGTGGTCCCTATACTAATCCATTCCAACCTGTCATCTTAGCAGAAAGCCTGCAGTAAAGTTTAAATAGAATTAAAAGCAAGGGAGTGCCATTAATTATGGGAAAGGGTGTCTAAAGGGCAGGCTTGGACTGGCCCACAGGGGTACTGGTGAATTCCCCAGTGGGCCCCTGAGCAAGGTGGGCCCCTCGTCTTCTAACCCCTGCACAAGTGGCACATAACACAGTAGACTTACTGCACTACATACATATATTCAATGTACAGCACCTCAACCTGCCTGTGCTCATATTAAAAACTCCCCAGTTTCTTATTATAGACACAATCAGAGCTGAGATGACTTCAAGGTATAGAGGAAATATATATTATATTAATATATTCTATCATCTGGTAGCATCTTGCTGCTGTATGAGCAGGTAATATTTGGATGCATCCATACGGTGGGCCCCCCCAATAAATCTTACTGTTGTACCCTAGGCACCCCAGTCCGACACTGCTAAAGGGTACCATTCACCAAGACTCTTGCAGTTGGGTTGCTTTACATGGTCATCACCCCATTGATAAAGTAACAAGGAATGTAAAATACAGACAGTGCATATGACATAATCAGCCAATCCACCATATCAAATGCCTTATTGGCATCCATACCAAGAAGGACTAGGGGCCTAAGTGTGTTCTTTGCAAGCTGTGTAAAGTGAATCACTTTTGCAACATTAGACCTGCCCTCTGTCCCCTGGACAAAGTCTGGTTAGATAAGATTATGTAAGAAAGGCTTCAGCCTATTAGCCAACATTTTAGCATAACATTATGCTATGCTATGTGTAAAGGGGGAATAGTAATCACCAATATTTATGCAAATATTGGTAATTAATATTCATAAATAGGAGGAGCCGTCTAGTGATGACTCCGCCTATTTATGCCTTTATATAATAATAACACAATACCTTCGCTATGCTTTACACTAATCGCTACGCTAGCTGCATGCTCCTTACTGAACTAACTATCGCCAATAACTTCACGTTACAAAGATAGTTACAAGTAACACAGTATTTATTACTACAATACACTACGCACGCAATACACTAACAATACAGCACTAAATATATACAATCCTAAACTACACTACACGTTCCCAACTTCCACCCATAAACTAACTAGACAATTCACACATACAAGTATATTCACAGCCCACCCACCTGGTTCTATACTATCCCTATGGGGTACGACGAGGGTCAACGGTGGTCTTACAGAGGTGTAAGCAGACCACAAACTGTAATAGGGGTGAGGTATCTAGGGGTGAGCACAACAGGGTTAATCAAGGATACCACAATATAAGGGTTAATCCCAGCAAGAGTAACAGGGACACTAACAAGGACTGGGGTAACCACCAGGGGTTAATCAGGGGTGGTAGGCACAGTAAGGGTATCAGGGCCGGGACTAGGGTAGTAGTCACAGACTAGGGTAAAACAATGTAAGGGTTAATCAGGGGTGGTAGGAAAACAAGGGTAATAGGGTTAACAATGGGTACAGGGGGTGAGGGTATACAACAGGGGAAAGTATGATATAGGGCAGGGTGGATAGGAGGGTGCGTTGGTGGTATAGGGTAGATAGAAGGGTGTATAGGGTATAGGAGGGTGATATCGTTGGTGGTTCTTCAGGGAGGGTGGGCGGCCGGCTCTCTTCTCCCTTAGTGCAGGGCCTGCCGGACTTATATGTCCGGCCGCCCGCACTCCGTACCGCCCACACAGCGGCGCCCGAGCGCGCACCACTGTGAAGGACACGTGGGCCGTCGCGGTGAAATGACGTTGCCGCACCTGCCCGGGCGTCCCTGCAGGGCCGTGTGCACTTGCTGACAGGCGGGAGATCCTTTGATCTCCCGCCTGTAGCTCTCAGCATTCCGGACATCGCAATGGTAATTGCGATGCCGGAATGCACATAATAGAGGGAGCGGAGGTATCTCCTCTCTCTCTATTATGCTTAATTATCTCCAGCAGGGCTGCAGATAATTAGAACCAAAGGATTCAAATTCTTTAGAATTTGAATCCTTTGAGTTCACCAGAATGACCGGACCTTGTCCAGTCATCCTGGCGCCTTCACCCAGATTACATCAATGTGAATGCTTGGGGCACATTGACATTGATGCATCTGGGTCCATGTAGGGGGGGGGGATTTATATGATATAAGGGGGCATTATATGAATATTCAGAGGGCATCTTTATATGATAAGGGGGCATTACATATATATATTTATATGATAAGGGGGCACATATATATATATTCAGGAGGCACATTATATGAATTCCCACAGGGGCATGAATGAGCCCCTGGGGAATATCAGAGGCGGATGGGCGCAGGTGCTGGGCACATCTGCGCACATCGCCCTCTGAGGGGAACATTATGCACCGCTAATACATATATATATATATATGCGTGCCCCAGTAGGCATGCATATATATCTATGCATACCTGCCACCCTTCCTCAACACTATGCATTATAAAAAAAAAAAAAAGATTGGGCGGTAGTTTGAGCAAAGGGTGGGATCTTTATTAGGTTTGGGAATAATAGATTTTTTGCTGAAAGCATAGAGTTGGTGAACAACAACCCTTCCAAGACTGTGTTGCAGACCGCCAGTAAGTGTGGCAGCAATTGGTCTTTAAATGTGGTATAATAATAGATAGGTAGACCATCTGAACCAGGGCTTTTATTGGAGAGGGTTTCAGCAAACGGACAGGTTATCTGTTGCGCAAGGGTCTGCGATGAGGAAGGCAGGTTCAAGGTAGCAAGCCAATCTCTTATCTCTGCTGCCCTGGAGTCCCTTTGACAAGATGTAAAAGGGTGCTGGAGATTATAAAGCTTGCTATAATATTCACAGAATTGTGCAGCTATCAAGTCAGTTTTATGGAATTTCAACGCATTAGATGCTGTAATAAGAGAAATGTAAGAAGTAGCTTTCTACTTTTTTATTTGAGATAATACAAGCTTGGATGTTTTATTTTCATGGGTGTAGTATTTGTACTGTGTGGTAAAAATAGTCTTGTAGTATATTTATTCAGACGATTCTTAAGTTTAGATCTCAACAAATCCAAATGTGCCAATGTATGCCACTCCAGCTTTTCTGAAACTACAGCTCCCAGAATCCTCTTTTCACTTCTATGGGAGTTTCAAGAATA
Source organism: Bufo gargarizans (assembly GCF_014858855.1). Lineage (NCBI taxonomy): Eukaryota > Metazoa > Chordata > Amphibia > Anura > Bufonidae > Bufo > Bufo gargarizans. The sequence continues at coordinate 472,833,196 of NC_058084.1, read as the reverse complement.
GCCGAGTAGGTGTGCATTCTGGGAATTGTGGTTTTATAGCAGATGGAGTGCGAAGGTTACTTATCGCTATTGTAGGCAATCAATACTGACCATGGGGGTCTGAACTCAAGGTCCCCCACCAATCAGCACTGTAATGTAGCTCCTCGTTCCTGCACCATGTTTTTTGTTTACACAGACTCAATGGAGGACATAGTTACATAGTTAATATGCTTGAAAAAAGACATAAGTCCATCAAGTTTAACCAAGTGATAGGTGAGAATGTGAATTTTATAAAAAGGAGAGTGAGATCTATATTTATACACATTTTCATAAGAATAAATGCCATTTACTTTTAAGAATTCACCTACGGTAAGCCTTTTTTAAAGCTGTCCACTGTTCCTGCTGTGACCACATCCGGAGGTAGTCTATTCCACAGATTCACAGTTCTTACAGTAAAGAATCCTTGACACCTCTGGAGAATTAACTTTTTCTTCTCCAGACAGCGGCAGTGCCCCCTTGTCTTTTGAGGGGACTTTACAAACAGATTTTTTGCTATATTTTTTGTATGACCCATTTATATATTTGTATAGGTTAATCACGATCCCCCTTAGATGTCTCTTCTATACTAGACTGCCAGAAAATAAACAAAAACCTTTTCCCATAATTAAGTTATAAAATGTTTTAAAAAATAGGGAAACAAAAGGATGCATATTAAGTATTGCCGAGTCCGTATCAACCAGCTCTATAAAAATATTGCATGATCCAGGTCAGGTGAACGCCGTAAAAAAATTAATATAAAAACTGTGCCAAAACAGCAAAAAATTTGACCCTACATAAGACAATCTCTCAAAAAAATAAAAAATATGGCAACATATGTAACAAAACAAGATATTTTTCTTCAATTCAAAAATGCTTTTACAGTGTAAAACGTAACAAAAATAAGAATCATATACATATTAGGTATCACCACATCTGTAACCACCTGCTCTACAAAAATATCACATGAGGTACCCCCTCAGGTGAATGCTGTAAAAAATAAAAGTAAAAACTGTGCCAAAACAGCAATTTTTTGTCACCCTGCCTCGCAAAATGTTTAACACCAAGTAATCAAAAAGTCCTATGTAACCCTAAATGGTACCAATCAAACTATCATCTCATCCAGCAAAAAACTGAGACCCTTTCTTACACAATCACCAGAAAAATTAAAAACAATATGGCACTCAGAAAATGGCAACACAAAAACAAGATATTTTTCTTGTCAAAAATGCTTTTACTGTTTTAAATTTAACAAAAATAAGAATAATATACATATTATGTATCACCGCATATTTAACAACCTGCTCTATAAAAATATCATATGATATGCCCTGTCACGTGAACGCTGTAAAAATAAATAAATAAAAACTGTGCCTGAGCAGTTTTTTTTGTCACCTTGCATTACAAAATGCGCAATATCGAGTGATCAAAACGTTTTATGTACCCCAAAATGGTACCAATGAAAACATCAGCTTATTCGGAAAAAAATAAACCCCCACATAAGACAATGGTTCCAAAAATAAAAAACAATGCTGCCTGTAAACCAATCTATCAAAATCTGCGCTGTAAAAGCCATATGACGCTCCTTCCCTGCTGAGTCCTGCCATGTGCCCGACCACATATGGAGTATTGCCATATTCAGGAGAAAATGGGAAACAAACTATAGGGTGCTTTATCTCCTGTTACCCCTTATGAAAATGAAATAATTTGGGGTTAAAGCAACATTTCATTGGAAGAAATAAAACTTTATATTTTCACAGCCAAGTGAATTCCATAAAACCCTTATGGGGTCAAAGTGCTCATTACCCACCTTAATAAATTCTTTGAGGGGTGTAGTTTCCAAAATGGGGTTCGCTTTTTTGAGGGTTTCCACTGTAGAGGTACGTCAGGCTCTCTTCAAATACAAAATAGTGCCCAAAAACCATTCTAGCAAAATCTGCCCCCAAAAACCACATGGCAATCCTTTCCTTCTGACCACTACCATGTGCCCCTACAGCAGTTTACCACAACATATGGGTTATTTCTGTAAACTACAGCATCAGAGTAATGAATATTTATGTTTAATTTGCTGTTAACCATTGATGTGTTGCAAGAAAAAATTTTATAACATGAAAAATCTAAAAAAAAAATGACATTTTGAAATTTCACCTTTATTTTTCTTTAATTCTTGTGGAACACCTAAAGGGTTAACAAAGTTTGTAATATCAGTTTTGAATAATTTGAGGGGTGTAGTTTCTTAAATGTGGTCATTTATGGGTGGTGTCCATTATGTAACCAACTCAAAATCACTTTATAACTGAATTGGTGCTTAAAAAAATGGTTTGGGAAATTTTCTTGAAAATTAGAAAAAATTGCTTCTAAAATTATAAACCATCTAACGTCCCAAAAAAATAAAATGACATTTACAAAATGATGCCAACATAAATTATACATATGGGAAATGATGACCGATAACTATTTTTTGAGGCATTATTATCTGTCCTAAAAGTAGATTGATTCAAATTTAGAAAAGTGTGAATTACTCCAAATTTTTGGGAAATTTGGGATTTTTTTGTACATAAATATACATAGGTGAATAGGTATATACATTTATACATAGGTAAAATATATTGACTCAAATGTATAATAGCGTAGAACACTGAAGGAGTCTGCTGTGGTAGTGAAACAATACTGTGAGTCAGTACGACACGCAGATGACAGGCGTTTCTCTTAGAATCACTGCACACTTCACTTAATTAGGCAGTTATGGGGCCAAAACTGACCAAATACCAAATAACTCAAGTGTGAACTCTAGCCTGAAAGGACACACTCCTTAAACACTGTTGTCAGATGATTCCACATAGATGTCCACAAAACCTGTTCTATTAAACGCTTATATGCTATAGTATAGCCCCCTAACAGAGTGGAGAGGGTGTTAGCAGTACGTTTGTGTTGACGTCACTGATTATTTTGCCCTTCCTCTGAACAATCACCTTCAGAACAATAAGCCCCCAAAAATGGATCCTGTCTGTTGAGCATCCCCCTTCACTCGGTCAGCATTTGGTCAGTAATCCATCAGTATTGCTAAAGCAAAAAAAAACGGAGTGGATCCAAAACAGAGATGACACGTAAATGGAATATTTGCATGTCTTCTGTGTTTTGTACTCACACCTGCTTTTGCCTACCAAATCATAAGCCAATTCTGATGCAAAATAGGGACCATGTCATACAGGTGTTACAGCTGCTGAATAGACAGGATCTGTTGTGTGTCTCAGTTTTCCTTACTTCTGACAAGTAGAAAGGTCAAATAAATAATAATGACAACCCGGCCAAAAAGGCAAAATAGTAGCCCAGTCATGGAGTGGTGAGGGTGGGAACAGCATGATAAGTCCACAGAGTAGCCAAATTAAAAAGTTATGAGGTGACAGCAGCATGAGGAGACCACAGAGTGCCCCAGTGACAGTTTTGAAGTGACAGCAGCATGAGGAGACCACAGAGTTGACCAGTGACAGAGTGGGGAGGTGGCAGCAGCATGAGGAGACCACAGAGTGCCCAAGAGACAGAGTGGGGAGGTGGCAGCAGCATGAGGAGACCAGAGAGTGGCCCAGTGACATAGTATTAAGATGGCAGCAGCATGAGGAGACCACAGAGTTGCCCAGTGACAGAGTGTAAAGTTGGAAGCAGCATGATGAGACCACAGAGTGGCCCAATGACATAGTAGTGAGGTAGAAGCAGCACGAGGAGACCACATAGTGGTGATGTGGCAGCAGCATCAGGGAGACCACAGAGTACTGAGGTAGCAGCATCATGAGGAGACCACAGAGTGGTGATGTGGTAGCAGCATAAGGAGACCACAGAGTGGTGATGTGGCAGCAGCATGAGGAGACCACAGAGTGGTGATGTGGCAGCAGCATGAGAAGACCACAGAGTGGCCCAATGACATAGTAGTGAGGTGGAAGCAGCATGAAAAAAACCACAAAGTGGCCCAGTGACATAGTGTTGAGGTGGCAGCAGCTTGAGGAGACCACAGAGTGGCCAAGTGAAATAGTGTTGAGGTAGCAGCAGCATGAGGAGACTATAGAGTGGTGAGGTGGGAGCAGCATGAGAACACAGAGTGGTGAGGTAAATGCAGCATTAGGAGACCACACAGTGGTGATGTGGCAGCAGCATGAGGAGACTACAGAGTGGCCCAGTGACATAGTGTTGAGGTGACAGCAGCAAGAGAAGACCACAGAGTGGTCCAGTGACATAATGGTGAGGTGGCAGCAGCATGAGGAGACCACAGATTGGTGAGGTTGCAGCAGCATAAGGAGACCACAGAGTGTTGAGGTGGCAGCAGCATGAGGTGACCACAGAGTAACCTAGTGACAGAGTGGGGAGGTGGCAGCAGCATGAGGAGACCACAGAGTTGCCCAGTGGCATAGTGTTTAGTTAGCAGCAGCATGAGGAGATCAAAGAGTGGTGAGGTGGCAGCAGGTTAAGGAGACAACAGAGTGGCCAGTGACATAGTGTTTAGGTAGCAGCAGCATGAGGAGACCACATAGTAATGATGTGGCAGCAGCATCAGGGAGACCATAGAGTAGTGAGATAGCAGCAGCATGAGGAGACCACAGAGTGGTGATGTGGAAGCAGCATGAGGAGACCACAGAGTGGTAAGGTAGCAGCAGCACGAGGAAACCACATAGTGGTGATATGGCAGCAGCATAAGGGAGACCACAGAGTGGTGAGGTAGCAGCAGTATGAAGAGACCACAGAGTGGTGATGTGGGAGCAGCATAAGCCGACCACAAAGTGTTGTGGTAAAAGCAGCATGAGGAGACTACAGAGTGTTGAGGTGGCAGCAGCATTAGGAGACCACAGAGTTGCCCAGTGACATAATGTTGAGGTAGCAGCAGCATGAGGAGATCTCAGAGTGGTAAGGTGGCAGCAGCATGAGGAGACCAGAGAGTGGCCCAGTGACAGTGTTGAGGTAGCAGCAGCACGAGGAAACCACATAGCAGTCATGTGGCAGCAGCAATAAGAGACCATAAAGTGGTGAGGTGACAGCAGCATGAGGAGACAACAGGGTTGCCCAGTGACAGAGTGGGGAGGTGGCAGCAGCATGATGAGACCACAGAGTGGCCCAGTGACATAGTGTTGAAGTGGCAGCAGCATGAGGAGACCACAGAGTTGCCCAGTGACAGAGTGGGGAGGTGGCAGCAGCATAAGGACACCACAGCGTGGCCCAGTAACATAGTGGTGAGGTGACAGCAGCATGGGGAGACCACAGAGTGCCCCAGTGACATAGTAGTGAGGTGGCAGCAGCATGAGGAGAACACAGAGTGGCCCAATGACATAGTGGTGAGGTGGCAGCACCATGAAAATACCACATAGTGGCCCAGTGACATAGTGTTGAGGTGGCATCAGCTTGAGGAGACCACAGAGTGGACCGGTGACAAAGTGTTGAGGTAGCAGCAGCATGAGGAGACTATAGAGTGGTGAGGTGGGAGCAGCATGAGGAGAAAACAGAGTTATGAGGTGACTGCAGCATTAGGATCCCACACAGTGGTGATGTGGCAGCAGCATGAGGAGGCCACAGAATGGCCCAGTGACATAGTGTTGAGGTGACAGCAGCATGAGAAGACCACAGAGTGGCCCAGTGACATAGTGGTGAGGTGGCAGCAGCATGAGGAGATCACAGAGTGGTGAGGTGGCAGCAGCATGAGGAGACCACAAAGTGGCCCAGTGACATAGTATTTAGGTAGCAGCAGCACGAGGAGACCACATAGTGGTGATGTGTCAGCAGCATCAGGGAGACCACAGAGTAGTGAGTTAGCAGCAGCATGAGGAGACCACAGAGTGGTGATGTGGTAGCAGCATGAGGAGACCACAGAGTGGTGAGGTGGCAGCAGCATGAGGATACAACAGAGCGGTGAGGCGACAGCAGCATGAGAAGATCATAGAGTGGTCCAGTGACATAGTGGTGAGGTAGCAGCAGCACGAGGAAACCGCATAGTGGTGATATGGCAGCGCATAAGGGAGACCACAGAGTGGTGAGGTAGCAGCAGTATGAGGAGACCATAGAGTCGTGATGTGGGAGCAGCATGAGAAGACCACAAAGTGTTGAGGTGGAAGCAGCATGAGGAGACCACAGAGTGGGGAGGTGGCAGCAGCATTAGGAGACCACAGAGTTGCCCAGTGACATAGTGTTGAGGTAGCCGCAGCATGAGGAGACCTCAGAGTGGTAAGGAGGCAGCAGCATGAGGAGACTACAAAGTGGTGAGGTGGCAGCAGCATGAGGAGACCACAGATTGCCCCAGTGACAGAGTGGGGAGGTGGCAGCAGCAGAGTGCCCCAGTGACAGAGTAGGGAGGTGGCAGCAGCATGAGAAGACTACAGAGTGGCCTAGTAACATAGTGTTGAGGTGGGAGCAGGATGAGGAGACCACAGAGTGGTGAGGTGACTGCAGCATTAAGAGACCACACAGTGGTGATGTGGCAGCAGCATGAGGAGTGTCACGGCTGTTTAAGGGTAACAAGAGTATACACAGTAAAAAGAGCTACTGACCGGACCCAAACTAGGGAAGAGAAAGGGTGACCCCTGTCAGACCCTCAACACTCTCCCTATGCTGCTAAAGCACATGCCCGGATCCAAATGGTGGAACGAGGCATGCCCACGTACCTTAGACTGATGAGCCCTGTAACCCCTACAATAGTGGAAGGGGCACGGCCTCCGATGCCCTGCACAGAATAAGGAGGGAACCGGGGCCACCTCAGATCCAGTCAGGAAATCACCAGGTACATAACAAAGTCTGCACACTTAGCTGATGGAGCTGCAGCCGTAGAGAAGACGGATCCAAGGACCGCTGGCAATATCCGGAGTGCTTGCAGCAGCAGAACACAGGTCCAGAGAACTAGTAGCTAAAGGAGTGAAGATACTCAAGGCAGAGCTACAACTGAAAGGAGAAATATAATCCACGCCCTGCAATAGGAGGAGGGGTGATTTAAAGGCAGAGAAATCAAACGCAGGAGAGACAGCTGAGAGTAAGACCTCATCACAGGGGCGGAGAAACAGAACAGTGAGAAAACCTCCAACCCTAAGTGACATCATCACAGGGGTGGAGACACAGAGCTTTGAGAACGTCTCAAAGCTCTGGTAGTGACAAGGAGACTACAAAGTTGTGAGGTGGCAGCAGCATGAGGAGACCACAGATTGCTCCAGTGACAGAGTGGGGAGGTGACAGCAGCATGAGAAGAGCACAGAGTGGCCAAGTGACATAGTGTTGAGGTGGGAGCAGCATAAGGAGACCAGAGAGTGGTGGGGTTGGAGCAGCATGAGGAGACCACAGAGTGGTGAGGTGAATGCAGCATTAGGAGACCACACAGTGGTGATGTGGCAACAGCATGAGGAGACTACAGAGTGGCCCAGTGACATAGTGTTGAGGTGACAGCAGCTTGAGTAGACCACAGAGTGGCCCAGTGACATAGTGGTGAGGTGGCAGCAGCATGAGGAGACCAAAGAGTGGGGAGGTGGCAGCAGCATGAGGAGACCACAGAGTTGCCCAGTGACATAGTGGTGAGGTGGCAACAGCATGAAAATACCACATAGTGGCCCAGTGACATAGTGTTGAAGTGGCAGGAGAATGAGGAGACCGCAGAGTTGCCCCGTGACAGAGTGGGGAGGTGGCAGAAGCATGAGGAGACCACAGAGTTGCCCAGTGACATAGTGGTGAGGTGGCAGCAGCATGAAAATACCACATAGTGGCCCAGTGACATAGTGGAAGGTGGCAGTAGCTTGAGGAGACCACAGAGTAGCCCAGTGTCATAGTGTTGAGGTAGCAGCATCATGAGGAGACTATAGAGTGGTGAGGTGGAAGCAGCATGAGGAGACCACACAGTGGTGATTTGGCAGCAGTATGAGGAGACCACAGAGTGGCCCAGTGACATAGTGTTTAGGTAGCAGCAGCATGAAAAGACCATATAGTGATTTGACTGCAGCATCAGGGAGACCACAGAGTAGTGAGGTAGGAGCAGCATGAGGAGACCACAGAGTGGTGATGTAGTAGCAGCATGAGAAGACCACAGAGTAGTGAGGTGGCAGCAGCATGAGGAGACCACAGAGTGGTTGAGGTGGTAGCAGCATGAGGGTATCACAGAGTGGTCCAGTGAAATACTGGTGAGGTAGCAGCAGCAGCACGATGAGACCACATAGTGGTGATATGGCAGCAGCATAAGGGAGAACACAAAGTGGTGAGGTAGCAGCATTATGAGGAGACCACAGAGTCTTGATGTGGGATCAGCATAAGGAGACCACAGTGTTGAGGTGGCAGCAGCATGAGGTGACCACAGAGTGACCCAGTGACAGAGTGTTGAGGCGGCAGCAGCATGAGGAGACCACAGAATTTCCCAGTGACATAGTGTTGAGGTAGCAGCAGCAATAAGAGACCACAAAGTGGTGAGGTGGCAGCAGCATGAGGAGACAACAGAGTTGCCCAGTGACAGAGTGGGGAGGTTGAAGCAGCATGAGGAGACCACAAAGTGGCCCAATGACAAAGTAGTGAGGTGGCAGCAGCGTGAGGAGACCACAGAGTGACCCAGTGACATAGGGGTAAGTTGGCAGCAGCATGAGAAGACCACAGAGTGGCCCAGTGACATAGTGTTAAGGTAGCAGCAGCATGAGGAGACTATAGAGTGGTGAGATGAAAGCAGCATTAGGAGACCACACAGTGGTGATGTGGCAGCAGCATGAGGAGACCACAGAGTGGTTATGTGCTAGCAGCATGATGAGACTACAGAGTGGTGAGGTGGCAGCAGCATAAGGGAGACCACAGAGTGGTGAGGTAGCAGCAGTATGAGGAGACCACAGAGTCGTGATGTGGGAGCAGCATGAGAAGACCACAGAGTAACCCAGTGAAAGAGTGTCAAGGTGACAGCAGTATGAGGAGACCACAGAGTTGCCCAGTAACTGTCACGACCCTCGGTCATGGTTGTGACTCCTTGGGAGCCGCATGCAGTTGCCCGCGGTTTGGTGTTATGTCAACCGCAGCTTGGGGCACTTACTGGCTTGCCTCAGGTGCGGTTGCTGCGGAAAACAGGCATGCGTGCGGTTTCCCTTGGTAACGTGTGTTTGTGTGCAATTCCTTTGTTTATTGTGCACGAGGTCATGTTTGTATGCACTTAGACACCTCCCTTCACTTGCGTTTGTCCGCGGCAACGTCTGGTGTTGTGTGCATGTGGCTGCAGTGTCTCTGCCTGCTGGGTGTGTCTGACTGTGGGTGTGGCTACTTGGCCCTATATAGCCTCAGTGTAAGGCAGTAGTCAGAGAGGGTGTTTCAGCCATGCTTGCTGGAGACATCCTCCTGGTTATTTACCAACTGCCAGTGGGGGCCACCCTTCTGGTCATAAAACTATGTTACACGGTGTTATGTAGGTGTGTGTGGGGTTTCCTTATTATTGCAACTTATGGTCCTGGGTTCCTGTGTGATGTCTGGTGTGTGCTGTGTTCGTTGGTGTTCTGAACAGCAGCACTTGCACATGGGTTCCAGGTTTTGTTGTCTGTGGCAGGTGAGTGTTATGTTGGTTTAATTTGCCTGTCACTGCCATAAGTTGTTTCTGTTCCTCTTGTAGCTTGGCCAAGTTAGACTCCTGTTTCTCCGTGTCCAGTAGGAACGGGCTGTCTACCCAGCTCCTAGCTCAGGGAACGACGGAGGGTCAGTAGGGATCCGAGGTTCCTGAGTATGGGCCCTCCTACCTTTAAGGACGGCCCATGCAGCTAGGAGTCAGGGTCAGATTAGGGAAGCGCTAGGAGGTGACCTGCTCCCTAATTCTGTGGTTCTTGCCAAGTAGCAACCTCACCATCACCTGGCACCGCATGGCTGAGGTTTTTCCCCATCCCTCAGCCGTGACAGTATGACCAGAAGGGTGGCCCCCACTGGCAGTTGGTAAATAACCAGGAGGATGTCTCCAGCAAGCATGGCTGAAGCACCCTCTCTGACTACTGCCTTACACTGAGGCTATATAGGGCCAAGTAGCCACACCCACAGTCAGACACACCCAGGGTTCACACAGAAAGAAGGGAGTTAACCCTTCCTACACCAGGCAGGGTAGTGAAGCCACACAAAGGGAAAAGCACACAAACACACTTAACTGTTACCGCCGGCAATGGCATGCGTGGCAACCGTGTCCTGAAGAACAGCCAGCAGGCTGAGACACTGCCACCACATGCACACAACACCAGACGTTGCCGCGGACAACCGCAAGTAAAGGGAGGTGTCTAAGTGCATACAAACATGACCTCGTGCACAACAAACAGACAAAGGAAGTGCACACAAACACACGTTGCCAAGGGGAACCGCACGCATGCCTGTTGTCCGCGGCAACCACACCTGAGGCAAGCCAGTAAGTGCCCCCAGCTGCGGTTGACATAACACCAAACCGCGGGCACACACAGAGTGGCCCAGTGACATAGTGTTGAGGTGGCAGCAGCATGAGGAGACCACAGAGTGGTGAGGTTGCAGCAGCATGATGATACCACAGAGCGGTGAGGTGGCAGCAGCATGATTTTACAACAGTGACCTAGTGACCTAGTGACATAGTGGGGAGGTGGCAGCAGCGTGAGGAGACCACAGAGTTGCCCAGTGGCATAGTGTTGAGGTAGTAGCAGCATTAGGAGATCACAGAGTGGTGAGGTGGCAGCAGCATGAGGAGACCACAGAGTGGCCCAGTGACATAGTGTTTAGGTAGCAGCAGCACGAGGAGACCACATAGTGATGTGACTGCAGCATTAGGGAGACCACAGAGTAGTGAGGTAGCAGCAGAATGAGGAGACCACAGAGTGGTGATGTGGTAGCAGCATGAGGAGACCACAGAGTGGTGAGGTGGCAGCAGCATGAGGAGACCACAGAGTAGTTGAGGTGGTAGCAGCATGAGGGGATCACAGAGTGGTCCAGTGACATAGTGGTGAGGTAGCAGCAGCAGCACGATGAGACCACATAGTGGTGATATGGCAGCAGCATAAAGGAGAACACAGAGTGGTGAGATGGCAGCAGCATGCGGAGACCACAGAGTGGCCCAGTGACATAGTGTTTAGGTAGCAGCAGCATGAGGAGACCACATAGTGGTGATGTGGTAGCAGCATGAGGACACCACAGAGTGGTGAGGTAGTAGCAGTATGAGGAGACCACAGAGTGGTGATGTGGCAGCAGCATAACTGAGACCACAGAGTGGTGAGGTAGCAGCAGTATGAGGAGACCACAGAGTGGTGATGTGGCAGCAGCATGAGGAGTCCACATAGTGGTGATATGGCAGCAGCATAAGGGAGACCACAGAGTGGTGAGGTAGCAGCAGTATGAGGAGACCACAGAGTGGTGATGTGGCATCAGCATGAGGAGACCACAGAGTGGTGATGTGGCAGCAACATGAGGAGACCACAGAGTGGTGATGTGGCAGCAGACTGAGGAGACCACAAAGTGTTGAGGTGGCAGCAGCATGAGAAGACCACAAAGTGTTGAGGTGGTAGCAGCATGAGGAAACCACAGAGTGACCTAGTGACAGAGTGCTGAGGTGGCAGCAGCATAAGAAGACCACAGAGTGGCCCAGTGACATAGTGGTGAGGTAGCAGCAGCAGCACGATGAGACCACATAGTGGTGATATGGCAGCAGCATAAAGGAGAACACAGAGTGGTGAGATGGCAGCAGCATGCGGAGACCACAGAGTGGCCCAGTGACATAGTGTTTAGGTAGCAGCAGCATGAGGAGACCACATAGTGGTGATGTGGTAGCAGCATGAGGACACCACAGAGTGGTGAGGTAGTAGCAGTATGAGGAGACCACAGAGTGGTGATGTGGCAGCAGCATAACTGAGACCACAGAGTGGTGAGGTAGCAGCAGTATGAGGAGACCACAGAGTGGTGATGTGGCAGCAGCATGAGGAGTCCACATAGTGGTGATATGGCAGCAGCATAAGGGAGACCACAGAGTGGTGAGGTAGCAGCAGTATGAGGAGACCACAGAGTGGTGATGTGGCATCAGCATGAGGAGACCACAGAGTGGTGATGTGGCAGCAACATGAGGAGACCACAGAGTGGTGATGTGGCAGCAGACTGAGGAGACCACAAAGTGTTGAGGTGGCAGCAGCATGAGAAGACCACAAAGTGTTGAGGTGGTAGCAGCATGAGGAAACCACAGAGTGACCTAGTGACAGAGTGCTGAGGTGGCAGCAGCATAAGAAGACCACAGAGTGGCCCAGTGACATAGTGTTTAGGTAGCAGCAGCACGAGGAGACCACAGAATGCTGAGCTGGCAGCAGCATGAGGTGACCACAGAGTGACCCAGTGACAGTGTTGAGGTGTCAGCAGCATGAGGAGACCATAGAGTTGCCCAGTGACATAGTGTTGAGGTAGCAGCAGCATGCTGAGACCTCAGAGTGGTAAGGTGGCAGCAGCATGAGCAGATCACAGAGTGGCCCAGTGACATACTGTTGAGGTTTGCAGCAGCACGAGAAGACCACATAGTAGTGATGTGGCAACAGCATTAGGAGACCACAAAGTGTTGAGGTGGCAGCAGCATGAGGAGAGCACAGATTGTTCAGGTGGCAGCAGTATGAGGAGATTACAGAGTGACCCGGTACAGAGTGGTGAGGTGGCAGCAGCATGTGGAGACCACAGAGTGGCCCAGTGACATAAATCAAGTTTGGCAGCCCAGTAGTCCAGGGGATCTTCCATGTGGGGTGGCAGGGTGCACTCCAAGTATGCCACAACCTGCTGGTTCAGGTTCTGCTCTATGTCTAGCTGCTACTGCTGGTATTTTCTTCAGTAGGCGGGTGAAGAAAACTGCTCATCAGCGAATCTAGACTCAAGTTGCTGCTGATGGAGCTGGTACTGCTACTTCTCCTCCCTCCCCAGCAGCCATGGCAGTGGAACGTGAACGCAGAGGGCTTCACCAGTCAGACCTCCGTGAGGATGGGCGATGGCGCACAAAGGCAGCGACCAACTTACTACATAGAATGTCTCAATAGTAGTTCAGTTTGTCCTCCCTCTCAGCGGGTGTAAAAAAGGCCCCTTCCTATTGTGGACTGGTAGCGAGGGTCTACCATGGTGGAGAGCCAGTAGTCATCCCTCTGCCAAATGGTGACAATTCGGCTTTCACTACGCAAGCAACTTAGACTCAGTGAGACTCCCAGCCTCAATCTCCACTGCATACTTCCGCAGTGTATCTGGGTCCTCTGCCTTGTTTTATTCATTGCACTGTAGCTCCTCCTGCTTCTTCTGTTCCTTCTGCTCGTCCTCTACTTTCACCTGTGTAGAAAAACCACCCATTTCTTTACGCATTGCTTGTGCTCGAATGTGTAGTTCAGCCCCCACAGGGCTCATGTGGCTATGAGATATAGTCACCACATCTCCCGTCCCCTGGCCAGACAGATTTAGCAGCATGTGCTTCAGGACAGGAATCAGTAGAATGACGTTGTTCATACCGTAGTCCTGGTGGCTGACAAATAAAGTGACCTCCTCAAAGGGCCCGGGCAAGCGGCAGGTGTCACGCATGAGCTGCCACTTGCTAAAATCGAAGTTACATAGGGGAGTACCTCTGTCCGCCTGTATCATCAAGAAATCGTTTATGGACTTTCTCTGTTCATATAAGTCGGTCCAACATATGGAGGGTGGAATTCCAATGGGAGTCACTTATCAGCCTATGTTGGCGGATACCGTTCTGCTGCTGCAGCTCAAGAAGGGAGTGCTTTGCATTGTACGAGTGGCTGAAGTGCATCAAAGTTTCCTGTCCATTTTCAGAATAACTTGCAGATGGGGTGAAGACTTCAGGAACCGCTTTACAACCAGATTGAACACATGCGCTATACAGGGTTCATGGCTCAGCCCTCCTTGACGCAGCACCAACACCATCTTCTTCCGGTTGTCGGTCACAATGGTTCAGATTTTGAGTTGTCAAGGAGAAAGCCAGAATTCGATTTCTTGATGAAGGAAGTGGAAACTAGGTGCAGAACAGCGTGACAGCGCCGTGCCCTGCACATGTGGTATGCTGGAGGAGCACTGTGAATTGTTTCTACAGTAGAGGCTGAGGACATGGTGGAGGATGAGGAGGTAGAGGGAGGACCTTGTCACAGGAACAGCGGTGTGAGAATGTGGAGGCCAAAGTGGAGTCACCTGGCCAAGTTTCTGGTGTGGCTGGGCAGGATCCACATTTACTAAATGGGGCGATATATTTTGTCCTTGACCGTAGTTACAGCTCCATATGTCGGTGCTGTCGTTCTGCCTTTTTCTCAAAGAAATGACGACTTAGGACTCTCCACCTCGGCTCTGTACAAGCCATCAGTTCTCTGAAAGGTGCAGAGTCCACCACTTGGAAAGGGAGGGACTGCAGTACCAGCAACTTGGCCAAGAGCACGTTCAGCTTTTGCGCCGTTGGATGAGTGCACGCATACTGTTGTCTCTTGGCAATCGCTTCGGTGAACGATTGCTGACAGAATGACTGACGAGAATTAGGTGGAGGATTAGCAGGAGCATCGGGATGATGGGAAGGACAGACAGCTCCCTTTCGCTGAGGTAGTGGAGCCTTGACTACATGAAATTGGGTGCATGCCACTGGGTGATTCAATGCAAAGTCATCAATTGCAGCGCTCACCTGTGAGCTTTTTTTTGGAAGCACGGAAAAAGGTCCCAGACAATGAACATGTAGCCTTCCACAAAGAAAAATAGAATCCAGCTTCCCATAAAAAAAGCTTTATTTCCTTTCATTAAAATCTCCAGACAAAAAACGTTGTCTACGCGTTTTAGACCTTAGACAGAGCGATCATTCATCATGACATACATAAGTTAAAAATGAAATCCCTGTTATAGTAAGGTACTGGGTAACAACTGATTGAGTTCTCCTCCCCACCTGCACACCTAAAACGAGAGAAAGAAAAACTCCTTCTCCAAGACAGAAAAAAACACAGCTATCTGTATTGGAGAACCAAATCATGTTTCTTATTCAGACCGCTTGGAAAACAAGTTCCCAATTTTAACATGCAATAGGTTTCTCTGCTTAATAATTTCTGTTTATGATCTCCTCCTCAGATCGGGGCAAACATCCTTTCTATGCCCTATACCGCAAAAGCCGACTGCCGATTTCCTTGTGAACAGTGGCAAAATGTAGTGAGGCCGCTGAAACATTTCTAGTTGTGTAATGGGGGATATCAGATAGGTGTATTCTAATTCTCACAGCAACCCACGTACTGTAGCTGAAATTCCATACAGGGTATAACATATACAGCGAAATCCATATTGCAATTCAGATAGTGTTGTATTGTATGGCTGCTACCATTGGCAGTAGAGGTAAACGACTGACATACATTCATAAAATTGCAGCATATACATCTGTTGCTGACGCATTTGCAACACCCTTTGTATGTCAACCATTTAGTTTTTTTTGTCTTTGTCTCTTGATCAAAAAATAAGCTCGGGCTGACCTTCTGGCCAATGGTAGGAGCCCTACGTACCACACATTAAATTCCTGCCAAAACTACAGATCCCCAATCTTTAACATAATTTAAAACCGGTAAATGTCACTGAATAATGTTACTGATCTCACAAAATTCCTCACTAAATCTTGTGACAAAGGTAATGGGACGTATTTTTTCCTTCAGCTTGTGCCCCACTGGGTGATGCAGCAGTTGCTGTAGCAGGCTGAACCACTACATCAGAGCCACGGTTCTCCCAGGCCACTTTATGGTGACGCTGCATGTGTTGATGTTTAGCCGTGGTGCTAACATTGGCACCCTGGTCAGGCTTCACCTTCTGCCCAGAAATTCGGCAAATGGCCATGTTCACCACCTCTGGTAGCCTAATAAAAAATTTCTAGACCGCCAAGCATGGCATTTTCCCACCAACACTCCACGCTGACTGTCTGCTACTGCTGCCTCCGTGAACCCCTACACCGCTACTTTCCGGGCAGGTGGGCTCCTGCGAAGCAGGTGGTCTACCCCGGGCACGTTTGGCTCCCGACCTCCCACTGCTTCCACCCTGCAAACTCACGGCCACACTATCACCCTGCTGGCTCAACCTCTGCCTCACGGGTAAGCTGCCACCCTCTTCTACTGATGGTGATGATGAACCCCCTTCATCACCCAGCTCCCAAGTGCGATCGGCTACATCATCATCATCCTCTACTGTATGCATGTCACTGATGTCCCCCATAATGATCTCAGGACCAGGAGCCTGACCACTCGCAACACATGCTCCCACTCGACTCTCATCATCACTACTTTACCTCCCTACTGGAGGAAGCGACAGATGTCTCCTCCAGATCTTGGCTGGGCAGTAGCTGCTGATTGTCCTCTAGTAGCTCATCTTTGCTGAAAAGTGGAGCCGAACCTTCAGCATTTAATACTTCTCATGCTGAGGGAACAGAAAATGACAGAGGCAGGTTGAGGACAGTTGGGGGCACAGGGCCTGCTCCCGAGCCATGCCAACTAAGCGTTGTGTCAGAAGAACCCACAAACTCTTGGTTGGGGGTGTCTTATGTCACTTGTGACAAAGTCGAAGACAGAGTCAACCATTTAAGCACTGCTGGGTTGCTGGTCAAGACACGACCGCTAAGGCCACTACCCATTCCCTTTGAAGGGCGTGTCATCTGCCTGTCTGACATACTGTATAATAAAATAATTAAATTAAAATAATACCGCCCCAAAAGTCTGTAGTACAATGTAACTTAACCGCAGAACGGCAATTAAGACATATATTTTTTCTGATTAATAAACTCTTCCCCCCAAAAAAAATAACAATAACAATTCATAGCAGAACGGATAATAGGAAGTAGGTTTATTTCCCTTCAATACACCCCGTAAATGGCTGTAGCACAATGTAACTTCTCAGCAGAATGGCAATTAAGATGTATTCTTTTTCCTATTAATACACTCCAAAAAAAGAAATATAACAATCACAATTCACTGCAGAATGGCTAATGGGACATATGTATATTTCCTTTAAATACACCACATAAATGGCTGTAGTACAATGTAATTTCACAGCTGAACAGCAATTAAGACATATATTTTTCTGATTAATGAACTCCCCTCCCCCCAAAAAAAAAAAACGATCACAATTCACCGCAGAACGGATAATAGGAAGTAGGTTTATTTTCCTTCAATACACCCCATAAATGGCTGTAGTACAAAATAACTTCACCGCAGAACAGCAATTAAGATGTATTCTTTTTCCTATCAATACTCCCCCAAAAAAGAAATATAACAATCCCAATTTACCACAGAACGGCTAATGGGATGTACATATCTTTCCTATTAATACACCCCTTAAATGGCTGTAGTACAATGTAACTTCACAGCTGAACTGCAATTATGACATACTGTTTCCTTTTAGTATCCTATTAATATACCCCAAAAAGAGAAATATAACAATCACAATTCACCGCAGAACGGCTAATGGGACGTACGTATCTTTATTATTATTACACCCCGTAAACAGAGATGTCGCGAACATAAAATTTTCCGTTCGCGAATGGCGAACGTGAATTTTCGCGAACGGGCGAACCGCCATTGACTTCAATGCGCAGGCGAATTTTAAAACCCACAGGGAGTCTTTCTGGCCACAATAGTGATGGAAAAGTTGTTTCAAGGGGACTAACACCTGGACTGTGGCATGCCGGAGGGGGATCCATGGCAAAACTCCCATGGAAAATTGCGTAGTTGACGCAGAGTCGGGTTTTAATCCATAAAGGGCATAAATCACCTAACATTCCTAAATTGTTTGGAATAACGTGCTTTAAAACATCAGGTATGATGTTGTATCGATCAGGTAGTGTAATGGTTACGCCCGCTTCACAGTGACAGACCAAACTCCCTGTTTAACACACCGCAAACAGTCCATTTGCACAACCGCAAACTCCCCATTTGCACAAGTTGGATACCAAGCTAGCCATGTCCCGTTCCTTGTCCTCACTGATGTCATTGAAGGTCTCTTCCTCCCCCAGCCACGTACAACACCAAGGGTCCCCGAAAGGTGACAACAAGCCCCTTGGGATGCCTGCTGTGTTTGGTCTTCCACCTCCTCAAAGCCACCTTCCTCCTCTGACTCCTCTTCTTCAGACTCCTCTCTCTGCGTTGCCTCTCTCTATGTTATTATAAGGTGTGCTAAGTAGTACTATTCCTATCAGTTTAATCCCTGTTACGTCCCCAATCAGGGGACGTGTATATGGCATCGATTGTAGGAACCGGGAGATGGAAAAAGATGCTTGGTCGGTCCTCCTACTTCAAATTTGGGGCACTGTGCATGCAATCGAATGTGTCACCAGATATGAGCGGCATGTTAAGTAGTACTATTCTTATCGGTTTAATCCCTGTTGCGTCCCCTATCAGGGGATGTGTATATGGCATCGATTTTAGGAACCGGGAGATGAAAAAAGATGTCTGGTCGGTCCTCTTAATGCCAATTTGGGACACTGCGCGTGTGCTGTGTAATGTACTGTGCAATCTCAATATGTGTGGAGTGTTAAGTAGTACTATTCCTATTAGTTTAATTCCTGTTACGTCCCCTATCAGGGGACGTGTATGTAATAGATTTTAGACAACCACAAAGAGTTGTCAATAGTTGACACACTCATGACATAAATTGTATTCCTTTATGCGTCAATCTTGGTGTAGTGATGACTGTGCTCGTGCGCACGTTTGGGAGATTGCAGGCGATGGGGGTTTTCAAAGCCTATGGTCGTGCTGAGGTAGTTCAGTGACAGTTAAGTGACCCAGAAAACAATGATTCTGCCGAGTGGGCCCATTGTTGGCCTAGTAGGCTTTAATGATCACCTTAGATGATCACAAAGAAAATTAATGTTTTTTCTATGCAAAATTATCCAGCCGATCGCTTTTGGTCTGTTCACAATGAAGCAACGACGTTATCATCTGGGGTGTGCCAACATTGCCATTGCCAACACACTCATAGAGATGGTCGCTTCATTGTGATACTCAAGCCCCTTCACCCCAACAAGGTAACGATCACGAAGGGGAATTGACACATGTATGTGCCTTTTTTTGTTGTTTGGTTTTTGAAGCCACAGTGCAGCACCAGAGGCCAGAAAAATTAGGCATGTACACATGCCTGAAAAACTAGGTATTGTTGCAGCCGCTGCTGTAGCAGTGGCCAGAAAAATTTATGTTTCCCAGGCAGGGAAACAGGGTTCCCTCACAGGTTTTTTTTTTTTGCCTTCCTCTGGATCACCTTGCAGGATAACAGGCCGAACTGGATGGACAAATGTCTTTTTTCTGCCTTATGTACTATGTTACTATGTTACTAGAAAGTGCCCCAAAACATTGCAGCTTGAACCCTAGTTGGTGGCGGATAAGCCACGCAAGTCATCCGGCATTCAGAGATAAAATACAGCAGCGTGTGGACCATTTTTAGCCCAAGGCAGCTCATCTCAGTCATCAGGCCTTTTTTAGTCGAATGTATCGCCCACTGTCAGTCCCTTTGGGATCCATCCCTCATTCATCTTAATAAAGGTGAGGTAATCTAGACTTTTTGACCTAGGCGACTTCTCTTCTCAGTGACAATACCTCCTGCTGCACTGAAGGTCCTTTCTGACAGGACACTTGAAGCGGGGCAGGCCAGAAGTTCTATCGCAAATTGGGATAGCTCAGGCCACAGGTCAATCCTGCACACCCAGTAGTCAAGGGGTTCATCGCTCCTCAGAGTGTCGATATCTGCAGTTAAGGCGAGGTAGTCTGCTACCTGTCGGTCAAGTCGTTCTCTGAGGGTGGACCCCGAAGGGCTGTGGCGATGCGTAGGACTTAAAAAGCTCTGCATGTCCTCTATCAACAACACGTCTGTAAAGCGTCCTGTCCTTGCCGGCGTGGTCGTCTTCCCCTGTTAGATTCCCGTTGTGCTGTGACATCACCCTTATATGCTGTGTAAAGCATACTTTTTAATTTATTTTGGAACTGCTGCATCCTTTCCGACTTCCGGTAATTCGGTAACATTTCAGGCACTTTCTGCTTATACCGGGGGTCTAGTAGCGCGGACACCCAGTACAGGTCGTTCTCCTTCAGCCTTTTTACACAAGGGTCCCTTAACAGGCATGACAGCATGAAATACCCCATTTGCACAAGGTTGGATGCTGAGCTCCTCATGTCCCGTTCCTCATCCTCACTGATCTCACTGAAGGTCTGTTCTTCCCCCCAGCCACGTACAACACCATGGGTACCAGGTAGGTGACAACGAGCACCCTGGGATGCCTGCTGTGGTTGGTCTTCCTCCTCCTCAAAGCCACATTCCTCCTCTGTCTCCTCTTCCTCAGACTCCTCTTCCAGCGTTGCCGCAGGTCCAGCAAGCGATGCTGATAAGGCTGTTTCTGGTGGTGATGATGGTGACCACAACTCTTCCTGTTCCTCTTCACGCTTATCTACGGTCTGATTCAGCACTCTTCGCAGGGCACGCTCCAGGAAGAAAACAAATGGGATGAGGTCGCTGATGGTGCCTTCGGTGCGACTGACTAGGTTTGTCACCTCCTCAAAAGGACGCATGAGCCTACAGGCATTGCGCATGAGCGTCCAGTAACATGGCAAAAAAATTCCCAGCTCCGCAGAGGCTGTCCTAGCACCGCGGTCATACAAATATTCGTTGACAGCTTTTTCTTGTTGGAGGAGGCGGTTGAACATTAGGAGTGTTGAATTCCAACGCGTCGGACTGTCGCAAATCAAGCACCTCACTGGCATGTTGTTTCGGCGCTGAATGTCTAAAAAGTGCCCCATGGCCATGTAGGAACGTCTGAAATGGCCACACACCTTCCGGGCCTGCTTGAGGACGTCCTGTAAGCTGGGTACTTATGCACAAAGCGTTGTATGATCAAATTACACACATGTGCCATGCACGGCACATGTCAACTTGCCCAAATTCAATGCCGCCAAGAAATTGCTTCTGTTGTTACACACCACTTTGCCGATCTCCAGTTGGTGCGGAGTCAGCCACTGATCCACCTGTGCGTTCAGGGCGGACAGGAGTGCTGGTCTGGTGTGACTTTCTGCTTTCAGGCAAGTCAACCCCAAGACGGCATGACGGCGTATCCGGGATGTGGAATAGCCCCTGGGGAGCTGGGGGGGTGCCGTTGATGTGGAGCAAGACGCAGCAGCAGAAGAGGACTCAGCCGAGGAGGTTATGGAAGAGGATGGAGTAGGAGGAGTAGAGGAGGTGGCAGTAGGCCTGCCTGCAAGTTGTGGCGGTGTCACCAACTCCTCTGCAGAGCCACGCATTCCATGCTTGGCAGCCATGAGCAGGTTTACCCAATGCGCAGTGTAGGTGATATACCTGCCCTGACCGTACTTTGCAGACCAGGTATCAGTGGTCAGATGGATCTTTGCCCCAACACTGTGTGCCAGACATGCAATGACTTCCTTTTGCAAGATCGAGTACAGGTTGGGGATTGCCTTTTGTTCAAAGAAATTTCGGCCGGGTACCTTCCACTGTGGTGTCCCAATAGCTACACATATTTTGAAGGCCTCAGACTCCATCAGCTTGTATGGTAAAAGCTGGCGAGCTAAGAGTTCCGTCAAGCCAGCTGTCAAGGGGGTGACTCTGTGACATTGGCTTCTTACGCTCAAACATTTCCTTTACAGACACCTGACTGTGGGCAGATAAGATGGAACTGCTCAAGGTGAGAAGCGGAGTGGCGGGTGGTTGAGAGGGGGCAAGGAGGACAGCAGTGGTTGACGTGGCTGAAGATGCTGGACCAGGAGGAGGATGGTGGCTTTGAGTTTGTGTGCTGCTTTTACTCTTGTGTTGATCCCATAGGCGTTTGTGATGTGAGATCATGTGCCTTCGCAAAGCAGTTGTACCTAGGTGGGTGTTGGACTTCCCACGACTCAGTTTCTTTTGGCACAGATTGCAAATGGCATCGCTGTTATCAGAGGCAGACACACAAAAAAAATGCCACACTGCTGAGCTTTGCAATGACGGCATTCTGGTGGTTGCAACAGCATGCATTGATTGGCGTGCTGTCTGGCTGACCACGGGTGCCGATACATGATGTCTGACTGTGCCACTAGCTCCTTGCGACGACCTCCCCCTGCTTCCAACTCGTCTCTTCCTCCTCTCTGTCTCCCCATCTGAACTTTCCCCCTGTTCTTCTTATCTTCGAGCGGGCACTCACGTGACATCCAGGGACACATCGTCATCATCAACCGCTTCACTTGTATCTGACAACTCAGCAAAGGAAGCAGCAGCGGGTACAACATGCCTGACAGACATATCCCTGTTATCTACATCCTCTGGCAATAATGGTTTCTCATCACTCATTTCTTCCAACTGATGTGTAAATAACTCCTCTGACAGATCAAGTGAAGCAGTTGTGGTGCTAGTGTTGGTGGTGGCGGCAGGCGGGCGAATGGTAACTTGAGAGGTGCCCGAAGCTGAGCTGAGGGAGGATGGTGCGTCAAGGTTCCGAGCGGAAGCTGTAGAAGATTGGGTGTCCTGTGTTAGCCAGTCAACTATGTCCTCAAAACTTCGAGTTCAGGGTACGTGGCCTCTGAACACTGGGCATTATTCTAGGGCCACGACCACGTCGGCCCCTGCGGGGTGGCCTGCTTCTGCCTGTCATTTTTTTTCGATTAGTTGTATTATGCGTGCAAGCTACTGTGACACCAGATATGAGTGGTGGCACTGGGCACTGGCAGTAGTGGGCACAGTACACACTGTAGGCCTGACACACACGCTTGCAGGCAACTGCAATTACATTACAGTGAAACAAACACAAAATAAAGCAGACTGATGTACTAGCCCTAAAAAGGGCTTTTTGTGGTGCTGTCAGGACGCTGTCAGCAGATCAGATGAGTCTTTCAGGACTGGAGTGGACACTGAATACACTGGCCTAGCTATCGATTTCCCTATTAAATCATCAGCAGCAGCACTCTCCCTGCTCTCACTAACACTGCAGCTTCCGAATGAATCTAAGATGGATGCGCTCCTTGCTTTTTGCTAGGAGGTGGGAGGGTCTGGGAGGGAGGGTATGCTGCTGATTGGCTGGAATGTGTCTGCTGACTGTGAGGTACAGGGTAAAAGTTTACTCAATGATGACAAATAGGGGGAGGACCTAACATCGCATATGTTCGCCCGCCGCGGTGAACGCGAACAAGCGATGTTCGCCGGGAACTGTTCATTACTTCCTCCAAACCTCAAACAATTTATTCCTGCCATTCTTCCAAATTTGACGTCCTCTTGCCATTTTTCAGGACTGGTTGGAATTTCTAGTTTTGATTCATCGATCATTTTGATGCAATTTTATTTAGAATAATGTAGAGATGGAGGGATTATTTCATAATGCATCATGAGAAGAACCTATATCAAGCCAGCAACCCCAGCAGCAGATTCAGTGTGACCAATATTTCCTTTAACGGATCCAATCTTCAGGGGCTTTATTCCATTACGTTTTTTTCACATTGATATTTCCTAAGCTGGCAATTGTACCAGCTGGTAATTGGTAAATGTACCAGTACCATGAGCCTCAATGTATTGCACAGAACAATGGATCTATCTTGCTATAGATGTGCTGCAATAAATATTCCTGCTGATTTTGAGATGGCCTTGTGATGGGTTATACTGAGTGTCCATCTTGGTTTATTGCACTTGCACTTATAAGTCCCCAAACATTGCAGTATTCTTCTTTAGCCTGTGAAAAGTTACAATGTTAAGTGTTAAACAAGATATGCATTATAAAATAGAAATGTGGACAAGAATAATAGCATATATCCTAATGTATCCCCTCCCTTCCCTTCCCCCTCCTCCCTTCTTTCTCCATAGATGTCTTTTTAATATGATCTTCCAGTGAGCAGGCAGCCTTTCTTCACTGAAGATAGATTTGTGCAGTGATTTGAGTCTTAGTAGAGAGGAGGGGAAGCAGGCTAGGACCTGTTAATAGAAGGAAGCATCTTTCTCTGATCTATTACAAAATTTCTTATATTCGCCTGTACTATTCATCAGTGAAAAAATGAAGTGAAAATTACTTAATTTAAAGAGACCCTTTGATGAAACGTAGGCAGGTATCAAGTGGTATAGTTCAATAAAAGTGTGGCATAAAAAGCAACAAGTGATCTTCCTGAAGACTAAGTAGTAAAAAATATTGAGTTAGTCAGCATTTCATACCTTTTTGAAAGGTTTTAGTAGAACAATGCCGCATCCTTCTCCTCTTCCGTATCCATCTGCTCTATTAGAGAAAGGTTTACTGGTTCCATCAGCGGATAGCATCTTTGCCTTACAAAGGGAAACGAAGATGCGAGGTTCGATGATACAGCTGACACCACCACATATCGCCATCTCACAATCACCTTGAACAGAAATAAATACATATATGAATTAAATCCTGTTGAAAAAGAAATGTACCGTACATATGTACTGTACAATACTGTTCCTTATTAGTCACACTGAAGGGTTTCTGATCTTTATATAAACACTGACTTTAGGTGAGGCTAGAATGAATGTTTTATGACATCCTGAATGAGTTGTTAAAGGGTCACGTGAGGTAGTTAAGTACGTCACTAATGCAGCCAAGATGCATTAAAGCATGGTTACTCCAGGTTACTGCAGTAACCATGCTTCAAGAGCTACTGTGGACCCTTGGCGCAATTGCGGACAAGAATAGGACATGTTCTATAGGCTCTACAAAAAACGCAGTGTTCGCCCGATCAGGCCTGATCTTGTGCGCACACTTGTGTTCAGTCCGCCCCACCGCAGTGACAGAATTTATTTATTTTCTGATCACTGCAAAAACACTGTAAAATCGCTGCAGCGCTATAAAAAGATCACTTTTGAGGGGCATGGCGAGTTCATAGAAGATTTTTTTTTTGGGCACAAGTTAGCGGAAATTGATTTTTTGTTGTTTTTTTTCTTACTTCTTACAAAGTCTCATTTTCCACTAACTTGTGACAAAAAATAAAATCTCACATGAACTCACCATACCCCTCAGGGAATCCAAATGCGTAAACATTTTTAGACATTTATATTCCAGACTTCTTCTCACGCTTTAGGGCCCCTAAAATGGGCAGTACAAACACCCCACAAATGACCCCATTTCGGAAAGTAGATACCCCAAGGTATTCGATGAGGGGCATATTGAGTCCATGAAAGATTGAACTTTTTGTCACAAGTTAGCGGAAAGGGAGACTTTGTGAGAAAAAAAAAAATAATCAATTTCCGCTAACTTGTGCAAAAATAAATAAAACTTCTATGAACTCGCCATGCCCCTCACGGAATACCTTGGGGTGTCTTCTTTCCAAAATGGGGTCACATGTGGGGTATTTATACTGCCCTGGAATTTTAGGGGCCCTAAAGCACGAGAAAAAGTCTGGAATACAAATGTCTAAAAATGCCCTCCGAAAAGGAATTTGGGCCCCTTTGCGCACCTAGGCTGCAAAAAAAGTGTCACACATGTGGTATCGCCGTACTCAGGAGAAGTTGGGCAATGTGTTTTAGGGTGTCATTTTACATATACCCATGCTGGGTGAGAAATATCTGTCAAATGACAACTTTGTATAAAAAAAATGGGAAAAGTTGTCTTTTAGAGAGATATTTCTCTCACCCAGCATGGGTATATGTAAAAAAAACACCCCATAACACATTGCCCTACTTCTTCTGAGTATGGCGATTTCACATGTGTGACACTTTTTTGCAGCCTAGGTGGGCAAAGGGGCCCAAATTCTAATGAGCACCTTTAGGATTTCACAGGGCATTTTTTACACATTTGGATTCCAGACTTCTTCTCACGCATTAGGGCCCCTAAAATGCCAGTGCAGTATAACTACCCCACAAGTGACCCCATTTTGGAAAGAAGACACCCCAAGGTATTTTGTGATGGGCATAGTGAGTTCATGGAAGTTTTATTTTTTGTCACAAGTTAGTGGAATATGAGACTTTGTAAGGGTGAAAGAAAAAAAATCATCATTTTCCGCTAACTTGTGACAAAAAATAAAAAGTTCTAGGAACTCACTATACCCATCAGCGAATACCTTAGGTTGTCTACTTTCCGAAATGCTGTCATTTGTGGGGTGTTTGTACTGTCTGGCCGATGTAGAACCTCAGGAAACATGACAGGTGCTCAGAAAGTCAGAGCTGCTTCAAAATGCGGAAATTCACATTTTTGTACCATAGTTTGTAAACGCTATAACTTTTGCGCAAACCAATAAATATACACTTATTGCATTTTTTTTTATCAAAGACATGTAGAACAATACATTTTGAGAAAAATTTATATAGAAATGTAGTTTTTTAAAAAAAAAAATACAACTGAAAGTGAAAAATTTCATTTTTTTGCAAACATTTCGGTAAATTTTGATTAATAACAAAAAAGTTAAAATGTCAGCAGCAATTAAATACCACCAAATGAAAGTTCTATTAGTGAGAAGAAAAGGAGGTAAAAGTCATTTGGGTGGTAAGTTGTATGACCGAGCAATAAACCATGAAAGTAGTGTAGTGCAGAATTGTAAAAAGTGGTCTGGTCATTAAGGGGGTTTAAGCTAGGGGAGCTAAGGTGGTTAAAAGAAGAAAAACTGCTACAAGGGGACATAGTTTTAAATTAGAGGGGCAAAAGTTTAAAAGTAATATCAGGAAGTATTACTTTACTGAGAGAGTAGTGGATGCATGGAATAGCCTTCCTGCAGAAGTGGTAGCTGCAAATACAGTGAAGGAGGTTAAGCATGCATGGAATAGGCATAAGGCTATCCTATATATTCGATAGGGCCAGGGGCTATTCATAGTATTCAGTATATTGGGCAGACTAGATGGGCCAAATGGTTCTCATCTGCTGACACATTCTATGTTTCTATAAATTCCAATAATCAGGGCCTAATATAGTGTCCATAGTCTGTGTGTTTCTGTGACATATACTGTCCTGCATCAGAAAACTGTGTCTTTAGCGGACTGTAAAAAAAAACATTAATATAAAGAAGGCGAGCACTAAGGGACTGGGAAGTAAGCCTGATGCTGATGGTACACGCAGAGGCCATGGCCCTGGGCGCAATGAAACTGTGCCTGCTGCCAGTGCACCAGAATATATATTTTTAAATCCACCTTTCCCAGCTTCATGTCCAACTTATCTGGGCGGCGCAGGACAACACTGTCCAAGTTGGACCAGTGCGAACAGTTGAATTGCTGAAGATAATGCTTCCAGTCGGTTAAGCGCCACACTGTCTTCCACCAAGTCCAGTCTCTATAGCCAAGAGTCCGGTCAACCGAATTCTCTCTCTGATCATCCTTCCTCCCACCATGGAGAGGCTTGCCAAACGAGTGATCCCACACTCGGATATTCCGAGGATCTCTTTCCAGCGCCACTATTACATTTGGCCCTCACGCCCAGCACGCTTGAAAAGGGACCTGAGATATTGTGCCCTTATTCGCAACCTCTTGAGCCTTCACTCACTGTGGAAGAGGGGGTGGTTGACGATGAGGTCACTGACCCAACATGGGAAGGTTAAAAGCCAAGCAAGGACAGCAGTACAGAGGGGGAGGGATCCGCAGCACAGCAACAGGCTGGAAGAGGCAGTGGGGTTGCAAAAGGGAGAAGTTGTCCCACACCAAACAGGCCCGCAACCATTACAACGAGCACCCCCATGTGTAAATCTACCTTGCCAAGGGGTAGGTGTTCCGCAGTATGGCAATTTTTTTAGGACAGTGCAGACAACAAAAGAGTGGTAGTTTGCAACCTGTGCTGTACCAAAATAAGCCAGGGAGTGAACACTAGCAACCTCACCACCACCAGCATGATCCGCCACATGGCATCCAAGCACCCTAACAAGTGGGCTGAACGCCTGGGTCCACAATCTAGGTCTGCGGGTCACACCACTGCCTCCTCTTCCCCGGTGTTACTCACTGCTGGCCAATCCCCTGTCGAAGGTGCAGGCCCAGATGCCCTTTGCTCTGCACCTGGACCTTCGTATGAACCATCAGCAACAACATCCACTTCCCTTTCCTAGCGCAGCATCCAAATGACCATAACACATTTTAAACTCATTTTAAAGAAAGCGCAAATACCCACTCACCCACCCACCCAAAGGCCATAGCACTAAATGCGCAACTTTCAAAATTACTGGCCCTTGAAATGTTGAGGCCTTCCGCAGCCTGATGTCAGCGTCCGTCCCTTGGTACACAGTCCCCAGCTGCCACTATTTTTCACGGTGTGCCCCAGAACATAACCCGTGCCCTGACCAACGCACTTACTAGGAAGGTCCAGTTAACCACAGACACATGGACAAGTGGTGGTGGCCAGGGATGCTACATTTCCCTGATCGCACACTGGGTGAATGTTGTGGAGGCCAGGAGTGAGTCTTACCCTGGGATGACACAGATGCTACTCACGCCCAGGATTGCGAGCCCTACGTCCATCAGGGTCTCCACCAGCAGCAATATTACTGGCTCCAACCCCCATTTCTCCTCCTCCGCCGCCTCCTCCTCCACTTCTACCTCAAGCAGCAGTCAGCCATCAGTCGCTAGCTGAAAGCATTGTAGCACTGCTGTGGGTAAGCGTCAACAGGCTGTGCTGAACTTGATCTTCTTAGGGGACAAACAGCACACCGCCGCAGAGCTGTGGCAGGGTATAAGGGACCAGACCGAGCTGTGGCTCTCGTCACTCAACCTAAAACCAGGCATGGTTGTGTCTGACAATAGCAGTAACTTGGTGGCGGCTTTGGAGCTCGGCAACCTGACACACATCCCATGCATAGCCCGCGTCTTAAACTTAGTGGTTCAGCGGTTTATCAAAACCTACCCCTATTTGCCAGAGCTACTAGTGAAGGTGCGCTGCATGTGTGCCCATTTCCGCAAGTCGTCCACAGCTTCAGCCAGTCTGTCAACGCTGCAGCAGCTCTTGCGGCTTCCAGCTCACCGATTGTTGTGCGATGTGAGCACGCACTGGAAATCTAAGTTCCACATGTTGGCCAGGCTTTGTGAGCAGCAGAGGGCAGTTGTGGAATACCAGCTTCAACATGGTCGTCGCCTTTCGACTTAACTGCCACTATTCACAAGCGAGAAGTGGGCATTGATGTCAGATCTCTGTGAGGTTTTAAAAAACTTTGATGGATCAACACAGATGGTTAGTGGCGATAACGCTATTATCATCGTAACTATCCCACTGCTGTGTCTACGATCACTGCTCAAAATTTTCCATCTGACAACGCTGGTGGCAGAGTCCGTACGTCCTTAGGCAACCAAGGAAGGGAGAAAAGGGGAACACACAGCAGTTCCAACAAAGGCAGGGCAACACTCTCCAAGGCATGGGACACTTTCATGACACCCCGCCAGCAACCTCACCCTGAAGCGCAGCCTAGTGGTACAAGGAGAGAAAAGTTTTGGAAGATGGTGAAGGAATACATAGCAGACTGTGTCAGCGGCCTAAATGATCCCTCAGTGCCTTACAACTACTGGGTGTCCAAGCTGGACACATGGCACAAACTTGCGCTCTACGCCTTGGAGGTGCTTGGCCTGCCCTGCCACCAGCTTTTTGTCTGAGCGTGCATTTAGTGCTGCTGGTGCCATTATAACAGATAAGCGTACCTGCTTGTCCACTGGCAATGCTGACAAAACGAACAAGGCCTGGATTTCCCCTGACTTCTCGACTCCACCAGAGGAGAGCTGAGCTGATGATGAACATAAAAGCTATTTCAATCTATCATTTATAATGTACTCAATCTACTGTAGTGTATTCCCATGCACCTTTTCCACCACAAAAAAAAAAAAAAAAGAGTATATGGTTGAATTTTGTTTTCTCCTCCTCCTCCTCCAGATTGTATATATTCCCTCCACTCTAATTTCTTTTTTTTTTTATAGGGTCAGCTCAGCAGCAGGCCCTCGCATATAATGTTTTAGAGGGTCAGCTCACCAGCAGGCACTTGCATATAATGTTTTAGAGCATCAGCTCACCAGCAGGCCCTCGACCCTAATGTTTTAGAGGGTCAGCTCAACTGCAGGCCCTCGAATATAATGTTTTACAGGGTCATCTCACCAGCAGGCCCGCACCTAATATCTTTTACTGGGTCAGCTCACCTGCAGGCCCTCAACTCAAATCTTTAACAGGGTCAGCTCACCTGCAAGCCCAAACCTAAAATCTTTTACAGGGTCAGCTCACCTGCAAGCCCAAACCTAAAATCTTTTACAGGGTCAGCTCACCTACAGGCCCGCAACTCAATGTGAATAAGGCCCTCCTTTATGTGATATACAGATTGTATCGGAGTGCCTCTTCCTTGTAATTTTTGGCAGCACTTGCACTTTATATACAAGTAAATATACAGGAAAGAATGTTTTCAATAAATTTTTCCTATAAATCGATTTTTTACTTTGGTTTTAAATGTAAAACCTTGTATAACATGGTTATAAGGGAAAATAATAGCATTCTGAATACAGAATGCATAGTATGATAGTGCTGGAGGGGTTAAAAATAAAATAAAAAAGTTAACTCACATCCTCTTGATCGCATAGTTCCCGGTCTCTTCTTTACTAGCTGTGGGCTAAATGACCTGTGGTGACGTCAGATCACATGCTACAATCACATGGTTCATCACCGTGGTGATGGAGCATGTGATCTGACATCACCACAGGTCCTTTAGCCCACAGCTAGTATAGAAGAGACCGGGAACTACGCGATCAAGAGGATAAGGTGAGATAACTTTTTAATTTTTTTTATCCCCTCCAGTACTATTATACTATGCATTCTGTATTCAGAATGCTATTATTTTCCCTTATAACCATGTTATAAGGGAAAATAATACAGTGAATAGACTGTCACCTAGAACCCATGCGTGAAAATCGCACCGCATCCGCACTTGCTTGCGGATGCTTGCGATTTTCACGCAACCCCATTCATTTCTATGGGGCCTGCGTTACGTGATAAACGCAGAATATAGAAAATGCTGCGATTTTCACGCAACGCATAAGTGATGCGTGAAAATCACCGCTCATGTAAACAGACCCATAGAAATGAATGGGTCCGGATTCAGTGCGGGTGTAATGCGTTCAACTCACGCATCGCACCTGTGCGGAATACTGGCCCGTGTGAAAGGGGCCTAAGGCCACAGATTGTTTAGAAAGATGCAGATGGAAACAATCTGTAGAACGGAATCATGGTCACCTGCAGATTAATGCAGACCAGGGCCATAGCTATAGGGGAAGCAGGGGAAGCGTCAGCTTTGGGGCCCTGACTCAGAAGGGGCCCATCCAGGAGGAGAAGAACTAAAGGATTTGGTCAGGGTCCCCTCAACAGTATTACACAATGAAATGATATACAGTGACAGTATAGACAGTGTATAAAACTGATGGAACAGCTGCCGACCCTGGTCTGAAAGAGCAATCTTTACTAGCCACAGGAATGAGGGCGGCATTAAAGGAAGGGGTCTCTAAAAAATTACTGCGGGATGGAGCCCCATCAAAAATTTGCTGTGGGGCCCAGTCAATTCTAGCTACAGCCTACACCACTGATGCAGCCCACAAAAGCAAGTTGGGTTTATCGATTACAAAACCTTAATTAAATTGTGGGCCTTGTGATCAGTTTAAGGCCTTTTAAGCAGCATCAGCTTGGTGATAAAAATGAGTGGCAAGGTGACATGGTGTGGAGATGGCAGCATGAGGAGGCCACATAATGGCACAATGACTGGATAAAAGACTAAGGCCACAGATTGCTTAGGCTACTTTCACACTAGCGTTCGGGTGTCCGCTTGTGAGTTCCGTTTGAAGGGGCTCACAAGCGGACCCGAACGCTTCCGTCCAGCACTAATGCATTCTGAGTGGACGCGGATCTGCTCAGAATGCATCAGTCTGGCAGCGTTCAGCCTCCGCTCCGCTCAGCAGGCGGACACTTGAACGCTGCTTGCAGCATTCGGGTGTCCGCCTAGCCGTGCGGAGGCGTGCGGATCCGTCCAGACTTACAATGTAAGTCAATGGGGACGGATCCGTTTGAAGATGACACACTATGGCTCAATCTTCAAACGGATCCGTCCCCCATTGACTTTACATTGAAAGTCTGGACGGATCCGTCTGAGGCTATTTTCACACTTAGAAATATTTTAACAATATAATGCAGACGGATCCGTACTGAACGGAGCCATCGTCTGCATTATATGAGCGGATCCGTCTGAGACGGATCCGCTCTAAACGCAAGTGTGAAAGTAGCCTTAGAAAGATACAGATGGAAACAATCTGTGGAGCTGTATCACGGTCACCTTCAGATTAATGCAGCCATCAAAATCAAGTTGGGTTTGTCGGTTTCACCTTAGCTCACCAGCAGGCCTGCACCTAAAATATTTTACTGGGTCAGCTCACCTGCTGGCCCGCAACTTGAATCTTTTAATGGGTCAGTTCACATGCAGGCACGCAACATAAAACTTTTACAGGGTTAGCTCACATACAGGCCCTCGCATATAACTTTTTAGAGGGTGCAGTATAGCAGAGGGTTTTTTCGCCCCAGTAAGCACAAAGCCATATTGTGGTCTAAATGTGACACTCACTTATGCATGTCTAATCCCAGATGTGCACTATATGAAACAGATGCATTTTTTCACCCTAGTAAGCACAAAGCCGTATTTCTGGCCTAAATGTGACACTCACTTATGCACGTTTAAACCCAGATGTGCAGTATGTCAGAGGGTTTTCGCCCCAGTAAGCACAAAGCCGTATTGTTGTCTAAATATGACACTTATGCACGTCTATTCCCAGATGTGCACTATATGAAACAGATGTATTTTTTTCACCCCTGTATGCACAAAGCCGTATTTCTGGCCTACATGTGACACTCACTCATGCATGTCTAATCCTAGATGTGCAGTATATCAGAGGGTTTTTCCACCCAAGTAAGCAAAAAGCTGTATTTCTGGCCTAAATGTGACAGTCACTTATGCATGTTTAATCCCAGATGTGCACTTTATGAAACAGATGTATTGACTGAAGGAAAAAAAGTTAGTTTTCAGTAGTAGTTGGCTCAGTGCAGGCTTAAAAAAAATTGTGCACTGCACCCACAAAACACATTTGCTGTAGATCGCTGAGTAAAGAAGCAGTTCTGAATCTTCATAAGATTTCTTCCTGATCTCTCCCTCACAGCAGCTGCAGCCTCTAATTACACTAATCCGAGCAGAGTGACGGGCGGCGCTACGTGACTCCAGCTTAAATAGAGGCTGGGTCACATGCTGCAGTTGGCCAATCACAGCCATGCCAATAGTAGGCATGGCTGTGATTGCCTTTTGGGGCAAGTAGTATGACGCCCGTTGATTGGCTGCTTTGCAGTCTTTCAAAAATCGCCATAAAAATAGCCGAACACCAAAATGTTCGGGTTCGGGTCCGGGTGCCAAAAACCCTAAAGTTCGGTACAAATCCAAACTTTACAGTTCGGGTTCGCTCAACTCTAGTGGTAGTGTCATGGCGTGGGCATGTATGGCTTCCAATGGAACTGGTTCTCTTGTATTTATTCATGATGTGACTGTTGACGAAAGCTGCAGGATGAATTCTGAAGGGTTTTGGGCAATATTAGCTGCTCATATTCAGCCAAATGCTTCAGAACTCACTGGATGGCGCTTTACAGTGCAGATGGACAATGACCCAAAGCATACTGCAAACGCAACCAAAGAGTTTAAGGGAAAGAAGTGGAATGTTATGCAATGGCCAAGTCAATCACCTGACCTGAATCCGATTGAGCATGCATTTCACTTGAAGACAAAACTGAAGGGAAAATGCACCAAGAACAAGCAGGAAGTGAAGACAGTTGCAGTAGAGGCCTGGCACAGCATCACCAGGGATGAAAACCAGCGTCTGGTCAGGTCTATGCGTTCCAGACTTCAGGCTGTAATTGACTGCAAAGGATTTGCAACCACGTATTAAAAAGTGAAAGTTTGATTTATGATTATTATTCTGTCCCATTACTTTTGGTCCCTTAACAAGTGAGAGGCACATATGCAAACTGTTGTAATTCCTGCACCGTTCACCTGATTTGGATGTAAATACCCTCAAATTAAAGCCGACAGTCTGCAGTTAAAGCACATCTTGTTTGTTTCATTCCAAATCTATTGTGGTGGTGTATAGATCCAAAAATGTTAGAATTGTGTCGATGTCCCAGTATTTATGGACCTGACTGTATGGCAATGTACAGTATTACAAAAAATTATATTATACCGCCACTTACAGTACAGATGTGGTGGTATCGATTTACACCCAAAGTATACGGATACATTTTTGTAAACTGGATTCTTTAAAACATAACCTTTACTTGGTCGCTTAAAATATATTTCACACTGGGTGAGAGACAAAAATAACAACAAATAACCTCCACTATATCACATACAACCATTGAATACGTGAAAAAATGGGTGGATCTCACCTCGTCCGAGCAGGATCCGTGATCGCAGAGGGTGGTCCTGGCAGTTGGTGGTGCCTGAAGCCGGTGTGACCTGGGTGCTGCGTATGTGATGGCAGTATTAACCTCCTACTCAACCCTATTCTGGCTTTCCTGCCTACCTAGGGGTGGGGGGCTGTTATTATCACCTGCCTACCACACATGGAGCACCCGCCCCGACAGGGGCGACCCCACACCGAACCTTTCCCTCGGTATGGGTCTAGTTTTCTATGTAACCCTATTACAATGCCCTACATGCCATGTTTCCATCTGTTATTACAGACATCATCAGGGGACTTCACATGTATTCAAGGGTGGTCAGAGATCAGGGTGGTTTTAGCCTCCGATCAACTACAAATAAAATTACAAACATACACTCAGTATGGGTCACTTATACTATTGAGTCATGCAGTCAATTCAATTCAGTGCACTTACTCAGAGATCAGGGTGGTTTTCGCCTCCAATCAGTAGGACAGTTGGTGACTCTTATCCTCACTGGAACATGGGAAGTGTCCCATGTCAGTACATGTCTCACCCAAGCTAACAACAATGGTCTTGGTGAGCAATGGGTGCTGTTACTTGCCTCCTCTTATCCCTCTCCTCCCGGTCAGTATCCGCCCCCTTGATCAGTTATCTCACCTGTCCGAGTCTGTTAGGACGCATGTTGCTCCACGTGGAACGCACGCCGCTCGTGTGCGTTCCACCGGACCGGAAGTTCAAGTCAAGTGGTGCGGGCTGGCCGGAAGTGAAGTAGGGACCTGCGCCTGAGCGTTGCTCGTTGCATAGCAACCCCTAGGCTCAGAGCGCACGGCCCAAATGCAAAGCAATTGATAGCTTGCCTTCTTTTTACTTATACACAATCGCATTATACGGATTTCAAATTAGCAGGACCGCCCAACACACGCCACTATGCTCTGAATATCTGACGTCTTTTAGGTCAAGAACATTAGTATGTTTTTCTTTTAGTGTAAATTTAATCAAACCGGAGCTCTAGTAGATTTAATATAGTTAGCCCCATTGGTTCTTATAGCGAGGTTCAGCATTGGATCCCGTGCGCTCGTTTTTAAGGGCACACAGGATCCAAAGGGATCTGACATAGGACACTTCCCATGTTCCAGTGAGGATAAGAGTCACCAACTGTCCTACTGATTGGAGGCGAAAACCACCCTGATCTCTGAGTAAGTGCACTGAATTGAATTGACTGCATGACTCAATAGTATAAGTGACCCATACTGAGTGTATGTTTGTAATTTTATTTGTAGTTGATCGGAGGCTAAAACCACTCTGATCTCTGACCACCCTTGAATACATGTGAAGTCCCCTGATGATGTCTGTAATAACAGATGGAAACATGGCATGTAGGGCATTGTAATAGGGTTACATAGAAAACTAGACCCATACCGAGGGAAAGGTTCGGTGTGGGGTCGCCCCTGTCGGGGCGGGTGCTCCATGTGTGGTAGGCAGGTGATAATAACAGCCCCCCACCCCTAGGTAGGCAGGAAAGCCAGAATAGGGTTGAGTAGGAGGTTAATACTGCCATCACATACGCAGCACCCAGGTCACACCGGCTTCAGGCACCACCAACTGCCAGGACCACCCTCTGCGATCACGGATCCTGCTCGGACGAGGTGAGATCCACCCATTTTTTCACGTATTCAATGGTTGTATGTGATATAGTGGAGGTTATTTGTTGTTATTTTTGTCTCTCACCCAGTGTGAAATATATTTTAAGCGACCAAGTAAAGGTTATGTTTTAAAGAATCCAGTTTACAAAAATGTATCAATGTACAGTATTAGCAATCCATTATAAGAGTCATAAAATATAGCTTAATATGACTCATAAACAAGTTTTCAGTACCATTGTTTTCACTTCCTTCTTGGAACAGATATTGCATTCCCTAAAGTCAAGTTGATTGTCCTCCACATTTTTGTGATTTTAGCCTTTACCCCTTGAGATATTGAAAGTACACTGTCATTTAGAATAATCTCTCTTCTTCATAGAATCCACCTTATTAAATTATTAAACATAGTTTTGAACAAAATAATAAATCCTTTGTTAATCCTTTTGGCACACATGGGACAGCTTTCTTACTGTATTTTCCATCAATTGCTAGTTATGTGAAAAGACACAAATAACTTTTTGAGTGAAGCTTACAAAAGAAAAATGTACAGCAACAATATAGGTGAACATCAGTGCCGGACTAGGGTGCCTAGGCCCAACAGAGGAACTGATTCTGGGGGCCTAATCTATAGCTACATAATGTCACATGGGACAAAAATGCTGTAGATTTGCTGCACACAAACAATCTACAGTGTTTACAGGCCAGTGGATAGAGATTTTAAAACATGGATTTTGCTGCTGCAGATTTACAAAAGGACATAACCTCACCTTTTTTTCAAGACTGTATTTTGCACTGCCAAACAGGTCCAAATCAGCAGAAAGTACGAGCTCGGGGTGACTGCGTCAGTCAGGATGTGAAGCTGAAGCAATCACTGGTTTATTATTACAAAGAGCAAAAAGAGGCATTTAGCCCATAGCAAAACAAACCCTTCCCCCCTCCCAAGGTTATAGAAACAAACTTGACATTAAAATAAAACATTTGCTAACTACATGCTTATTAGAGATGAGCGAATCAAAGCTGATGAAGTGGAATTTGTTACGAATTTCAGGAAAAATTCGCCTTGCAACGAATGAGAATTTCCTCGTGCTTCGTGGTAATGAATCGCAATTTTTCCTAAAATGGCGGCTACACGTGTGAGGACATAGGTGTCACGGACGGTGTACAGGAAACAAGACAAAGCAACATGCATATATGAGTCACTGGATCCAAAGCTAAGGAACCAAAAGGGAGACCCCTGCACAAGACCTGAGACTTTCCCTGGCTGCTCAGCCTATGCAAAGATACCAGAGGTGGATGGTTGCATATCCACGTACCTCGACTATATAACCCCTGAACACCCTACAATAGTGAGGGGACACGACCACCAGCTCCCTACACCAGACACGGAGGGAGTCAGGGTCACCTGGGATCCAGCAAACAGAAAATAACAGATAAATGTTCAGCACTTAACATTGTAGCAGACTGGAAAACAAGATCAGCATGCACACACACTCCAGGAAGTAGTATAAGCCGCCCAGTAATGCATTATGGGGAGGAATTTAAAGGGAAGCAATCAGTCCAACTACATGACAGCTGAGAGAGGCTAACGAGATGAGGAACTGAACATCACAACAAAGAAACTCAAGGAGGAGGTTCAAAAAGGCTTCTGTCAGAGCTTCTCAGCTGTCTGGTTGTGACAGTACCCCTCCCTCTACGAGTGGATTCCGGACACTCAGAGCCCACCTTCTCAGGGTGGGACCTATGGAAAGCCCTGATGAGACAAGAGGCCTTAATGTCCGTCACTGGGACCCACATCCTCTCCTCAGGACCATAACCCTCCCAATGAACAAGGTACTGAAGAGAACCGCGGACAAGACGAGAATCCACAATCCTAGAGACCTGAAATTCAAGATTCCCAACAACCATAATCGGAGGAGGAGGCAAAGGCAAGGGTACAATGGGTTGAACATAAGGTTTCAATAACTTTCTACAAATTCCTGCAACCCCTTAAACCTAATTACCATTCCTCTGACCCCTGCCCCTTTGGCTCCTCTTGCAGGAGCATTATGGAACGCGCGCTCTGTCCGTAACAAACTGTCGTACATTCACGAACTGTTTATCTCTCAAAACCTTTCCTTTCTGGGTCTCACAGAAACATGGCTGACACCCTCAGACACCTCCTCCCCTGCTGCACTCTCTTATAGTGGATTTCAATTCACTCACACCCCCCGCCCCGGCTGCAAACATGGTGGAGGAGTTGGTCTTCTCCTATCAGACACCTGCTCCTACAGCCCAACTCCACTGCCACCCTCCATTACGCTCACCTCATTTGAAGTACACTCTGTTCGCATCTACTCTCCCTCCAACCTTCAAGTAGCTGTCATTTACCGCCCTCCAGGCCCAGCAACCATCTTTCTTGACCACTTCAACACCTGGCTACTACACTTTCTTTCTGCCGACATCCCCACTATCATCATGGGTGACTTCAACATCCCTATTGACACATGCCACTCGGCCGCCTCTAAACTCCTGTCGCTCTCTTCCTCCTTCGGCCTATCACAGTGGTCCTCAGCTCCCACCCACAGAGATGGTCACACTCTGGATCTGATCTTTACCCGCTTTTGCTCCCTATCTAACCTTTCTAACTCGCCTCTCCCCCTATCCGACCACAACCTACTCACCTTCTCTTCACTGGTCTCTTCTGTAGCCCCCCCGGTCCACACACCAGCACACCCCCGCAGGAACCTTAAACATCTCGACCTTCGCTTGCTTTCTGACTCTCTTCTCCCACTCTCTACCATCTGTTGCCTCCAAGACCCAGAAGCTGCTACCACCCTATACAACACCACAATAAGTACAGCTCTGGACACTGTTGCCCCCCTCACACATAACAAAATCCGGAAAATCAACAGACAACCCTGGCACACCAACCTGACCAAGAAACTCAGACAAGCTTCCAGGGCTGCTGAGCGACGATGGAAAAAATCCCCTTCTATAGATCTTCTCACTGCATACAAGCAATCCCTTCTCATATTCAAATCCTCACTCGCTGATGCAAAACAGGCCTACTTCTCATCTCTCATATCTTCCCTGTCACACAGCCCTAAACAACTTTTTAGCACTTTTAACTCCCTTCTCCGCCCCCCAGCGCCCCCACCCTCTCCTCTCTTCTCAGCTGAGGACTTTGCCAAATATTTCAAACAAAAGATAGTCCACATCAGAGAAAGCTTTACTACACAGTCCCCACAGACCCTCTACACATCTGCTCGGTCCTCTCCCCCTAAAACTCGCTTCTCCACCATTACAGAAGAAAAACTCTCCACTCTACTCTCCAGATCACATCTCACCACCTGTGCACTTGACCCGATCCCATCCCACCTCATCCCTAACCTCACCCCAGTGTTTATCCCAGCCCTAACTCATCTCTTCAATCTATCACTAAACTCTGGTGTCTTCCCCTCTGCTTTTAAACATGCTACCATTACACCCATCCTCAAAAAGCCTTCACTTGACCCATCTTCCTTGTCCAGTTATCGCCCCATATCACTTCTTCCATATGCCTCAAAGCTACTTGAACAACATGTCCATTCTGAACTGTCCTCCCACCTCTCCTCTTGCTCTCTCTTTGACCGCCTACAATCCGGCTTCCGAACCCACCACTCGACCGAGACTGCCCTTACCAAAGTCACCAATGACCTACTGACAGCCAAAACCAAGAAACAATACTCTGTCCTCCTTCTCCTTGACCTGTCCTCTGCCTTCGACACTGTTGACCACACCCTTCTGTTGCAAACTTTCTCATCTCTTGGCATCACTGACCTGGCCCTCTCCTGGATCACATCATACCTCACAGACCGGACGTTTAGCGTCTCCCACTCCCGCACCACCTCCTCGTCTCATGCCCTCTCTGTTGGTGTCCCGCAAGGCTCTGTCCTAGGACCCCTGCTCTTCTCAATCTACACTTTTGGCCTGGGACAGCTCATAGAGTCCCATGGCTTTCAGTATCACTCCTATGCTGATGACACACAAATCTACCTTTCTGGTCCAGACATCACCACCTTACTATCAAGAATCCCACAATGTCTATCTTCTATATCATCCTTCTTCGCCTCTCGCTTTCTTAAACTTAACATGGATAAGACAGAATTCATAATCTTTCCCCCATCCTGCTCAACCCCCCCAACAGACCTATCTATCACTATCAATGGCTGCACACTCTCCCCAGTCAACAAAGCCCGCTGCCTTGGAGTGACCTTAGATTCTGCCCTTTCCTTCCGACCGTACATCCAAGCCCTTTCCACCACCTGCCGCCTCCAACTCAAAAACATCTCCCGCATCCGTGCTTTCCTTAACTTTGAATCTGCGAAAATGCTCGTACATGCCCTCATTATCTCCCGCCTAGACTACTGCAACACTCTCCTCTGTGGCCTTCCATCTAGCACCCTCGCACCCCTCCAATCTATCCTCAACTCCGCTGCCCGACTAATCCACCTCTCACCTTATTACTCCTCTGCCTCTCCCCTCTGCCAATCCCTTCACTGGCTCCCCATTGCCCAACGAATCCACTTCAAAGTACGGACAAACACATACAAGGCCGTCCATAACCTGTCCCCTCCCTACATCTCTGAGCTACTTTCCCGATACATCCCCACACGCACTCTCCGATCCTCACAAGACCTCCTTCTCTCCTCTCCTCTTATCGCCTCTTCCCACAATCGACTCCAAGATTTCTCCCGTGCATCCCCCATACTCTGGAACTCGCTACCCCAACATATCAGACTCTCACCTACAGTGGAATCCTTCAAAAGAAACCTGAAAACCCACCTCTTCAGACAAGCCTACAACCAATGACCCTGCTGCCGCCATGACCAACCCAACCCGCACCTACTGTGTCCTTCTCCCATACCATGTAGATTGTAAGCCCTCACGGGCAGGGCCCTCTCTCCTTCTGTACCAGTTTGTAACTCATCTTGTTTATGATTAGTACAATTGTCTGTTATGTATGTGCACCGCTTATCATATGTACAGCGCTATGGAATGAATGGCGCTTAAATAATAAATAATAATAATAATAACAATAAGGACTTATGAAAAACATTATGGATCTTCCAAGTCTGAGGAAGATCAAGACGGTAGGCAACAGGATTGATGACAGACAGGATTTTGTAAGGCCCAATAAACCTAGGACCCAACTTCCAGGAGGGAACCTTCAATTTGATATTCTTGGTAGACAACCACACCAGATCACCAACATTCAGGTCCGGACCAAGCACACATCTCTTATCTGCCACACGCTTATATCTCTCACTCATGCTCTTTAGATTATCCTGAATCCCTTGCCAAATAGATGACAAAGACGAGGAGAATCTGTCCTCATCAGGTAAACCAGAAGACCCCTCTCCCGAGAAAGTCCCAAACTGCGGATGAAACCCATATGCACCAAAAAATGGTGACTTATCAGAGGACTCCTGATGACGGTTATTTAAAGCAAACTCAGCAAGGGACAAAAAAGAACACCAATCCTCTTGATTCTCCGCCACAAAACAGCGCAGATATGTCTCCAGATTCTGATTGAAGCGCTCTGTCTGGCCATTCGACTGCGGGTGGAAAGCAGAAGAGAATGACAACCGAACCCCCAAGCGAGAACAGAAAGCCTTCCAGAATCTGGAAACAAACTGCGTGCCCCTATCAGAGACTATGTCTCAAGGAATACCGTGCAATTTGACAATGTGATCAATAAATGCCTGCGCCAGCGTCTTAGCATTGGGCAAACCAGGAAACGGGATGAAATGCACCATTTTGCTAAAACGGTCCACCACAACCAGAATCACAGTCTTCCCCGAGGAACGAGGCAGGTCCGTTATAAAGTCCATGGACAGATGTGTCCAAGGACGGGAAGGAATGGGTAAGGCAAGGAGAAGACCTGATGGCCGTGAATGAGGGACTTTGGCACGAGCGCAAGTCTCGCAGGCTGCCACAAAACCCTCAACCGACATACGAAGCGCAGGCCACCAGAATCTCCGAGCGATGAGATCCAGTGTGGCTCTTGCCCCCGGGTGCCCAGCAAGGACCGTATCGTGGTGTTCCTTAAAAATCTTGTGTCTTAAAGTGAGAGGCACAAACAACCTCCCAGGAGGACAAAGATCAGGAGCCTCTGACTGGGCTGCCTGCACCTCTGCCTCCAATTCAGAAAAAAGAGCAGAGACCACCACACCTTCAGCCAAAATGGGACCCAGGTCTTCAAAATTCCCACCTCCCGGAAAACAACGTGACAGGGCATCTGCCTTCACATTCTTGACTCCAGGGCGGGACGTGACAACAAAATTAAACCTAGAAAAGAACAAAGACCATCTGGCCTGTCTCGGGTTCAGACGCTTGGCTGACTCCAAGTAGGCCAGATTTTTATGGTCAGTAAATACGGTAATAGGGTGTCTGGCTCCCTCTAGCCAATGGCGCCATTCCTCAAAAGCCAACTTGATGGCCAACAATTCCCTATCTCCCACATCGTAATTTCTCTCTGCGGAGGAGAGTTTTTTCGAGAAAAAGGCACACGGTCGCCATTTGGCAGGAGAGGAACCCTGAGACAAGACCACCCCCACACCCACCTCAGAAGCATCAACCTCAACTATGAAGGGTAAAGAAATATCAGGTTGCACCAAGATGGGAGCGGAAGCAAAACTCTCCTTGATATTAGAAAAAGCCATACGTGCCTCTACTGACCAAGAAGAAAAATCTACCCCCTTTCTGGTCATATCAGTGAGAGGTTTAACAATAGAGGAATAATTCAAAATAAACTTCCTGTAATAATTGGCAAAGCCCAAAAAACGCATCAGCGCCTTCTGATTCTCAGGAAGCTCCCACTCAAGCACAGCGCGGACCTTCTCGGGGTCCATGCGAAAACCAGAAGCGGAGAGAAGAAACCCCAGAAATTGAATTTCTGGAACCTTAAACACACATTTTTCCAGTTTCGCATATAATTTATTCTCCCACAGGATGAGCAAGACCTGACGTAAATGTTCCTTATGAGTTTTGAAATCAGGAGAAAAAATCAAAATGTCATATAAATACACTAATACAAATTTTCCCATCAAATGATAAAAAATGCTGTTCACGAAATGCTGAAAAACGGCTGGGGTATTCATCAAACCAAAAGGCATAACCAAATTCTCAAAATGGCCCTCAGGGGTATTGAAAGCCGTCTTCCATTCGTCTCCTTCTCTGACCCTGACCAGGTTGTATGCCCCTCTTAGATCTAATTTGGAAAATACTTTAGCCCCAACAACCTGGTTAAACAGGTCCGGGATCAGAGGAAGCGGATAAGGGTCACGAATAGTGATACTGTTCAGCTCCCTGAAATCCAGACAAGGTCTTAAAGAACCATCTTTTTTCTTAACAAAGAAAAAACCAGCGGCAGCAGGTGACTCCGAGGGTCGTATGTGTCCTTTTCTCAGACTCTCAGAGATATAAGCACGCATAGCGATCCTCTCAGGTTGGGAAAGATTGTATAAACGAGATTTAGGCAGTTTGGCACCTGGGATGAGATTAATAGGGCAATCGTACTCCCTGTGCGGGGGCAAATCCTGAACTCCACTCTCAGAGAAGACATCTGAAAATTCAGAGAGAAAAGATGGTACAGTCTTAGTAGCAACCTCAGAAACAGATGTCGTGAGGCAATTCTCTCTGCAAAAGTCACTCCAACCATTTATTTGCCTTGCTTGCCAATCAATGGTGGGGTTATGTTTAGTGAGCCAGGGTAGCCCCAACACTAGGGGAGTAGGCAAACCGCTAAGGACGAAACATGACACATCCTCAACATGAGCATCACTCACAATTAAACGGATATTGTGAACTATGCCCTTTAATGATTTCTGAGAAAGTGGAGCCGAATCAATAGCAAAAACAGGAATATCCTTTCCCAAAGTGCGCGCCTGGAAACCATGAGTTATTGCAAATTGATTATCAATGAGATTGACAGCTGCTCCACTATCCACAAAAATCTCACAAAAAATGTTCTTGCTCTCTAGTGCCACCCTAGCCGGCAGGAAAAAACGGGAACTACAAGCAAACGGAAAACCTTCAATTTCCGCCTCAACCCTGCCAATAGTAACAGACGGTACATTTTTAAAAGATTTTTTCCTGTTTGTTTCTTTATTACTCCCAGAAAACTGCCTGAATCTCCTAGAGGGACAAACGTTTGCCAAATGATTTATACCTCCACAACAAAAACAAACCCTCCCATGCGAGCTGAATTGTCAGAAGCAATCAACCCCAGCTGCATGGGCTCCTGCTCAGAAGGGGCTGACAGCGACTGAGACCCCTGCGCACAGAATGGGACCGCTGCACTGTCCTGGGACTGAGTATGACAGGAAGGGGACATCTCTCCTCTCTCTCTAAGACGCCTGTCAATACGAACGGCCTGAGACATAGCAGAGTCCAAAGAAATAGGCCTCTCATGAACGGCAAATGCATCTTTCAATCCCTCTGAAAGACCATGGCAAAATTGACTTCGGAGTGCAGCATCATTCCAACCAGTATCAGCTGCCACCTCCGAAATTCTGAGCAGTATATTTCTGCGGATTGTTTACCCTGGCATAATAGACGTAGTCTAGACTCAGCCAGAGCAATACGATCCGGATCATCATATATCTGACCCAGGGCTAAAAAGAATTCATCCACTGAACGGAGAGGCCGTGCCCCCTCCAGCAGCGAAAAGGCCCAAGACTGAGCGTTACCCCTGAGCAGCGATATAATGATCCCCACCTTCCGTTCCTCATCACCAGAGGAATTGGGAAGAAGGCGAAAATGGAGTTTGCAAGCCTCTCTAAAACGCACAAAATTCTCACTACCCCCGGAGAACGTATCCGGGAGCGAGATCTTAG
The DNA here is from genome assembly GCF_014858855.1 of Bufo gargarizans. Taxonomy (NCBI): domain Eukaryota; kingdom Metazoa; phylum Chordata; class Amphibia; order Anura; family Bufonidae; genus Bufo; species Bufo gargarizans. Next base: position 472,788,398 of record NC_058084.1, on the reverse strand, counting down.
GCTCAGAACAAACTCCATGAACGCAAGCTGAACCGGTCACTTGAAGCTGAGAAAAAGTGTTACGGAGATCAGCTACCTCCAATGAAAGACCCTGGAAGCGTTCAGCCAAAAGTGAAACCGGATCCATGCTTGAGACGGTTTTGGCAGCTTATAATGTCACGGACGGTGTACAGGAAACAAGACAAAGCAACATGCATATATGAGTCACTGGATCCAAAGCTAAGGAACCAAAAGGGAGACCCCTGCACAAGACCTGAGACTTTCCCTGGCTGCTCAGCCTATGCAAAGATCCCAGAGGTGGATGGTTGCATATCCACGTACCTCGACTATATAACCCCTGAACACCCTACAATAGTGAGGGGACACGACCACCGGCTCCCTACACCAGACACGGAGGGAGTCAGGGTCACCTGGGATCCAGCAAACAGAAAATAACAGATAAATGTTCAGCACTTAACTTTGTAGCAGACTGGAAAACAAGATCAGCATGCACACACACTCCAGGAAGTAGTATAAGCCGCCCAGTAATGCATTATGGGGAGGAATTTAAAGGGAAGCAATCAGTCCAAATACATGACAGCTGAGAGAGGCTAACGAGATGAGGAACTGAACATCACAAAGAAACTCAAGGAGGAGGTTCTGAAAGGCTTCTGTCATAGCCTCTCAGCTGTCTGGTTGTGACAATAGGGCAAGGAACTCTGGGAAGGCGGGATGGCCCATAATGCCATGCATGCAGCCAATCAGCAGTATGCTAGCCCTGTAATGTCACAGCCCTATAAATACGTCAGCCATCTTGGATTCAGGCATTTTCCAGGGTTCTGAGTGTAGGGACAGACGTGAGAAGGTGCTAGGGACAGCAATAGCGAAAACCTCATTGGGAAAAAAACCCTGAAAAAACGATTTATAAGTGCAGGGAAAGGATAGGGAGGAATCATTTCACAGCATCTTAGTGCAGGGAGAAATGTCAGAAGACACTAGGGACAGTGCTAGAAAAGTGATTTACGAATGCAGGAAAGATTATTTGGGGATCCAAATAACCATTATACAGCTCTGTCATTCCAGCACTTTGTTCTTGTTATTGGGGTGCAAGTGCTATGTTGAAAAGCCTTTAATGGGCTGTTTTAGTACAAAAAGAAAAATATATATGCACTTTACTGTTGCAGTTATTTGTGGTTAAATAGTTTAGTGGCCTATTTCAGTACAGAAAGAAAAATATATACACATTTTACTTCTGCAGTTATATGTGTTGAAAGCGTTTAGTGGCCTATTTCAGTGCAAAAAGAAAAATATATACGCACTTCACTGTTGCAGTTATTTGTGGCAAAAGCGTTTAGTGGTCTATTTAGTTAAAAAGCCTGTTGTGCAGTGGCGTTGCTAGCTCAAAACATTCGGGGCCTGGGCTCCTGATGTTTTCTCCCAGGCACGAATATACTGCCTGCGTTTTAGATATAACTGTATTGTCATCCTCAGGACAGAAATACAATTTAATCTAATGCACAACAAGAGCTGGAGGACCTGTGATGACATCACAGGCCATGTGATCAGTTCTAAATGCAGTAGCTGTAAAGGACCTGGGATGATTTTACCATCATGTGACCAGTGCAGGAGAGGACAGCTCAGCAGTAAAGATAAGTCCTAGGAAGAGGCTGAGGTGAGGTCTGCTACATGAGGAGAGGTAAGTGAAGATTACTCAGTGTGAGAGCAGAGCACTGTTGGGAGTTGTAGTTATTTAACTGGGACTGTATGTTAGGGCTGAAGGGAGGGAAGTTTTTTTACATGGGACAGTGAGGTGGAGTGATGTTAATTACATGGGACTGAAATGTGGAAGTGGCTGGGGTAGGGTGATGTTATTTACATGGGACTGCGTGTTAAAGGCAGCTGTGGGAGGGAGTGATATTATTTACATGGGATTGAATGTTAAGGGGTAATGTTATTTACATGGGACTATATGTTGGAGGTGGCTGTGTAGGGGGTGATTTTATTTACATGGGACTGTATGTTGAAGGTGTCTGGGGGACGGAGTGATGTTATTTATATTGGACAATATATTTAGGAGGTGATGTTATTTACATGGGGCTGTATGTTAAAGGCGGGCTGGGGAGGGGGTGATGTTATTTACATAGGACTCTATATTGGAAGGGGCAGGAGAGATGGTGTGATGTTATTTACATGGGACTGTACATTGGAGGGGGCTGAAGAGATGGTGTGATGGTATTTATATGGGAATCTATGGCGGAGGGAGGGAAATAGTGTTATTTACATGGGACTAAGCGCTGGTTAGACAGGGAGGCGTTGTGTAGAGAGTGTTCACTGGCTACTGTGCGTGACCCTGCACTGTGGATTAACAGTGCTGGCACTAGAAACAATCTGCAGTGGCTGCTAAGGGAAAGCAGCACAGCAGAGTAGGGAAGCAGGGTAGATATTAGAACCTCCAGCCTACCCTATGGCGCTAATATATTAAAATGCAGTTCACGACTTATACTGCAGACATAGCTGAAAATTTTAAGAGTGAGTCCAGTGTAGTGTTTTATATATATTAATAATAAACGTTATGTTTTAGATTAGATTATAATCACACGTGTCAACCTAGAGACAACTATTGGTCTCACTGACCATTTGCAAATAAAAAAGTAATACTGTGTCTCAACACGTTGTGAAGGGTCAGCTCAATATCAATAGTATTACTAATGAGGGCACTCTTGTGGAGCATTATCACTGTTGGGTCCAGTAGGGGGCAGTATTACTAATGGGGGCATTCTAGAAGGGAATTACTATTGGTGGGACTATGAGGAGCACTTTTACTATGGGGAAGATTATCTGTATGGCACTCATTTTTCTTCACTATAGTATTTGGGCTTACAGAAAAGTGAGGAAGCTAAGATGTCCGTGTGTCACACCCCACAGAGACGAGGCGGCTGAGAGAAGTTTTCAGGACTGAAAGGAGAAGACGATGACAGAGAAGATCTACATCAGAGGAGACGTCACCTGGGAGGCCCTGGATGTGAGAGGTATGTGCTGCTGTATAGCAAGTACAGCAAAATGTCTTCAGTGCTAGTGTTTGCTTGGAGGGTGGAGGGGAGGTTGTAATGCAGTTGTTCAACTTAGAGAATTGGGCCATATGCATTGGTGCTTGGGCCCCAGATCTTTTGAGACCCTAGCAACACCCCTGCTGTTGTGTTAAAGTACTGTAAAACAAAATTGCCATTCTGCAGTGCTGTGATATATTCTGAAGCCATGTTTTCAGTGTAATACAAATATATTTGCCGTCCAGCGTTGCATATATCTGTTGAAAAGCTTGTTGTGTAAAAGTAGAACACAATTTGGGCCTAATTGACGTTCTGCAGTGCTATAGATATATTGTGAAGCCCTGTTTTCAGTGTATTACTGGCTAAATAAAAATATAGTCGCCATCCAGCGTTGCATATATCTGTTGAAAAGCCTGTTGTGTTAAAGTAATACAAAACTTGGGGCGAATAGCCGCTCAGCGGTGCAGCGATATATTTGGAAGCCCAGTTTGCCGTGTATTAGTGGAAGAAAAAAAATTATATTTGCCGTTCGTCGTTGCATTTATCTGTTGATAAGCCTAGTGTAGTGTAAAAGTTGAAAAAATGTAGGCCTATTTGCTGTTCAGCGGTGCAGTTCTATGTGGTAAAGGCCTTTTTGCAGTGAAATTTTTTCTGTGCGGCTGGCTTTTTTTGGGGGAGAAATTTCATGGGTGAGTGTACACCTGCTTTTGCTGTATGGACCGTATTACGGAGTGGTGAAATTTGTTATATGAAACTGGGTTTTTTCTGCAAATTTATGGGTGATTTTATACCTCCTTTTGCGGTACGGGCCTAATTACGTAGTGGTGAGATTTGTAATATGAAACAGGCTTTTTTGGGGGGAAAATTCATGGGTGACTGTACAGCTCCCTTTTGCTGTATGGACTGAATTACGTAGTAGTGAAATTTGTTATATGAAACTGGCTTTTCATCAAATTTATGGGTGATTGTACACCTCCTTTTGCAGTATGGGCCGAAATAAGTAGTGGTGAAATTCTTACCGTGACACTGGCCTTTTTCGGAAAATGTATGGGCGATTGTTCTCCTCCTTTTGCGGTACGGACCAAATTACTTAGTGGTGAAATTCTTTATGTGACATGACTTGATGAACTTTGAGACTCTTCTGGTCTCCAAGCAATCTTTAAGCTTTGTCTTCTCATTGTCTGTAGCTACTCCAGGCCTGCTAATGCCAGGCAGGTTCCCTAAGAAGAATCTGGCTCGATGAGCAGCCGATACCAGACTTGCACCAAACTTGACAGGATTCATCTCCAGGTATAGAGAAATAGTTTTTTAGAATGCTTTCGCCATCGCAACCACGTCGTCGAATAAACAGAAGACTGGCCGATTCTCTCCTGTCTTAGGCAACACTTTATTGAGTAATCGTGGAAAGTCCAAAAACTGTTGTCCACTAACCCCATAAAAGGCCTTTCCGGTGCGGGTTAACCACAGAATATAGCGCTATATATTTGTTTTTAGAATATTCAGAGGACTTCAGAGGAATCATGACTTCAGATGGAAAAAAAAATTACATATATTCGAAAGACGAATATATAGCACTGTATTCGAAATTTTCGCAAATTCTTGACATTGCGATATTCAAGATAAAAATTCGCTTTTCAAGTATTTGCGCTCAACACTAGTCATTACAAGGACTGCCGCCAATTATCAGATCGAGTTATCCCCATTCTTCAATCTGTTTCCTGGTTATATTCTGTATGTCGCCCACATATACAATCTCCCCTGGATGGAATACCCATCCTATCGTGTTGGCATCCTCACACACCTCTGATGCCATATATTTTTCAACGTTGATTCTAAGCTTTTTCCATGATGACTGGGAACTCGTGATGTTTTCCCTGACTAAGAGACCAGGGAGTTCTAGGGTTTGAATCTTGACGAACTTCGCGACTCTTCTGGACTCCAAGCAATCTTCAAGCTTTGTCTTATCATTGTCTGTAGCTACTAGAGGCCTGTTCATGCCAGGCAGGTTCCCCCAGAAGTATCTGGCTTGATGAGCAGCTGATACTGCACTTGTATCAATCTTGACAGGATTCGTCTCCAGGTGGAGAGAAATTGTTTTTAGATTGCTTTCTACATCGCAACCACATAGTCGAATAAACAGAAGACTGGCCGATTCTCTCCTGTCTTAGGCCTTGTGGTCTCTTAATGCTGCTGCCACTTTACCACTCTGTGGTCTCCTCATGCTGCTGTCACATCACTACTCTGGTCCCCTCATGCTGCTGCTACCTCAACACTCTGTCATTGGGCCACTCTGTGGACTTCCAATGCTGTTCCCATCCTCTCTACTTCATGACTAGGCCACTATTTAGCCTTTTTAGCCTGGTTGACATCATCATTTATTTGACTGTTCTTCTGATCTGTCAGAAGGAAGGAAAATGAGACGCACAACGGATCCTCTCCATGTAGCAGCTCTGTAATGCCTGTATGACAACACTATGTTACTGGGCCACTCTGTGGTCTCTGCATGCTGCTGCCATTTCACCACTCTGTGGTCTCCTCATGCTGCTTCCGCATCACCACTCTGTTGTCTCCTCATGTTGCTGCTACCTCAACACTATGTCACTGGGCCACTCTGTGGTCTCCTCATGCTGCTGCCACTTCACCACTCTGTGGCCCCTCATGCTGCTAGAACTTCACCACTCTGTAATCTACTCATGCTGCTAGAACTTCACCAATCTGTGGTCTCCTCATGCTGCTGCCACGTCACTACTCTGTATTCTGCTAATGCTGCTGCCACTTCACCACTCTGTGGTCTCCTCATGTTGCTGCTACCTCAACACTATGTCACTGGGCCACTCTGTGGTCTCCTCATGCTGCTGCCACTTCACCACTCTGTGGCCCCTCATGCTGCTAGAACTTCACCACTCTGTAATCTACTCATGCTGCTAGAACTTCACCAATCTGTGATCTCCTCATGCTGCTGCCACGTCACTACTCTGTATTCTGCTAATGCTGCTGCCACTTCACCACTCTGTGGTCTCCTCATGCTGCTGCTACCTCAACACTATGTCACTGGGCCACTCTGTGGTCTCCTCATTCTGCTGCCACTTCACCACTCTGTAATCTACTCATGCTGCAGGAACTTCACCACTCTGTGGTCCTCTCATACTGTTGCTACATCACCACTCTGTGGTATCCTCAAGCTGCTTCCGCTCCACTGCTCTGTGGTCTCCTCATGCTGTTGCCACATCACCATTCTGTGGTTTCACCATGCTGCTGCCACCTCAACTCTATATCACTGGGCCACTCTGTGGTCTCCTCATGCTGCTGCCTCTTTACCACTCTGTGGTCTCCTCATTCTGCTGCCACCTCAACACTATGTCACTGGCCATTCTGGGGTCTCCTCATACTGCTGATACCTCAACACTCCGTCAAGGGGCCACTCTGTGATCTTCTCATGCTGATGTCACAGTGGGGAGTGGGGGAAACCCCCCACCATGCGGTGTCAAAGGGTAAAAGGGGATCAGCCTGGCCAAAAGGAGTAATAAGGGAGTAGGTCACCTCCTACCGCGTCCCTAATCCTCTCCTTGACTCCTCACCGTATGAACGGACCCTGATAGTAGGTCAACTCATACTCAGGATTCCTAGAGAAATACCGGAAATAAGTGATCAAATTTAGTAGATATTAAAACGTAACTTTTATTTATTACTCTTAGAAAATAGCCCCATAGATGAGTATATATATATATATATATATATATATATTGAACCTCAAACTAAATTTATGTAGCTTCAATAATAACACATTTCAAATATCATTAGAATAATTGGTGACTCCAAATGGAGTTGAAAAATACATGTCATAAAAACAGGTAGAAGAAAAAGGGGGTGCACGGCGGCACTCATTAGATGGTAACACGTTTGTCCTACCGCTTAGTTGAGCGACTCCAATTGTGCCGCAGTTACCTCACGGATCAGTGATGAATTAGGTCCTTGGTAATGATCGTGCTGCACACGGGTAGGGGTCCAACCTAGGGTTCCATATACTTACCCTACAATAGCCCTAAGGTCTAGCCACGGTACACCCACTAAGGTAAGGGTGCCCCGTCCGGAACCTAACCCTGGAATAAGAGACCCTAATTAGCCCTCTCCTAGAACATCCCTACATGCATGTTTCACTTACAGATGAGAGTAAGATTCATCAGGGGAAACAACAGGGAGCTGGGCAATTAAGCATAACAGGGTGCACACATGATATGACATGTGCGTCCTGCAACAACAGGTTACAAGCTCTGAGGCCTGATACTACTCAGATGAGGTTAGCAACCCATGAAAGAGGGTGGGGTAAATAGATAATATCCACCCCTGGATTTCCTGATATAGTTTCAGTAGTCTCACTGGGCCTGAAGCAAGGGTTAACAGCCAAACAAAACTCTATATGTATTGCCCTTATTCTGTAGTTTGCAGAAACACCCCATATGTGGCCGTAAACTACTGTACGGGCACACGGTAGGGCATACAGGGAAAGGTGCGCCGTGTGGTTTTTGGAAGACAGATTTTGCTGGACTGGTTTATTTACACCATGTCCCATTTGAAGCCCCCTGATGCACCCCTACAGTAAAAAACTCCAAAAAAGTGACCCCATTTTGCAAACTATGGGATAAGGTGGCAGTTTTGCCCTTATGCCCGACAGTGGGCTGGCTTTGCCGAACAGCCGGCTGTCAGTCACAAGAGAAGGGGCAGGGAAGGGGGCGCGGTTACCTTGACTTGAAGCAAGGAGGCTGCTGCCCCCTTGACTTCAAGCCTGACTAGAAAATAACACAGACAGAGGATAAAAATGTTTTTCATACTTCTGCCTTATCAGAATGCAGTAAGAAAATCATCATTCGAAACTCACTGCCAGCCACTTGAAGGTACTGCTGGCGGTTTGGGATGGCTTTTGCCACTGACAGGTTCCCTTTAAAAGTTGAAACCAAACTATTTTAGTTCATTGACCTGATCCTGTCATCCATTTAATTTGGCTGGTGACCTAAAATCCTGTTTTTGTGAACTTGTTTCTATTTTATTTTCATTTGGAATTACAGAAAGTTTAACCTTCATCTTTGATGCAGTTACCTGTGAAATGTTGATCAATAGTAACCATGTCATCCAGATATAATACACTTCCCTCTTCCTTGTAACCACTTAAAGAAGAATGAGACCATTCATCATCCAATACTGACACTTATGTATGTGAAGTTTGCTTGCTGTTATATGTTTGCTACATGTATTATATTAACAGTGCAAACTTTTTCTCTGTTCTTTGCAGGTAACAAAAGACTGGCAATGGGCAGATGTCACACAGATTGTATACAGAGACCTCTCTCTCTTGGCTTCCGTCAGCTTGGTAAGCTGGTGGGAAGGTACCCCTGGTGGTTCCTAATAATTCCTTTTGTTTTATCTGCTGGTTTGGGAGCTGGCTTTTACTTTTTACATGAGAGGGAAGCGAACGACATAGAGGATCAGTTCACACCAATTGGAGGTCCAGCTAAAACAGAACGAGAATTTGTAATGAAACATTTTCCCACCAATGACTCTGGGCTGTTTTCTGCACAGCGACTGTACACAGAAGGTTCTTTTGTCTCTCTCATAGCAGTCAGCACGTCTGATAATGTCATAAATGTTAACACGTTCAATGAGCTTGTGCAGCTGGATGAGATGGTGCAGAACTTCACAGTGATAGGACTTGCAGCTAATGCAACGCTCGCATTTCAGCAAATATGTGCAGAGGTCCAGGGACAAAAATGTATTACAGCAAATCCGCTCCTATCTGCAGTAGAAGGTAATGTGAGTCTGATAGAGACAATACCTATAAGTTACCCCATGTTTCAAAATAGAACGTTCATAGGAACATATCTGGGTGGAGTGACACTGAATTCAGACAGTACTGTGAGAGAAGCCAAAGCAATCAAATTAGTATATTATTTGAGAGAAGACAGTCAGCGCGACAAAGAAAACAGCCTGCAATGGATCAACCACTTTATCAAATTATTTGCAAAGAATGCCTTACAACTCAATCACATCAAGGTAAGACTGTTTCAGACGTTCAGTAATGTTTTGTGGCAAATAATGAACACACATGTTTTTGTCATAATGAAAATTTCACTGCGTAAACATAAGTATTATTATTATCCGTACCGCTGTATGATGCTTCTGTAATTCATCACATCCTCCCCTAGAAGTAAAGTCTATAAACTGTGTTTTTTTTATGTTAATTACTCACCATTTAATTTACTGTGCTGTATCATCAATTATTTTTCATTTTAGAAAAAAAATTGGGTTAGAAAAACTAAAGACAGTTTTGTATTTGAACTTTGATTGTAGGTTACTGTACATAGTATGGTTTAAAAAGAAGACATAGGTCCATGAAGTTCATCCAGTGGATGGAAAGGGGTGTAAATTAACCCTTTTAACCCCGGGCTAGTTTTCACCTTCCTGCCCAGGTCATTTTTTGCAAATCTGACATGTGTCACTTTATGTGGTAATAACTTTAAAACTCTTTTACTTATCCAAGCCATTCTGAGACTGTTTTCTCATCACATATTGTACTTCAAGACAGTGGTAAAATGGAGTAAAAATATTTCATTTTTTATTTATAGAAAAAAGATACCTAATTTACCCAAAATTTTGAAAATTACAAATTTTCCAAATTTCTATTTCTCTACTTTTATAATAGATAGTAATAACGCCAAAATAGTTATTAATTTACATTCCCCATAGGTCTACTTCATGTTTGGATCATTTTGTGAATGCCATTTTAATTTTTGGGGACGTTAGAAGGCTCAGAAGGAAATCTTGAAATTTTTCAGAAAATTACCAAATCCCACTTTTTAAGGGCCAGTTCAGGTCTGAAGTCACTTTGTGAGGCTGAGGCCTCATGCACACGGCCGTGTACCTCGGCAGAGAGCGGACCGCGGAAACCCGGCTGGGATTCCTCATGACAACATGAGCGCACGGCGTCATTGGTTGCTATGACGCCGTGCGCTCCCTGCTGCCGCCATAGTACAGTAATACACTGGTATAGATCATGCCAGTGTAGTACTGTATTGCGGCGGCACCAGGGAGCGCACGGCATCATAGCAACCAATGACGCCGTGCACTCCTGATCTCAGTAGGAATCCAGCCCGTGGTTCCACGGACCGCTCACGGCCGTGAAACACGGCCGTGTGCATTCGGACTTACATAATAGAAACCACACAAAAATTTACCCCATTTTAGAAACTACACCCCTCAAGGTATTCAAAACTAATTTTGCAAACTTTGTTAGTCCTTTTGGTGTTCCACAAGAGTGAATGGAAAATAGAGAGGAAATTTCAGAATTTCACTTTTTTGGCAGATTTTCCATTTGAATCAATTTTTTTCCACTAACAAAACTCAACATTTTTGTTAGTGATGCACCCCTAGAATAGAAACTCCAAAAAAAGACCCTATTTTGGAAACTACAGTATAAGGTGGCAGTTTTGTTGGTACTATTTTAGGTTACATATGATTTTTTGTTGCTCTATAGTACACTTTTTGTGAGGCAAATAGCTGTTTTGGCACCGTTTTTATTTTTTGCTATTTACAATGTTCATCTGACAGGTTAGAGCATTTGGTGTTTTTATAGAGCAGGTTGTTACAGACGCGACAATACCAGATACGGTATGACTTTTTTTTTGCATATTAAAGAATTTTTGAAAAATAAACTTTTTGTGTCTCCATATTTTGAAAGCCATAGTTCGTTTTATTTTTTGGGCGTCTTATGTAGGGCCAAATTTTTTTCCGCTATGAGATGACGGTTTGATTGGTACTATTATAGGGTACGTATCTATTTTTGATCACTTAGTATTACACTTTTTGTAATATAAGATGAATAAATTAATTTTGACTATTTTTATTTTTTTACGGTGTTCATCTGACGGGGTTAGGTCATGTGATATTTTTATACAGCAGGTTCTTACGGATGCAGCGATACCTATTATGTATACTGATTGTAAATGTATTTAAGTTTTACACAATAATATCATTTTTAAAACAATAAAAGTGTCTCCATAGTTGGAGAGCCAAAGTTTTTTTCAGTTTTTGGGCAATTGTCTTAGGTAGGGTGTCATTTTTGTGGGATGAGATGACGGTTTGATTGGCACTATTTTGGGGTGCATATGACTTTTTGATCGCTTGCTATTACACTTTTTTTGTGTAAGGTGACAAAAAAAAGACTTTTTTTACACCTTTTTTTTTTACAGTGTTCACCTGAGGAGTTAGATCATGTGGTATTTTTAAAAAGCAGGTTGTTATGGATGCAGCAATACCTAACATGTCAAATTTTTTTTTTTTTTTTTTACATTTAACACAATAAAACATATCATGTTTATCATGTCTACATAGAGCCATAGTTTTTTTTAATTTTTGGGGCGATTGTCTTAGGTAGGGGCACATTTTTGTGGGATGAGGTGACGGTTAGATTTGTACTATTTTGGGAGGCATACGCCTTTTTGATCGCTTGGTGTTGCACTTTTAGTCATGTAAGGTGACCAAAAAGGGGTTAGGTCATGTGATACTTTTATAGAGCCGGTCGATACAGACGCGTCGAAACGTAACATGTCTACTGTTCTTTTTTTCCTTTAAAATTTTTTTTTTTACTTTATTTTGGGTAAAAGACGCTTTTTTTAACTTGAAACTCTTAATTTTTAGGGAGAAACTTTACATTTTTAACTTTTTTTCCACTTTATTTTTGGCTCTACTCTGGGACTTCTACTTTTGTGGGTCTGATCCCCTTTACAATGCATTACAATACTTCTGTATTGTGATGCATTGGCTGTAAGTGTATTACCAGTGTAATACACTTACAGCCCGCTTTCTGTGAGATCTAGTAGGCTGGATCTCACAGGGTTACATGGAAGACAGCCATGATGCCTAAGGAAGGCATTGGGCTGCCTTCCCAGCCATCGAGTCCCCATTACAGCAGCGCTCGGACCAGATGGAAGCTCTCTCCCTCCACCCATACATCACACGTGCCGAGGTCAGCGCGGATCGCGACACATCAAAGGTTAATACGAGGGCATCTGTGTTTTTCACTGGCTATCAGTCACTGCTGGACCCCTGACGCTGATCGCGTGGGTGCAGCTCCTGCATCCGCCCGATCAGACCAACGTAATAGTACGGTGCTGAGTGGAAAGTCACATCCCACTGCGCCATACTATTACGCCGCTGGTCAGGAAGGGGTTAAGGGAAGGGGAAGGAGAAAACAGAATTCTACCCATTTTCATAAGCATTCATCTACCTATTTGTCTTTTTTTTTTAAACCATCCACTGTTCCTTCTGTGAACATGTTGTAATGTTCTTATGGAGAAGAATGGGCCATTTGTATGCTTATATAGGTTAAAAGGCTTTTTAGATATTCTTGCACTGATGTCCTATCCTTCGAATCAGTCATCAGCATCTGATTAGTGGGGTGCTGACACCCAGGGCCAGGGCTGGTGCAAGGACTTTTGCTGCCCTAGGCAAGATAAAAATTGCCGCCGCCCCCCCCCCCCTTATCAGATGATCTGCCCATATCATGACATCACATATGTCTGAGGGAACTGCCGGTCTGCGCCCTCTTAATGCTATACATAAGAACGGTATTACAGTAAGTACAGTACAGTAATTGCGGACCCATTCGGATTGAATGTACTTAACAGCTGCAGGGCTATTAGAGTAGAGTCACTGCACCGGGCCCCGCCATGAGTGCCCCTGCCTCCTCCCTCCACACTGATACTTCGCTGGCCGCGCTGTGCAGCATAGCGGCCAGTGAAGTATCCGCAATCTGCTTTATAAGACGCATGGCCATTCCCCCCCACTTTTTGGGGGGAAAAAAGTGTGTCTTATAAGGCAAAAAATACAGTAAATAATAAACATATTGCATTGTCTACTGACTACTTACAACGAGGACAATAAGATGAGCTGGTCTCTGGCTGCAGTCTGGCTCTTGGTCTGGCTCTGGGGATTGGAGACAAACACGGTGCGTACACCATTAACCAATGTTGCCCTGGGGTCCTGGGGAAGAAGAAAGAAGCTGCACCTGCAGGCTGCACTCCAATCCAGGAAGAAGCGTACTTCTGAAGTTCTGTCCCAGAAGGAGAAGGCACTGCCGCACAGTGGGTCGGGGGAGGCAAATTGCTGGTGGTGGCCGTGGCTGGCTGCTCGGGTGCTCAGTGTGCGGCCTTCTCTTCCTCCTTCGCTCCACCCCTCTCTCTGTGTCACATGCTCAAGGGTGGGAGTGGTCAGGGAGGGGTCAGGGGGTTCAGATCAAGATCATTCAGGGCAGCGGGCGCCCTTGAGCTGCCTGCCTTCAGCTACTACCAACCCGGCCAGCCTTCAAGTTCTCCTCCAAAGTCGGCAGAGCTCCGCCTCCGCTCCACCCTCAGCAGCCTGAAGCCAGGTAAGCTAGCAGTATTCATCTCATCTCCGACTCTCCGGCTGTAGGCAGACTGGGCATACTGGGAGTTGTAGTTTTACAACTGCTGGAGAGCTGCAGTTTGCCCATCCCTGGTCTAGGCCATGTGACGTCATGTTAATTGGTCACATGGCCTATGCTACACTCAGCCCCATTGACGTGAATGGGCTGAGCTGCAATACCAAGCACAAATGGATGGCACTGTGCTTGGTGAACAGAGAGAAGGCTGTGGCACTACTGTGAGCACCAGTGTCTTCTCAAACAGCTGATTGGCGTGGGGGCCCGGGTGTCGGACCCTTACCAATTAGATACTGATGACCTACCTGGAGGATAGGTCATTAGTTCAAAAATCCCTTAAAACCACTTTAATCATGTCTGCTCTTAGACATCTCTTCTTAAGACTAAGTAAGTTTAATTCCTCTAATCTTTCCTCATAACTAAGACCTTCCATCAGTTTAGTCGCTCTTCTTAGTACTTTTTTCCAGCTCCAGGGCATCCTTACTGTTAACCGATGCCCAAAACTGAACTGCATATTCCAGATGAGGCAGCACCAAATCTTTGTAAAGTGGTATTTTTACATCCCTTTCTCACGAGTCCATGCCTCTTAATACCTGACAATATTCTGCTAGTCTTAGAGGCAGCTTATTGACATTGCATCATGCTGTTAATTAGTCTACGATGAGCTACAAATACACCCAAATCCTTGTCTACAAAAGACTCTCCCTGTTTTAGTCCCTCTAGCACATATGACATATTTTAGTATCATATGTGCTAGTTTTTGTACCCAGATACATAACTTTACATTTATCCACATTGAATCTCATTTGCCAAATGGATGCCCAAACAATCAGAGTGCCCAAGTCAGTTTGTAGTTTATGGACATCTTCCATAAACTGCACAATACTACATAGCTTGGTGAAAAAAAAAAAAAAGTGGTAATTATTCCATCCTCCACAGTATATCATTAAAAAATAAATAATAGGGGACCTCGACTGAACCACTTATAACCCAGGACCATGTAGATTAAGAGTTCATTCACACGTCCCCAACTGGTTTGAGGTCCGCAAATAGCGGATCCGCAAAACACGGACACCAGCCATGTGCTTTCCGCATTTTGCGGACCGCACAGGGCCAGCACTATAATAGAAATGCCTTTTATTGTCTGTGGACAAGAATACGACATGTATTTTTTTGTGGGGCCACGGAACGGAAGTGCGGGAGCGGACCGCACACTGTCCCATTGAAAATTGGGGATTTATTTTTTCTTGCTCTCTTTAGTCAGCAGTCGTTTATTTTGTATTTTTGCAGAATCTATTTCTTTTGTCCATTTGTAAATTTCAAAGACTACGGCTGACCTCTCCAACTTGTATTTTAAAATGCCTTTTTGTTGTTTATTGCACTTTTTATAGTAACTGAAAGCCTTATGAGGTTTAATTCTAGCCTTATATACGTTTTACCTGTAGAAATACATTTTGCAGTGTAATTACCCTAAGTAGATTTAAAGCTCTCCCATTAATACTCTTTTTTTAATATGTGACAGAAGCTGCTGCCAGTCTATGCCCTGAAATGCTGCCTTCAACCTAGAGCTATGTCACCCCATAAAACCCCTTTTTACTGCTACTTTTTGGGAGAGTAGTTTGGATCCATTGACTCAGGACTCCTCTTCTATATAGGACCTCCTTCATTATCCAGTGTGCACCCCCATATTTATCTTAGATCATACATTTTAGGCTTTATTCACATTTTCATCAAATCCACCAGGGTGCAGTTTTTTTTATTGTCAGAATAATATAGCATACTTGGCTATTCTGCCTGCCCTACAAATAGAAACACAATGGAAGCTAAGTAAATCTCATTAAAGGGGTTTTCCAGTACTTTGATATTGATAACCTGTCCTTAGAATAGGCCATCAATATCAGAATGGTAGGGGTCTAACAGCCAGCAACCCAACATTTAGCTGTTTTGGGGCAGCTGCCAGTGCTGGAAACCATACAGAGGATGGAGCTAGTCTAGTATTCCAGACCTTAGGGGTACTACAATTTGTATATTGTTTATATTATGTATCTCATTGTTTGATTCTGGCTGTAGCTACCAGCAAGAAAGGGATGGCAAATGCTGGCAAAGAACAGGGCTTACCACCCCGTTTCTCTCCTCCTGGTAGAAATGAGCTGGTCCTGTCTAGAGAAAGAGGGGAGAGGAGGAAACTTGTTAAGCTCCTGCTCCTGATACAAATTTTCCAGAGAGAACCAAACCAATTTCCCTCAAGTAAAGCCTTGAGATTCCAAAGAGCAGTGTGGACTGCTACCATCATCATTTAAGACACTGCTTAAATGACCACTAGGCCAGTATCACCTAAGTGCTGAATTGCCACCAACCAACCTGCTCCATATCCTCAATAACCCCAATACAATAATCACAAAAATCCAGCAGGTTTGAATTAGGACTACAACAGTAACCCATTCACTTTCATTATTTACAATGCAGGCAGCGCTACACTGTCACCTTTGGCGACTAAAGTCATCACGTTGCCGAAATCTAAACCAACATGGAAATGTTTCTCTATATTTTTCAGTAAAAATATTATAGTCAGTAGTTAGCATAATGGTTGTTTTTCCTCACAAAAAAATTAACTATAACATAACATGTATCTATTTTTTATACTAGGTATCTTATTTTACGTCAGTATCACGACAGCAGGAATTTGATGGCACAACAAAGACTATAATTCCATTGTTTGCTATTACCTATTTTGTCACCATATTTTTTTCCATCATGTCCTGTGTAAGGTAAGGTAATTTGTGTAATAAAATTCATCATGTGTAGAGATGAGCAAAGTATTGGAAAATTCAATTTGGCTGCTTCGCCGAACTTTAAAAAAAAAAAGTAGCTTCTCGTGGTGGGTGGGCCTCCGCCATCTTGCTTGAAGATTTGAGTTGACGTCATCACGGCCAAGATGACGCCATCATGCTGGCCGGTGGACTTCGATTTGCTTAAGGCCTCTTGCACACTAACGTTTTTTTTCCGGACTGTATACGGAACCATTCATTTCATTGGATCCGCTAATAAAACAAAAGGTACTCCGTATGCCTTCCGTTTACGTAGACCCCTATATCAGACCTCCAGACCAGACCCCTATATCTGACTTCCATAAGACCTCCAGGCCCCCAATCAGGACCCCATTAGACCTCCAGACCACCCAATCAGACCCCTATTCGACCTTTAGACCCCCAGTCAGATCTCCAGACCCCCCATTAGACCACCCCAGACACTCCAGTCAGATATCCAGGCCCCCGCAGTCAGACCTCCAGCCCCCCATTAGACCTCCATATCAGAACTCAGATCAGACTGTAAAATAATAAAATAACTTACCTCTCCTGTCGCCACTCTCCCTGTCCTGGCTGTCTCTTCTCAGGGCCCGCGCTGCAGTCACCTGACCTCCTGCAGTGTCAGGTCAGAGTGAACTCTGTACATCCTGATGCTGCAGGCAGCCAGGACACAGCAGAGCGGGCTCTGAGAAGAGCGAGCAGGAGGAAGGGTAAGTACTGTACAGCGCTCACATCGCTTCTCTCCCCCTTCTCCTGCAGACTAGTGAGCGCTTTATTATGGAAGTTCTCGCTAGTATTCCCTTTATAAGATGCACTGCATCTTATAAAGGGAAAAGCAATGAGAGCTTCCATCTGTATTGATGGTAGCGCTCATTTCTTCTGTTCTGGCACCCCCCTGGGCACGCCACTGATTATCCATTGTATAGTGGATGGAGATGGACACTGCAGTACTGCTGTCAATCATTTCAATTTAGAACTAAGTAGTGAACTGAGGTACAGTGCCTTGCAAAAGTATTCACCCCCCTTGACTTTTTTTTAGTATTTTGGTGCCTCACAACCTGGAATTAAAATGGATTGTTTGAGGATTTGCATAATTTCATTTACAGAACATGCCCACAACTTTGATGATGTTTTTTTTAATTATTATTGTTAAGCAAACAACAAATAGGACAAAATGACAGAAAAAGTCAATGTGCATAACTATTCATCCCCCTAAAGTCAATACTTTGTAGAGCCACCTTTTGCAGCCATCACAGCCCCAAGTTGCTTTGGATAAGTCTCTATAAGCCTGCCACATCTTACCACTGGGATTTTTGCCCATTCTTCCTTGCAAAACTTCTCCAGCTCCTTCAAGTTGGATGGTTTGCGCTCAACTCTGACCAGTTTCCCAGTCCCGCCAGCATGATGCTGCCTCCACCATGTTTCACTGGGGATGGTGTTCTTTGGGTGATGTGTTGGGTTTGCGTTTTGTGTTCTGATCCATCACATAAAATTCAGTTTAAAAAAACATTAAATTTAAGGCTGTAATGTAACAAAATACGAACAAAGTCAAGGGGGCTGAATACTTTTGCAAGGCACTGTATGTAGTTCTGGCACTGGACCTACTGCAGAACAGCTAATCGGCAAGGGAACGAGTGTCAAATCTCCGCCAATAACGTATTAATGGATTATCCTGAGTAAGTCCCATTTAAAGAGTTTGTCCAGGATTTTACTATCCTCAGGATAATCCATCAATACATTATTGGTGGGATCTGACATTCGCTCCCCTGCCAATTAGCTGTTCTGCAGTAGATCCAGCGCCGGAACTACATACCTCAGTTCACTACTTAGTTGTTAACTGAAATGATGTCTGGACTTGTCTGGTTTAGTCCATATTTGTATATCTTATACAGTTACAATGTTGTATCATTTTGATTTAGTCTAAGCTAAATAGGGTGGATTTTCCCCAGATATATTTACATTGTGGATTTTGCAGAAAAATCCACAGATTTCCACTGTGGATTTTTTCTGCAGCATATGGATGAAAATTCGTAAACATTTCATCTACTTTGCTGGTGCTGTAATACACTATAGATATACTGACAAAAATTCTGTGGCACAGAAATTGTAGCATTTTCACCTAGTGTGAACATACCTCTGCATTGTGTTGTTCCTCTGTTATGCTTTCGGGAAAAATATAAATACATTGAGAACTAGGCTTTACATTACCTTACTTAAAGGCTACAGAGTTGTCTTTGTTTCCTACTTCTCTATTTTACAGGCCCTGGCTGCTTTTAGGATGAATGAACTAGTTGGCTTCTTGTCTGTTTCCCTACCAATTCTCTAAGGTGTTGTACCATTCTTTTAAGTAGCAACAACCTCCACTGGTTACTCGCAGGAATAAAGTCAGACTATGTCTCCAGCAGCAGCCACCAGCTCCCACTTTCATGTGCTGTCTAACCCTAGGTGCACTACTGCATTGTGAAATCCAGCAGGCTGTTCCAGCACCTTCTGGAGTGAGCCAAATGTGGCATAGCCAGATAATTCTGTGAACTGTCACATCTTCATAGACTATATAAAGGGTTCTGATAGGGTTCTTGAAGCTTTCGGACATAAATACTGGCTTTTGTCTTTATTTACCAAAAAAAACTAAAAATTATATATATATATATATATATATATATATATGTCTCTACTGCTCTCTATTCCTGAGCTTCTGGAGCTGTGACAGGTGTGACAGGTGACAGTAAGTAAGGGAGATGCCAGTAGCACAAAGGTTAAGAAATTACAAGCTCAGATTCTTGTCTACAAATGCTCGCAGTTTAGGGAATAAGATCAACGAACTTGAGGCTATAATGACATCTGAGAATATAGATGTAGTGGCTGTTACTGAGACCTGGTTCAAGGGGAGTAATGACTGGGATATAACAATACCAGGGTTCTCTCTATACAGGAAAGACAGAGAAAGCAAGAAGGGGGGGAGGGGTGGCCCTGTATGTGAAAGATAGCATAAAATCTAATTTGATACAAGTTAGCAAGAACAATTTAGAGTCAGTTTGGGTTACCTTACAGCTTGATAATCATAAGGTAACTCGTGTAGGTGTGATATATAGACCACCTAGCCAAGTCAAAGAATTAGATGATCTACTAGTTGAGGAAATAGCTAAAATGACATTGAAGGGGGAAGACTTCAATCTTCCTGATGTAAACTGGAAAACTAAAATAGCTAGTTCTGCCAGGAGTACAGATATTCTAAATTCCCTACTGGGATTATATCTACAGCAAGTAGTTGAGGAGCCAACCCGGAAGGAGGCCATTTTAGATTTAGTATTCACAAATGGGAATTTGGTATCTGATATTACTGTAGGTGAAAGCTTGGGATCTAGTGATCACCAGTCAATGTGGTTTACTATACGTACAGTAACTGTCACACCACACAAAAACAAAAGTTTTCGATTTTAGAAAAACTGACTTTTCTAAAATTAGATTAGTGGTATACGAGTCCCTCTCAGATTGGAACAGTTTCATTGGAGTCCAGGAGAAATGGGACTACTTAAAAGTGGTACTATTGAAGGCAACAGAAAATTGCATTAGGCTTGTCAGTAAAAGCAAAAAAAGGAAGAGACCACTGTGGTACTCAGCAGAAGTGGCCAAAATCATTAAAAACAAAAATATAGCATTTAGGATATTATTTTTAAAAAAAACCAATGAGGATGACATGCAAATTTATAAGATTAGGCAGAGAGAGGCCAAACAAGTTATAAGAGCTTCTAAAGCACAGACAGAAGAGAAATTATCTCAGTCAGGGAAAAAAGGCGATAAGGCATTCTTCAGATGCATAAATGAAAAAAGGAAACTAAAAGAAGGAATTACCAAATTAAAAACAAAAGAAGGAAGGTATATGGAAGAAGATAAAGAACTAGCTGACTGCCTCAATGAATACTTCTGTTCAGTTTTTACAAAGGAAAATGAAGGAAAAGGACCTCAGTTAGGAAAGAAGACGAATGAATCTTTTGATGCATGTGTCTTTACAGAGGTTCTAAGTCAGCTGTCTAAAATTAATACAAATAAGTCACAGGGGCCTGATGGGATACACCCAAAGCTATTAAAAGAGCTTAGCGGTGAACTAGCAAAACCATTAACAGAATTATTTAACCAATCACTGACAACAGGAGTTGTCCCAGAAGATTGGAAATTAGCAAATATTGTGCCCATTCACAAGAAAGGTAGTAGGGAGGAATCGGGCAACTATAGGCCAGTAAGGCTGACATAAATAGTGGAGAAATTAATGGAAACCATACTTGAGGAGAGGATTGTGGAACATCTAAAATCCCATGGATTGAAAGATGAAAAACAGCATGGGTTTACTTCAGGGAGACCATGTCAAACTAATCTTATAGATTTTTTTGATTAGGTGACTAAAATAATAGATGGAGTAGGTGCAATCACAGACTTAGGCCTCATGCACACAACCGTATTTTGTTTCCATGTCCAATGCTTTATTTTTTTTCGCGGCTAGGATGCGGACCCATTCATTTCAATGGGTCCGCAAAAAACGCAGACAGCACACCGTGTGCTGTCCGCATCAGTATGTCTGTTCTGTTGCTACGCAAAAAAAAAAAAAATTTTGCCTGTCCTATTTTTTTCTAGTTTGCGGACAAGGATAGGCATTATTGCAATGGATCCGCAAAAAAAAAAAAAAGGATGCCATACGGAACATCATCCTGCGGACCGCAAAACACATACGGTCGTGTGCATGTAGCCTAAACCGATTGAACTTGCATGCAAAACCATCAGTTTTTATCTTGAACAGATCGTGACACAATACATATCGCTCACGTAAAAGAGCCTTGTACAAATAGATGCAAGGGAAGACTGCAATTTATCAGCTTTTGGTCAGGGGATTGGAAGATATTGCCTCATCCCATGTATTATCATTCTGTGGATAATACAATTGCTCAGTAGATGGCAGCAAACCTTAGTGTTGTTCCTCACACATGCTTTTGCTAATGCACATTATAATTTGTGGTCATGGCTACGGCCAAGAGATATCCGAAGAATCCTAGGGAAAGAAACAACGGGAACAACCTAACCCAGCTAGGCATGTCTTAGCTAACCTGACTAAATGGCTTGTTGTGTGCCCTAAGCCATGATCGTGGGTAGGCCTATAAGTGGGCAAATACCGAGCCAAGTAGGGTAGAAAAGGAACTTGAATTGCATGTGCAAACTATTCCCCAAGCCAACTGCAAGGCATCAGGGATCTAGAGTGCAAATTCAGGGTGTTTAAGGCAAGATCAGAAGGAGACCTACAACCCATCTTGTGGATGACAAGGCCAGAGACATGATGCTCAATATTGCGGATACTGCCCCAAAGCAGAATGGAGGACCGGGAATACTGAACCTTGTAAAGTTTTGGTTCTAGTGCGAGTACTGGCAATGCCCTAGCCTCAGGAGATCGTGGGACCTAAACCTAACTGCCTAGACTATGCAGGAATGAGGGCCAAAAATAACTATGTAGATAGGAAGAGAATCCTTGAATAGTTCCCCAGACAACAGCTATCTGCTAACCGTGGTCCGCGCGTTGTTCTACTGTGTGCCCCTGAGAATTATTTTAACGCTTGAGACGTGAAGACCGACCTACTATCTGAATCTTCTACCGTGAGGAAATGCTGGACCTTGTCCAAAACCTGATTTATCATGGTTGTAGGGAGTCTGAGGTTAGTGCGGCAAGAAGCTACGAAGCCATAATATACAAGATTCTGTCTATGCCCTCCCATGAGTGAGGGAATGCAATTGCAATGAATTCATGGTCATGGTAAAAAGGCAAAGACTTTGCGCGGGGACCTGGTTGACAAGATATAATCAACTACGATCAGAGACTGAAATGCTAGAGGGAATTACCCTACTTGTTCCTCCTCTGGTAGGACCTGAAAGAAAGCATGAACAATTAAAGCAAGACAAAATATCTGCGTAAGACATGACAATGATGCTGTAGGGCGGACCGGACCAGTTTGCGGTCAAAACATAAAGTGAGCGATCAACATGGATTATTAGGAAATTAGAGAAGCAAGTGTGTATGTGATACATACGGGCCAAATCAGCCCAGATGCACAGATGGACAACCAACAAGGCAGGCAGCCCAGCAGGACCGAAAACAGTCATCGGGCCCCCAAAGCCATGGGGCCAAAGCTGTCATTGGGCCCCCAAAGCCATTGTGTCAAAGCTGTCATCGGGCCTCCAAAGCCATGGACCCAAAGCTGTCATCAGGCCCCCAAAGCCATGGGGCCAAAGCTGTCATCGGGCCCCCAAAGCCATGGGGCCAAAGCTGTCATCGGGCCCCCAAAGCCATGGGGCCAAAGATGTCATTGGGCCCCCAAAGCCATGGGGCCAAAGCTGTCATCGGGCCCCCAAAGCCATGGGGCCAAAGCTGTCATCGGGCCCCCAAAGCCATGGGGCCAAAGCTGTTTTTTTTAATCAAGAAATTATAACTATAATAAGTGACCTGAAAAAGGTGCAGGTGAAATTAAACCATGAGCCTGACCGATGTGGCAGGTGATACCTAAGATGAACTATGTGGCATGAATGACATGCAAGGCGAAATATCATTAGGAACGAGACCTGACCGACGTGGAAGGTGACCCCCAACATGAATTCAACTGCATGACCTGAAAAGGGAAACATGGCAGAAAATGGAGAGAAGAACGGACATTAACTAAAATGAAACCTAAATAACATAGGCTGACAAGCAGGTAAAGATGTGAGTCATTCAAAAACAAAAGCATGGCTGCACAGGTGGACAGACAACCATGGGCCCAAAGTAACTACCAGGGGCCCGTGGGGCCGGGCAGCCGCCTGGATGTGAACCTTAAGAATTAAGGACGGCTGGGGAAAAGATTGGGGCTTAACCCGACGGGTTTGGTAATCAACCGGGACTCGATAACCTAGAAAGACAAAGACATGGGGTTAAAGCTTCTTAATGAAATGAGACTGAAATGAACCGCAAGTATTAATCTGTAAAAGATAAATGAACAAAGGAAAACTTCTGAAAGGTGTGCCATGGAAAATAGTATTAGATGGCCGTATGACCTACCAATGTCGATGACAATTGTGAAATCCTCTAAGCCAAGAGCCACTCCAGCGAGCCTCTTATGGTGAAAGCCATGCGTGCGAGTCTCTTATGGCGGAAAAAAGTATGAGATGGCCGTGTGAACTACAAGTGTCGGTGCCAATCGTGAGGTCCTATAAGCGAAGAGCCCCTCGTGTGAGCCTCTTATGATTTTTTTAATTTTTTTTTTAAACCACTTATGCAGCACCAGAATGCCTTGGGAACTCGCATAACCATGACTCCCTTCAACAGTAAACCTGGGACACTAACCAGCTTACAACCATGTTGACCCCTAACAAGCAAAACATGAAAAACGGTCATGGGGCCCTGAGCCTGAGGGATGACGTTGCGGTGACGATAAGTAATTAAAACGTAAGCCGGACCTGATGGGATAGGCAGCGACTTGAATGATTGGATTGGCTACAATGTGGCCTAAGGAACATAACTGCCAACAAGCGTTGAAAATATAGACATTAGTAATCCGAAGCACGTGCATACATAAAACACTAACCACCGCGAACCATAAAACGCAAACATGAAATTTAAACAGAGATGGGAGAAAAACAAGAGCCTGAGGCATTGCAAGTTCGCTAAGAGAAGTCTCTTATCGTGACAAACAAATGAACAGTTTGTGAAAACATAGTAGGAAACTTACTCCTATTGGCCCACTGACCTCCGCTGAGGAGCTGTTTGGTGAACTGGGCAGAAGACCAATCTGAGTGAATGCGAACCAGAAGTAAAAGGAGACCCGGAGTGATTATGAACTAGGATTAAACAGAAAAGTAGGCCTATGGAATGTAACAGACCACGAGGAAAGGAACATAAGCCTGACAAGAACGCAGTTATAATTCAAGGAAAGGGATCCGCTCACCTCTATTCTCTCAGGATAGGTGCTTCAAACCAAAAATTTAGTCACCCCTCAAAATTTGGAAAACAATAGTAAAAAAAGGATGGACGGGTCACTCGTATATATGGAAATATAGGACACTTTATTCAACATATAGATTAAAAATTATATATGATAAAAAAAAATCACAATGAACTAAAATACTCTATTAAAACCATTTGACAAAGCACAAATACTTATTCCCTATCAAAGCACACTATGCTTATTCAAAGGTGTATTCTGTGAAAGAACCATTTGGACAGGTACTGGTGACTCCAAAAAAAAAATTCTCTCCAATATTCCCAATTGGGCTTGTCAGGTCCTGGGTAAGATATAAATTACTAATTTAATTGGAGAGAAAAATTGGTGCAAACAGTATCCATCTGTTTGGGTGGCAAATCACCAACTTCGTGTGATAACAAAATACACCAAATACACAAATTTATTTTAAAAAACTTAATAAAATATTATCCTATATTCAGTTGAAAAAGTCACACCATTAGAATGATCAATCTCTGGACGTTTGATATTATCCTATGTCTATGCATAGTCTGTCCAAGGATCAGTATCAAAGGAGCGCTTCAACCGCTACAAACTGGTTATAAATTGTGTCAGTTTCCGGCTGCTGGCCGTTGCAATATGCTAGCGTTCAATTTGTTACAGCAAGGATTCTTTGCTGAATAGCCAAAATAGTTCATTTATTAATCACTTGGTGGAACACCTCCTAGTGTTATACCCACTCGTGTGGGCTTACCTTCACCTGCG
Organism: Bufo gargarizans; assembly: GCF_014858855.1. Classification (NCBI taxonomy): domain Eukaryota; kingdom Metazoa; phylum Chordata; class Amphibia; order Anura; family Bufonidae; genus Bufo; species Bufo gargarizans. Next base: position 472,763,380 of record NC_058084.1, on the reverse strand, counting down.
CCGCTGGTCAAATAGGGACGTACTGCCAAATCTCTGCTCAGTTGTGTCAGCCGGCGTCCCGGCTATGGAGCTGCTCACTTCCCACATGTCTCTCACTGGTAATATCAGATCACAGTTAGAGTTGAGCGGACACCTGGATGTTCGGGTTCGAGAAGTTCGACCGAACTTCCCGAAAATGTTCGGGTTCGGGATCCGAACCTGATCCGAACTTCGTCCCGAACCCGAACCCCATTAAAGTCAATGGGGACCCCAACTTTTCGGCACTAAAAAGGCTGTAAAACAGCCCAGGAAAGGGCTAGAGGGCTGCAAAAGGCAACAACATGTAGGTAAATCCCCTGCAAACAAATGTGGATAGGGAAATGAATTAAAATAAAAATTAAATAAATAAAAATTAACCAAAATCAATTGGAGAGAGGTCCCATAGCAGAGAATCTGGCTTCACGTCACCCACCACTGGAACAGTCCATTCTCAGATATTTAGGCCCCGGCACCCAGGCAGAGGAGAGAGGTCCCGTAACAGAGAATCTGGCTTCATGTCAGCAGAGAATCAGTCTTCATGTCATAGCAGAGAATCAGGCTTCACGTCAGCCACCAATGCAACAGTCCATTGTCAGATATTTAGGCCCAGCACCCAGGCAGAGGAGAGAGGTCCCGTAACAGAGAATCTGGCTTCATGTCAGCAGAGAATCAGTCTTCATGTCATAGCAGAGAATCAGGCTTCACGTCACCCACCACTGCAACAGTCCATTTTCATAAATTTAGGCCCAGCACCCAGGCAGAGGAGAGAGGTCCCGTAACAGACAATCTGGCTTCATGTTAGCAGAGAATCAGTCTTCATATCATAGCAGAGAATCAGGCTTCACGTCAGCCACCAATGCAACAGTCCATTGTCAGATATTTAGGCCCAGCACCCAGGCAGAGGAGAGAGGTCCCGTAACAGAGGATCTGGCTTCATGTCAGCAGAAAATTAGTCTGCATGTCATAGCAGAGAATCAGGCTTCACGTCAGCCACCAATGCAACAGTACATTGTCAGATATTTAGGCCCAGCACCCAGGCAGAGGAGAGAGGTCCCGTAACAGAGAATATGGCTTCATGTCAGCAGAGAATTAGTCTGCATGTCATAGCAGAGAATCAGGCTTCACGTCAGCCACCACTGCAACAGTCCATTGTCAGATATTTAGGCCCAGCACCCAGGCAGAGGAGAGAGGTCCCGTAACAGAGAATCTGGCTTCATGTCAGCAGAGAATTAGTCTGCATGTCATAGCAGAGAATCAGGCTTCACGTCACCCAACATTGGAACAGTCCATTGGCATATATTTAGGCCCCGGCACCCAGACAGAGGAGAGGTTCATTCAACTTTGGGTAGCCTCGCAATATAATGGTAAAATGAAAATAAAAATAGGATTGAATGAGGAAGTGCCCTGGAGTACAATAATATATGGTTAAGGGGAGGTAGTTAATGTCTAATCTGGACAAGGGACGGACAGGTCCTGTGGGATCCATACCTGGTTCATTTTTATGAACGTCAGCTTGTCCACATTGGCTGTAGACAGGCGGCTGCGTTTGTCTGTAATGACGCCCCCTGCCGTGCTGAATACACGTTCAGACAAAACGCTGGCTGCCGGGCAGGCCAGCACCTCCAAGGCATAAAAGGCTAGCTCTGGCCACGTGGACAATTTAGAGACCCAGAAGTTGAATGGGGCCGAACCATCAGTCAGTACGTGGAGGGGTGTGCACACGTACTGTTCCACCATGTTAGTGAAATGTTGCCTCCTGCTAACACGTTGCGTATCAGGTGGTGGTGCAGTTAGCTGTGGCGTGTTGACAAAACTTTTCCACATCTCTGCCATGCTAACCCTGCCCTCAGAGAAGCTGGCCGTGACACAGCTGCCTTGGCGACCTCTTGCTCCCCCTGTGCCTTGGCCTTGGGCTTCCACTTGTTCCCCTGTGACATTTGGGAATGCTCTAAGTAGCGCGTATACCAACGTGCGCTTGTACTCGCGCATCATCCTATCACGCTCCTGTGCAGGAAGTAAGGTGGGCACATTGTCTTTGTAGCGTGGATCCAGCAGGGTGGCAACCCAGTAGTCCGCACACGTTAAAATGTGGGCAACTCTGCTGTCGTTGCGCAGGCACTGCAGCATGTAGTCGCTCATGTGTGCCAGGCTGCCCAGGGGTAAGGACAAGCTGTCCTCTGTGGGAGGCGTATCGTCATCGTCCTGCCTTTCCCCCCAGCCACGCACCAGTGATGGGCCCGAGCTGCGTTGGGTGCCACCCCGCTGTGACCATGCTTCATCCTCATCCTCCTCCACCTCCTCCTCATCCTCGTCCTCCTCGTCCTCCAGTAGTGGGCCCTGGCTGGCCACATTTGGACCTGGCCTCTGCTGTTGCAAAAAACCTCCCTCTGAGTCACTTCGAAGAGACTGGCCTGAAAGTGCTAAAAATGACCCCTCTTCCTCCTCCTCCTCCTCCTCCTGGGCCACCTCCTCTTCCATCATCGCCCTAAGTGTTTTCTCAAGGAGACATAGAAGTGGTATTGTAACACTGATAACGGCGTCATCGCCACTGGCCATGTTGGTGGAGTACTCGAAACAGCGCAACAGGGCACACAGGTCTCGCATGGAGGCCCAGTCATTGGTGGTGAAGTGGTGCTGTTCCGCAGTGCGACTGACCCGTGCGTGCTGCAGCTGAAACTCCACTATGGCCTGCTGCTGCTCGCACAGTCTGTCCAGCATGTGCAAGGTGGAGTTCCACCTGGTGGGCACGTCGCATATGAGGCGGTGAGCGGGAAGGCCGAAGTTACGCTGTAGCGCAGACAGGCGAGCAGCGGCAGGATGTGAACGCCGGAAGCGCGAACAGACGGCCCGCACTTTATGCAGCAGCTCTGACATGTTGGGGTAGTTGTGAATGAACTTCTGCACCACCAAATTCAGCACATGCGCCAGGCAAGGGATGTGCGTCAAACCGGCTAGTCCCAGAGCTGCAACGAGATTTCGCCCATTATCGCACACCACCAGGCCGGGCTTGAGGCTCACCGGCAGCAACCACTCGTCGGTCTGTTGTTCTATACCCCTCCACAACTCCTGTGTGGTGTGGGGCCTGTCCCCCAAACATATGAGTTTCAGAATGGCCTGCTGACGTTTACCCCGGGCTGTGCTGAAGTTGATGGTGAAGGTGTGTGGCTGACTGGATGAGCAGGTGGAAGAAGAGGAGGAGGAAGCCGAGAAGGAGGAGGTGGCAACAGGAGGCAAAGAATGTTGCCCTGCGATCCTTGGCGGCAGAAGGACGTGCGCCAAAAAGCTCTCCGCCTGGGGCCCAGCTGCCACTACATTTACCTAGTGTGCAGTTAGGGAGATATAGCGTCCCTGGCCGTGCTTACTGGTCCACGTATCTGTGGTTAGGTGGACCTTGCCACAGATGGCATTGCGCAGTGCACACTTAATTTTATCGGATACTTGGTTGTGCAGGGAAGGCACGGCTCTCTTGGAGAAGTAGTGACGGCTGGGAACAACATACTGTGGGACAGCAAGCGACATGAGCTGTTTGAAGCTGTCTGTGTCCACCAGCCTAAATGACAGCATTTCATAGGCCAGTAGTTTAGAAATGCTGGCATTCAGGGCCAGGGATCGAGGGTGGCTAGGTGGGAATTTACGCTTTCTCTCAAATGTTTGTGAGATGGAGAGCTGAACGCTGCCGTGTGACATGGTTGAGACGCTTGGTGATGGAGGTGGTGGTGGTGTTGGTGGTACATCCCCTGTTTGCTGGGCGGCAGGTGCCAACGTTCCTCCAGAGGCGGAGGAAGAGGCCGAGGCGGCAGCAGCAGAAGAGGCCGAGGCGGCAGCAGCAGAAGAGGTAGCAGGGGGAGCCTGAGCGACTTCCTTGTTTTTAAGGTGTTTACTCCACTGCAGTTCATGCTTTGCATGCAGGTGCCTGGTTATGCAGGTTGTGCTAAGGTTCAGAACGTTAATGCCTCGCTTCAGGCTCTGATGGCACAGCGTGCAAACCACTCAGGTCTTGTCGTCAGCACATTGTTTGAAGAAGTGCCATGCCAGGGAACTCCTTGAAGCTGCCTTTGGGGTGCTCGGTCCCAGATGGCGGCGGTCAGTAGCAGGCGGAGTCTCTTGGCGGCGGGTGTTCTGCTTTTGCCCACTGCTCCCTCTTTTGCTACGCTGTTGGCTCTGTCTCACCACTGCCTCTTCCTCCGAACTGTGAAAGTCAGTGGAACGACCTTCATTCCATGTGGGGTCTAGGACCTCATCGTCCCCTGCATCGTCTTCCACCCAGTCTTGATCCCTGACCTCCTGTTCAGTCTGCACACTGCAGAAAGACGCAGCAGTTGGCACCTGTGTTTCGTCATCATCAGAGACATGCTGAGGTGTTATTCCCATATCCTCATCATCAGGAAACATAAGTGGTTGTGCATGCTTGATAAAGGCTAGTCATAGCCGAAACGTCGCTGTAATTTTTATGCCTTGCTGTGAGGCGTTCGTTTGAATAAAGAGGATTTCGTGGATATGCTGCTGTGGCCTCCTATCTTTTTCATAAGTGGTTGTGCGTCAGTGCAGTCTATGTCTTCCACCGCTGGGGAAGGGCTAGGTGGATGCCCTTGGGAAACCCTGCCAGCAGAGTCTTCAAACAGCATAAGAGACTGCTGCATAACTTGAGGCTCAGACAGTTTCCCTGATATGCATGGGGGTGATGTGACAGACTGATGGGGTTGGTTTTCAGGCGCCATCTGTGCGCTTTCTGCAGAAGACTGAGTGGGAGATAATGTGAACGCGCTGGATCCACTGTCGGCCACCCAATTGACTAATGCCTGCACCTGCTCAGGCCTTACCATCCTTAGATCGGCATTGGGCCCCACCATATATCGCTGTAAATTCTGGCGGCTACTGGGACCTGAGGTAGTTGGTACACTAGGACGTGTGGATGTGGCAGAACGGCCACGTCCTCTCCCAGCACCAGAGGGTCCACTAACACCACCACGACCATGTCCACGTCCGTGTCCCTTACTAGATGTTTTCCTCATTGTTATCGTTCACCACAACAAAAATATTATTTGGCCCAATGTATTGTATTCAAATTCAGCTGAATATAAATTTGAGGCCTAGTATTTAGGTGCTGGGTGACAGGTATAGATTTACTGACAGAATTAGACTTGGAAATGCACAGTAGCGTGTGTGTGAAGTTATTCTGAATGATCATTTTCCATCTTGAACTTGGTCCACTTATAATTATTGTAATATTTGATACAAAGGCTTAGTGATTTTTTCTCATGTGTGCTGTTATTACAATTAACTTACACAATGTCATATAATAATAAAATTCCATTTTAAAACAATAAATATATATATATATATATATACTCAAGGCAGTTTTCCCCAAATTTTATATGGAATGATTGTCTCCCCTCCACTAAAGGCCTTTCTCAAAAAGCTCACTTGACTAAAAAAACACACCTGCGGTTTGCGTTTTCTTAAAAATTGGTGCGTTTTGTCTCCCATTATCTCTATAGTATTTATGAGATTCATCAGGGATGTTTTGTATGTCGAATCTTCTATTATACAATAGATATTTTCTGTGGATAATATGCATGTCTATAATTCTCATTTATTCTGGGTATCTGTATAATGTAGATAAAGGGGGGCCCGTGTGGGGTAGAGGGAGGGTTGCAGTGCTGGAAAAACAGCCTGACATGCAACTCTACATCGACACCCACACGGACCACCCAGTTTATATGAACCCAAATATTTCTAGTTCCGCATTTAGGCCCCTCGGTAGGAGGCTACCAAATTCGTAAATTTTCCTAGAGTCTGCCCTTGATAATCTCTCAATCTGATTACCCCCCCCCCCCCCCCCCGCCAATGCTTCTCTACCCTCTCCAGCACCATGAAAGAGAGACCCCTAGGGTCTTGATTGTGTATGTCCTTGAAATGCTTGGACAGCGAATGTTTTTCATACCCTTTGGCGATGTTAATTGCCAAAGGTTAATTTGGGGAAAACTGCCTTGAGTATATATATATATATATATTTAGACCGGCCTTGGAGATATAATTAAGATCCAGTCCGGATTTCTCTAAAGACCAACATCAGGTATAAATTACACTGATCCATGGAATGGGGGTATGCCACTGAGGAAGGGGAACAGTGGCGGATTACAATAGGGACGTTCGGGTCGGCAGCCCCGGGCCCAGCACCGCTGGGGGGCCCAACGCTGACCCGAACGCCCACATACTGCGGCGGGGCACGAGAGCGCATAGCTCCCTGTCCCGTCGCCGATCACCGGCATTCACCGCATAGGCCTGAGGCCTATGCGGTAGTGAAATCCCGGCGCAGGCGTGCGTGATGACGTCATTGCGCGCCTGTGCCGGGACGCAGCACTGTGACGCGCCTGACTCATCCCGCCCGCCTTCCTCTGCGAGCAAGTGCCTGGCCCTGGACATAGGTGAGTATTTATTTTTTCATTTTTTGTTCATTTTTTATTTTTTTATTTCATTTGCCTACTTGGGGGGAGGGGGGGGACACAGGAGGACCTATTAGGGAAGATAAATCGATCGAACATGGGGGGGAATGTGGGGGCTGTATGGGGCCAAATTATTATGGGAGGGAATACTATGTGGGGGCAAATTACTAGATGGGGCAGTGTGGGGGCAAATTATTATGAGGGAATACTATGTGGGGGCAAATTACTAGATGGGGCAGTGTGGGGGCAAATTATTATGAGGGAATACTATGTGGGGGCAAATTACTAGATGGGGCAGTGTGGGGGCAAATTATTATGAGGGAATACTATGTGGGGGCAAATTACTAGATGGGGCAGTGTGGGGGCAAATTATTATGAGGGAATACTATGTGGGGGCAAATTACTAGATGGGGCAGTGTGGGGGCAAATTATTATGAGGGAATACTATGTGGGGGCAAATTACTATGTGGGGGAAAATTATTATGAGAGGGACTACTATGTGGGGGCAAATTACTAGATGGGGCAGTGTGGGGGAAACTATCGTGTGGGGGCAAATTGCTGTGTGGGGGCAAATTATTATGGGAGGGACTACTATGTGGGGGCAAATTTCTATCTGGGGGTAGTGTGGGGGAAACTATTGTGTGGGGGTAATTGCTATGTGGGGGCAAATTACTATGTGGGGGAAACTATTGTGTGGGGACAGTGTGGGGTAATTTCTATGTGGGGACAGTGTGGGGTAATTTCTATGTGGGGACAGTGTGGGGTAATTGCTATGTGGAGGCAAATTACTATGTGGGGGCAAATTACTATGTGGGGGCAGTGTGTGGAAAACTATTGTGTGGGGGCAAATTATTATGAGAGGGAATACTATGTGGGGACAAATTACTATGTGGGGGCAAATTATTATGAGAGGGACTACTATGTGGGGGCAAATTACTAGATGGGGCAGTGTGGGGGCAAATTGCTATGTGGGGGCAGTGTGGGGAAATTGCTATGTGGGGACAAATTACTATATGGGGCAGTGTGGGGGCAAATTACTATGGGGGGATTACTATGTGGGGGCAGTGTGGTGGAAATTACTATATGGGGGTGTTGCTATTGGGGAGGCACTATTGGGGCAATTCTATTATTTCTGGGGACACTATACAGGGATTATTGCCTGGAGCACAATAGAGGGTGGTATTATTACTAGGAGTCTCTAGGGGACATTATAGCTGCTGTGGACACTATAGGGACATTTGGGGTAATTTATCAAACTGGTGTAATGCAGAACTGGTTTAGTTGCCCATAGCAGCCAATCAGATTCCACCTTTCATATTTGACAGCTCTTTTGGAAATCCAGTTCTACTTTACACCAGTTTGATAAATTACCCCAATTATATCTTTCAGGGTCACTATTTTTTCAGCAGTATAGTTCCTGGGGCATTGGGGAGCACAACGGGCACAGTATTGGGGGTGGCAGGATGACACTGTGGGGACACCAGGATGAGGAGGTTGATGGAAAAATTGAGAAATCTAACGTGTCTGTGTTACAAACTGTAGAGACGAGATGCGGCTGAAAGAATTTGCCATGGTGGTTTGGGTCAAATGGAGGAGAAGAGGAAATAGAAGGTCTACATGACAGGAGATGTCACTGGATGTAACAGGTATGTGGTGCTGTATTCTCCTCCATGTCTTTTTTATTACAATTATATGTATTTTAAATTTGACGACCAAATTTTTCAGTTTAGGACCCAATTTGGGGTATTTTTTTTTGTCTGAAGATGTCATATGGCCTAAGAAGAGACTGTGGCGCTCATAAAGCACCGCAGCCTCTTCATACAAAAAACTAAACTAAAATGGGGGGGGGGGGCCCAAGTTGGGTAGACAGCCCCGGGCCTATCATGCACTTAATCCGCCCCTGAAGGGGAAGTGTCTCCCCGAAACGCGTCTGGAGTCAAAAACTTGGATGAATACCCCGTTTTCTTATTCAATTTAGTGCACTACAAAGAAAAGGAATCCATCGACTCTATAATAGAGGATTGCGATACGTCATCTAATAGCGCCGGCGAACAAAGGTCTGTGATCCTCACATTGGACTGTGATCAGATATTACCAGTGAGAGACATGTGGGACGCGAGAAGCTCCAGAGCCGGGATGCCGGCTGACACAACGGAGCAGAGATTCGGCAGTAAGTCCCTATTTGACCAGCGGCGCAGGTGAAGGTAAGCCCACACGAGTGGGTATAACACTAGGAGATGTTCCACCAAGTGATTAATAAATGAACTACCATATATGCCGGCGTATAAGACGACTGGGTGTATAAACGACCCCCAACTTTTACACTGAAAATATAGAGTTTGGGATATACTCGCCGTATAAGACTACCCCTTTTTCCACACACAGCAGTACATTACTGCAACCCACCACCATCCCTGGGTACCTCTACCATCCCTGAATCCCACCACCATCCCTGGGTACCACTGCCATCCCTGCATCCCACCACCATCCCTGCATCCCACCACCATCCCTAGATACCACTGCCATCCCTGCATCCCACCACCATCCCTAGGTACCACCGCCATCCCATGGTATCACCACCATCCCTGCATCCCACCACCTTCCTTGTCCTCCCTCCCTGTCTCCCAGACCCTAAACATGTGCGACCTATACCCTGAACATGTTTTTGTTATGTTATTCTTCATATTCACATTCACATATGCACATCTGCGCCGCACTTAGATACGCCGCACGGAGATCTCGCACATGCGCAGGAGCGAGATGCGAGCGGCTGTGAGGATGGCGGTACAAGGAGCATACAAGGTACAGAGCAGGGGGGAGGCATACAAGGTACAAAGCAGGGGGCGGTATACAAGGTACAGCGCAGGGGGGGCATATGCCGTGGGTTACATCGCAGCTCTCAGCTGCTGGGGATACAAGGCAATAGCCCAGGCTCTCTCTGTTGATAATTCGGGCGTCCCGGCACTGCAGCGCCCGAAATACTCGGCGTATAAGGCGACCCCCGACTTTTGACAAGATTTTCATGTGTTAAAAAGTAGTCTTATACGCAGGAATATACAGTATTTTAGCTATTCAGCGAAGAATCCTTGCTGTAACAAATTGAACGCTAGCATATTGCAACACCCAGCAGCCGGAAACTGACACAATTTATAACCAGTTTGTAGCGGTTGAAGCGCTCCTTTGATACTGATCCTTGGACAGACTGTGCATAGACATAGCATAATATCAAACGTCCAGAGATTGATCATTCTAATGGTGTGACTTTTTCAACTGAATATAGGACAATATTTTATTAAGTTTTTATAAATTTGGTGTATTTTGTTATCACACGAAGTTGGTGAATTGCCACCCAAACAGACGGATACTGTTTGCACCAATTTTTCTCTCCAATCAAATTAGTAATTTATATCATACCCAAGACCTGACAAGCCCAATTGGGAATATTAGAGAGAAATTTTTTTGGGAGTCACCAGTACCTGTCCAAATGGTTCTTTCACAGAATACACCTTTGAATAAGCATAGTGTGCTTTGATAGGGAATACGTATTTGTGCTTTGTCAAATGGTTTTAATAGAGTATTTTAGTTCATTGTGATTTTTTATCGTATATGTTGAATAAAGTGTCCTATATTTCCATATACGAGTGACCATTCCATCCTTTTTTTACTATTGAAAAACGCAGTTATGTTTGTCGGGAGAGACGTACCAGAGCGGTGGGTGCAGACTGCCCCGGTGAGATTAATGAGTAAAACCATGTAGAGTTGAGCGAACACCTGAATGTTCGGGTTCGAGAAGTTCGGCCGAACTTCCCGGAAATGTTCGGGTTCGGGATCCGAACCCAACCCGAACTTCGTCCCGAACCCCATTGAAGTCAATGGGGACCCGAACTATTCGGCACTAAAAAGGCTGTAAAACAGCCCAGGAAAGAGCTAGAGGGCTGCAAAAGGCAGCAACATGTAGGTAAATCCCCTGCAAACAAAAGTGGATAAGGAAATGAAATAAAATAAAAAGAAATAAATAAAAATTAACCAATATCAATTGGAGAGAGGTCCCATAGCAGAGAATCTGGCTTCACGTCACCCACCACTGTAACAGTCCATTGTCAGATATTTAGTCCCAGGCACCCAGGCAGAGGAAAGAGGTCCCTTAACAGAGAATCTGGCTTCATGTCAGCAAAGAATCAGTCTGCATGTCATAGCAGAGAATCAGGCTTCACGTCAGACACAACTGTAACAGTCCATTGTCATATATTTAGGCCCAGGCACCCAGGCAGAGGAGAGAGGTCCCATAACTGAGAATCTGGCTTCATGTCAGCAGAGAATCAGTCTGCATGTCATAGCAGAGAATCAGGCTTCACGTCAGCCACCACTGTAACAGTCCATTGTCATATATTTAGGGCCAGGCACCCAAACAGAGGAGAGAGGTCCCGTAACAGAGAATCTGGCTTCATGTCAGCAGAGAATCAGTCTGCATGTCAAAGCAGAGAATCAGGCTTCACGTTAGCCACCACTGTAACAGTCCATTGTCATATATTTAGGCCCAGGCACCCAGGCAGGGGAGAGAGGTCCCGTAACAGAGAATCTGGCTTCATGTCAGCAGAGAATCAGTCTGCATGTCATAGCAGAGAATCAGGCTTCAAGTCAGCCACCACTGGAACAGTCCATTGTCATATATTTAGGCCCAGGCACCCAGGCAGAGGAGAGAGGTCCCGTAACAGAGAATCTGGCTTCATGTCAGCAGAGAATCAGTCTGCATGTCATAGCAGAGAATCAGGCTTCACGTCAGCCACCACTGTAACAGTCCATTGCCATATATTTAGGCCCAGGCACCCAGGCAGAGGAGAGAGGACCCGTAACAGAGAATCTGGCTTCATGTCAGCAGAGAATCAGTCTGCATGTCATAGCAGAGAATCAGGCTTCACGTCAGCCACCACTGTAACAGTCCATTGTCATATATTTAGGCCCAGGCACCCAGGCAGAGGAGAGAGGTCCCGTAACAGAGAATCTGGCTTCATATCACCAGAGAATCAGTCTGCATGTCATAGCAGAGAATCAGGCTTCACGTCAGCCACCACTGTAACAGTCCATTGTCATATATTTAGGCCCAGGCACCCAGGCAGAGGAGAGAGGTCCCTTAACAGAGAATCTGGCTTCATGTCAGCAGAGAATCAGTCTGCATGTCATAGCAGAGAATCAGGCTTCACGTCAGCCACCACTGTAACAGTCCATTGTCATATATTTAGGCCCAGGCACCCAGGCAGAGGAGAGAGGTCCCGTAACAGAGAATCTGGCTTCATGTCAGCAGAGAAGCAGTCTGCATGTCATAGCAGAGAATCAGGCTTCACGTCATCCACCACTGTAACAGTCCATTGTCATATTTTAGGCCAAGGCACCCAGGCAGAGGAGAGAGGTCCTGTAACAGAGAATCTGGCTTCATGTCAGCAGAGAATCAGTCTGCATGTCATAGCAGAGAATCAGGCTGGCTTCACGTCAGCCACCACTGTAACAGTCCATTGTCATATATTTAGGCCCAAGCACCCAGGCAGAGGAGAGAGGTCACGTAACAGAGAATCTGGCTTCATGTCAGCAGAGAATCAGTCTGCATGTCATAGCAGAGAATCAGGCTTCACGTCAGCCACCACTGTAACAGTCCATTGACATATATTTAGGCCCAGGCACCCAGGCAGAGGAGAGAGGTCCCGTAACAGAGAATCTGGCTTCATGTCAGCAGAGAATCAGTCTGCATGTCATAGCAGAGAATCAGGCTTCACGTCAGCCACCACTGTAACAGTCCATTGTCATATATTTAGGCCCAGGCACCCAGGCAGAGGAGAGAGGTCCCATAACAGAGAATCTGGCTACATGTCAGCAGAGAATCAGTCTGCATGTCATAGCAGAGAATCAGGCTTCACGTCAGCCACCACTGCAACAGTCCATTGTCATATATTTAGGCCCAGGCACCCAGGCAGAGGAGAGAGGTCCCGTAACAGAGAATCTGGCTTCATGTCAGCAGAGAATCAGTCTGCTTGTCATAGCAGAGAATCAGGCTTCACGTCACCCAACATTGGAACAGTCCATTGTCATATATTTAGGCCTCGGCACCCAGACAGAGGAGAGGTTCATTCAACTTTGGGTTGCCTCGCAATATAATGGTAAAATGAAAATAAAAAGAGGATTGAATGAGGAAGTGCCCTGGAGTACAATAATATATGGTTATGGGGAGGTAGTTAATGTCTAATCTGCACAAGGGATGGACAGGTCCTGTGGGATCCATGCCTGGTTCAATTTTATGAACGTCAGCTTGTTCACATTGGCTGTAGACAGGCGGCTGCGTTAGTCTGTAATGACGCCCCCTGCCGTGCTGAATACACGTTCAGACAAAACGCTGGCCGCCGGGCAGGCCAGCACCTCCAAGGCATAAAAGGCTAGCTCTGGCCACGTGGACAATTTAGAGACCCAGAAGTTGAATGGGGCCGAACCATCAGTCAGTACGTGGAGGGGTGTGCACACGTACTGTTCCACCATGTTAGTGAAATGTTGCCTCCTGCTAACACGTTGCGTATCAGGTGGTGGTGCAGTTAGCTGTGGCGTGGTGACAAAAGTTTTCCACATCTCTGCCATAATAACCCTGCCCTCAGAGGAGCTGGCCATGACACAGCTGCCTTGGCGACCTCTTGCTCCTCCTCTGCCTTGGCCTTGGGCTTCCACTTGTTCCTCTGTGACATTTGGGAATGCTCTCAGTAGCGCGTCTACCAATGTGCGCTTGTACTCGCGCATCTTCCTATCACGCTCCAGTGCAGGAAGTAAGGTGGGCACATTGTCTTTGTACCGTGGATCCAGCACGGTGGCAACCCAGTAGTCTGCACACGTTTAAATGTGGGCAACTCTGCTGTCGTTGCGCAGGCACTGCAGCATGTAGTCGCTCATGTGTGCCAGGCTGCCCAGGGGTAAGGACAAGCTGTCCTCTGTGGGAGGCGTATCATCATCGTCCTGCGTTTCCCCCCAGCCACGCACCAGTGATGGGCCCGAGCTGCGTTGGGTGCCACCCCGCTGTGACCATTCTTCAGCCTCATCCTCCTCCACATCCTCCTCATCCTCGTCCTCCTCGTCCTCCAGTAGTGGGCCCTGGCTGGCCACATTTGTACCTGGCCTCTGCTGTTGCAAAAAACCTCCCTCTGAGTCATTTCGAAGAGACTGGCCTGAAAGTGCTAAAAATGACCCCTCTTCCTCTTCCTCCTCCTCCTCCTCCTGGGCTACCTCCTCTTCCATCATCGCCCTAAGTGTTTTCTCAAGGAGACATAGAAGTGGTATTGTAACGCTTATAACGGCATCATCGCCACTGGCCATGTTGGTGGAGTACTCGAAACAGTGCAACAGGGCACACAGGTCTCGCATGGAGGCCCAGTCATTGGTGGTGAAGTGGTGCTGTTCCGCAGTGCGACTGACCCATGCGTGCTGCAGCTGAAACTCCACTATGGCCTGCTGCTGCTCGCACAGTCTGTCCAGCATGTGCAAGGTGGAGTTCCACCTGGTGGGCACGTCGCATATGAGGCGGTGAGCGGGAATGCCGAATTTACGCTGTAGCGCAGACAGGCGAGCAGCGGCAGGATGTGAACGCCGGAAGCGCGAACAGACGGCCAGCACTTTATGCAGCAGCTCTGACATGTCAGGGTAGTTGTGAATGAACTTCTGCACCACCAAATTCGCAACATGCGCCAAGCAAGGGATGTGCGTCAAACCGGCTAGTCCCAGAGCTGCAACGAGATTTCGCCCATTATCGCACACCAGCAGGCCGGGCTTGAGGCTCACCGGCAGCAACCACTCGTCGGTCTGTTGTTCTATACCCCGCCACAACTCCTGTGCGGTGTGGGGCCTGTCCCTCAAACATATGAGTTTCAGAATGGCCTGCTGACGTTTACCCCGGGCTGTGCTGAAGTTGGTGGTGAAGGTGTGTGGCTGACTGGATGAGCAGGTGTAAGAAGAGGAGGAGGAAGCTGAGTAGGAGGAGGTGGCAACAGGAGGCAAAGAATGTTGCCCTGCGATCCTTGGCGGCGGAAGGACGTGCGCCAAACAGCTCTCCGCCTGGGGCCCAGCTGCCACTACATTTACCCAGTGTGCAGTTAGGGAGATATAGTGTCCCTGGCCGTGCTTACTGGTCCACGTATCTGTGGTTAGGTGGACCTTGCCACAGATGGTGTTGCGCAGTGCACACTTGATTTTATCGTATACTTGGTTGTGCAGGGAAGGCACGGCTCTCTTGGAGAAGTAGTGCCGGCTGGGAACAACATACTGTGGGACAGCAAGCGACATGAGCTGTTTGAATCTGTCTGTGTCCACCAGCCTAAATGACAGCATTTCATAGGCCAGTAGTTTAGAAATGCTGGCATTCAGGGCCAGGGATCGAGGATGGCTAGGTGGGAATTTACGCTTTCTCTCAAATGTTTGTGAGAAGGAGAGCTGAACGCTGCCGTGTGACATGGTTGAGATGCTTGGTGACAGAGGTTGTGGTGTTGGTGGTACATCCCCTGTTTGCTGGGCGGCAGGTGCCAACGTTCCTCCAGAGGCAGAAGAAGAGGCCGAGGCGGCAGCAGCAGAAGAGGCCGAGGCGGCAGCAGCAGAAGAGGTAGCAGGGGGAGCCTGAGTGACTTCCTTGTTTTTAAGGTGTTTACTCCACTGCAGTTCATGCTTTGCATGCAGGTGCCTGGTCATGCAGGTTGTGCTAAGGTTCAGAACGTTAATGCCTCGCTTCAGGCTCTGATGGCACAGCGTGCAAACCACTCAGGTCTTGTCGTCAGCACATTGTTTGAAGAAGTGCCATGCCAGGGAACTCCTTGAAGCTGCCTTTGGGGTGCTCGGTCCCAGATGGCGGTGGTCAGTAGCAGGCGGAGTCTCTTGGTGGCGGGTGTTCTGCTTTTGCCCACTGCTCCCTCTTTTGCTACGCTGTTGGCTCGGTCTCACCACTGCCTCTTCCTCCGAACTGTGAAAGTCAGTGGCACGACCTTTATTCCATGTGGGGTCTAGGACCTCATCGTCCCCTGCAACGTCTTCCACCCAGTCTTGATCCCTGACCTCCTGTTCAGTCTGCACACTGCAGAAAGACGCAGCAGTTGGCACCTGTGTTTCGTCATCATCAGAGACATGCTGAGGTGGTATTCCCATGTCCTCATCATCAGGAAACATAAGTGGTTGTGCGTCAGTGCATTCTATGTCTTCCACCGCTGGGGAAGGGCTAGGTGGATGCCCTTGGGAAACCCTGCCAGCGGAGTCTTCAAACAGCATAAGAGACTGCTGCATAACTTGAGGCTCAGACAGTTTCCCTGGTATGCATAGGGGTGATGTGACAGACTGATGGGCTTGGTTTTCAGGCGCCATCTGTGCGCTTTCTGCAGAAGACTGGGTGGGAGATAGTGTGAACGTGCTGGATCCACTGTCGGCCACCCAATTGACTAATGCCTGTACCTGCTCAGGCCTTACCATCCTTAGAACGTCATTGGGCCCCACCAAATATCGCTGTAAATTATGGCGGCTACTGGGACCTGAGGTAGTTGGTACACTAGGACGTGTGGCTGTGGCAGAACGGCCACGTCCTCTCCCAGCACCAGAGGGTCCACTAACACCACCACGACCATGTCCGCGTCCTTTACTAGATGTTTTCCTCATTGTTATCGTTCACCACAACAACAAAAATATTATTTGGTCCAATGTATTGAATTCAAATTCAGGCCTTTTTTTTACAGACACTATCTGGCTATCTATTTAGGTACCGTATTTCACTTATACAGGCACAGCAGTAACCACAGATTTAGCTGACTAAAAATTTGAGGCCTATTATTTAGGCGCTGGGTGACAGGTATACGTTTACAGACAGAATTAGACTGGGATATGCACAGTAGCGTGTGTGTGAAGTTATTGAGAATAACCCTATGTGCACCTTGAATCTTATATACCCTTTTAGGGATAGATTTAAAGTAGGTCTGATACAGCAGAAACCACTAAATTAGGAAATTGCAAAATTGGGCATTTGGCGTAATAGTTTCCATACAGTCCCGCACTCAACGCTTACATACGAGTCCCAGGATATAGGCACCCATATAGAGACGGGCTCTGTCTGGAAACAGACAGGTGCAATATTATAGAACTAAGGTTCTCTGCTCTACTTGAATTAATGTAAACCCAATCAGGAGGTTATTTCCTTTTTATAAGAAGTAGACACAGTGATGTTCTTAGAGAGTCTAGTACCCTTACTGATGTTTAGTCTCTGACTTTCATTATCCCCAAAGGCTTACAGGTCTCTTGCAACTATTACGGATTGTACTTGAAACATCATCACTTGTTTCCTCTTCTGTATTGGTGTCCTACTTCGCTAATAATTCTGCTAATATGTCCTGCGAACTCTTTGTTTGTAATTGTCCCTTCTATTTGAAAATTAATAAAAAGAATTTGAAAAAGAAAAAAAAGGAAATTGCAAAATTGGGAATTGTATTTCAACCCAGAACAAAAACTGTGCTTTGACAGACACTAAATAACTTGACCAGCTACAGCAATAATGACAGATTTGGATGAATATAAATTTGAGGCCTATTATTTAGGCGCTGGGTGACAGGTATACGTTTACGGACAGAATTAGACTTGGAATTGCGCAATAGCGTGTGTGTGAAGTTATTGAGAATAGCCCTATCTGCACCTTGAATCTGATATACCCTTTTAGGGATAGATTTAAAGTAAGTCTGATACAGCAGAAACCACAAATTTAGAGAATTGCTAATTTGGGAATTGTATTTCAACCCAGAAAAAAAACTGTGCCTTGACGGACACTAAATAACTTGCCCAGCTACAGCAATAACCACAGATTTAGCTGACTATAAATTTGAGGCCTATTATTTAGGCGCTGGGTGACAGGTATACGTTTACAGACAGAATTAGACTGGGATATGCACAGTAGCGTGTGTGTGAAGTTATTGAGAATGACCCTATCAGCACCTTGAATCTTATATACCCTTTTAGGGATAGATTTAAAGTAGGTCTGATACAGCAGAAACCACTAATTTATAGAATTGCTAAATTGGGAATTGTATTTCAACCCAGAACAAAAACTGTGCTTTGACGGACACTAAATAACTTGCCCAGCTACAGCAATAACCACAGATTTAGCTGACTATAAATTTGAGGCCTATTATTTAGGCGCTGGGGGACAGGTATACGTTTACAGACAGAATTAGACTGGGATATGCACAGTAGCATGTGTGTGAAGTTATTGAGAATGACCCTATCAGCACCTTGAATCTAATATACCCTTTTAGGGATGAATTTAAAGTAGGCCTGATACAGCAGAAACCACTAATTTAGAGAATTGCTAAATTGGGAATTGCATTTCAACCCAGAACAAAAACTGTGCTTTGACGGACACTAAATAACTTGCCCAGCTACAGCAATAACCACAGATTTAGCTGATTATAAATTTGAGGCCTATTATTTAGGCGCTGGTTGACAGGTATACGTTTACAGACAGAATTAGACTGGGATATGGCCAAAAAATAACCACACTATTGATGGTTAAATGCACTTGGTGTGACAGCTTCACCCTGATGTAGGATATAGCCAAAAAACAACCACCAAGAGTTAAATGCACTTGGTGACAGGCTCAGCTTGCCCCTGATGTAGTATATGGCCAAAAAATAACCACACTAATGATGGTTAAATGCACTTGGTGTGACAGCTTCACCCTGATTTAGGATATAGCCAAAAAACAACCACACTATTGAGGGTTAAATGCTCTTGGTGACAGCTTGCCCCTGATGTAGTATATGGCCAAAAAATAACCACACTATTGTTGGTTAAATGCACTTGGTGTGACAGCTTCACCCTGATGTAGGATTTAGCAAAAAAAATAACCACACTATTGAGGGTTAAATGTACTTGGTGGCAGCTTGTGCTGGCGCACCACAAGACACAAGTTGGCCGCCGATCACCCCAGTAAAAAGTGACTGAAAAACGCTCTGGGCAGCCTAAAAACAGTGAGCAATTGAATAGCAGCAGTTCAATCATCCACAGCTGCAGATCGATCTCTGAATGAAGTCTTTTGGAGGAGTTAATCACTGCCTAATCTCGCCCTAACGTCGCAGCTGCAACCTCTCCCTATACTGATCAGAGCAGAGTGACGTGCGGCGCTACGTGACTCCAGCTTAAATAGAGGCTGGGTCACATGGTGCTCTGGCCAATCACAGCCATGCCAATAGTAGGCATGGCTGTGACGGCCTCTTGGGGCAAGTAGTATGAAGCTTGTTGATTGGCTGCTTTGCAGCCTTTCAAAAAGCGCTAAGAAAGTGACGAACACCGAACCCGAACCCGGACTTTTACGAAAATGTCCGGGTTCGGGTCCGTGTCACGGACACCCCAAAATTCGGTATATACAGTTCGGGTTCGCTCATCCCTAATCAGCATCTTTGAAATAATAAATCAAGGTGAAAATGCATATTCTGTTACAATATTAGGCAAGAATAATGTAAATCTACAGTATATATCAATAGGCCCAACATTGTTTTGCTCTAATATACCGTAAAGCGAATCTGTCACCAATTACCTCCCTATCGGACTGTTTGCATAGACACATACCGTAGGTATATTTCACTCGATTTTTCTTTTGTTGATCTGAGGTTTCAGATATTAAGAAAGAGTATTATAACTCCTGAACAGAGCCTCAGATCAACAAAAGAAAAACAGCTATTTAATCAGGTGAACCACAGCTATGTGTCTATGCAAACAGTTGGAAAGGGATGTCACTACTGACAGGAGATTTACAAGAAGTGCTACAAAGCAGGGGGCTAGATTAAATAAAATAAAAAAGTCACATACATAGCCACTGCAGCCAGTCACTAAAACAGCAGGCACCCACTAGCCATAGAACGTGCTCCGCTCCAGAGCAGGTACCATTTTTAAAGACCAAACATCTGCAGTACACGGTTGGTGGATGTTATGAAGGGGTTAAGGATAGATACTGCTTCTCCTTTTTTTTTTATCCACTCCCAATCTGGTCTTCAGAAACTGCATTAACCCCTTGATGACCAGTGGACATCATCACTTTAAATTTGGTGCCTGCCCCGAGGACAGCATGCACCATAGCAGTCGGGTTACCGCTGTTTCTCAAACAGCAGAGGCCCAGGCTTAATGTCTGTGATTGTCAATAACGTAGTTCATAGACATTTAACCCCTTAGATGCCACGTTGTAAAAAAAGACCAAAGGGGTACATTTATTAAGACTAGAATTTTAGATGGCGATCTTAATAAGCCCTTGCACAGGGGGTGGATCACCAAAGTTATGTAGTGGCGCCAGCCTCTACATAACTTTGGCAAATCCACCGCTGATTCTACATGTAGGACAACTTCTTAAAAAGCTTCATAAAACAAACATAGAAAATTATGAATAAGACAGGCATGCCGGCCCATCCCCTTCCCCGCTCACATCACGCCCCCTTTTTTAGACCTTGGCTTGAACACGGAAGAAGTCACAGATTCTGCTGCAACATGGCATGTGACAGAATCTGCACCCTCATACGGCCATGTGAACAGAAAAATAAAGAAAGTTTTGGCTCTGGGAAGGCAAGGAGAAAAAAGAAATGCAAAAGTGGAAAATCGCCCAAGCCTCTAAGGGGTGTAGCAGCCCCTTCAATGTTAAAAGAGCAACAATCATTTTGAAATCACTTAAAAATCTTTTTCAAACAAAAATTATAACAATTCTATGGTGTACAAATGTTTTTAAAAACTCAGGTCGAAGTTGTATTCTATAGCCTTGATTTGCTCATCTCTAATCACATGGATACAATTATGTATTTTAAGGTGTTTTCCAAGCAGATACGTAATCAGTATCTAATTGGTGGGGATCCAACACCTGGGACTCCCACCAACCAGGTGTTTGAGGCAGCAGCACTCACAGTAGCACTGCGGCCTTCTCCAGCTTTTCCTAGGCCGTGTGATGTCATGTTCATCGTTCACATGGCCTAGACGTCGCTCAGCCCCACTGAGGTGAAAAGGGCTGTGCAGTGATAACAAGCACAGCCGCTATGCAATGTACGGAACTGTGCTTGGTGAGGTCACGGTGCTACTGTGAACACCAATGCCTTCTCAAAGAATTGACCAGCGAGGTGCCGGGTTTTCGGACCCCAAGGGTCAGATAATAATGACCTATACAGAGGTTAGGTCATTAATATAAGACACTTGGAAAAACACTATAATGCTTTATAAACCTCTTTAATACTTAAGGCTGCCCATAGATTTTTTAGAGTTTTTTCAGATGAGAAGTAGAATCTGACCTTTAGGTTTTCTCTCCCTTTGTGATCCACACCTGGTTTTAGCTTCAAAACTGCATCTGAAAACTTGATCAACATCTGACCATGTATGGGCAGCCTTAATAGCACACAGCTTAGTTGCTTGTTTTCACCTTTTAAATTTGTAAATTTCGGATTACATTTACTTGCAGGCTTGATTCTGTGAGGAACAAAACTTGGGTGGCTGGGTTTGGAGTAATTTCATCTGGATTGGCAGTTCTGTCTAGTTTTGGCCTGCTGTTGCTATGTGGAGTGCCCTTTGTCGTTACTGTTGCAAATGCTCCATTTCTCATTCTTGGTAAGTTTTTAGATATCTAATATACTTGTGGCTGACTTATTAAGAATGGTGTTTCGTCCACTCCAAGGTAATGTTTTTGTTTAAAATGTATTGGCCACACACCATTGCTAAAAAAGACAAAGTGGCCAGACTATTTTTTTTAAACCTGGTCTTTATTTATGAGCACTGAGCGTTAAATTATGACTAATTTCCAACTTTGAACATACATCTTGATTTTTGTTGGAGGCACTTAATTGACATTCCACTATTTCGATATCTGACAGTAGATAACTGCTCTTCTTACAGATGTAGCAGCGCTAGCGATCACAGTAGAATCGCGTGAGTGCAGAGCGATATCCTGTTTCATTAACTAACGAAGCTCATAAAAAGAGTAGTATCATATGGTAGTATTTGTCCCTGCTTTCCGTGTCTTTGTAGCATGATGTCACTGGTAGAATCACAGGAATCAAGATAGAGCGGAGGTGCACCCCCTGAGCTGCCACACAGTCCCCTGTCCCTGCCTACTTGCACCACCCACCCTAGGTGACAGAGCGCAACTGGGCGACAGTCCCTAACCCACTAAGTGCAAGCAGAGAGAAAGAGACAGCAGGGAAGAGGACAGCCACTGAGAAGTAACACTAAGCGGACAAGAGGTAGAACAAAAACGGAAGGCGAGGTGTGTCAACTAGCCGAGGTCAGTCCAGGAGGTCACGGCAGAACAAGGGAAGAGGCAAAGACAAATCTGTAAACAAGCCAAGGTCAAAATCTGAGAGGTAGCGTCAAGGTACAGGGAGCAGGCAGAAGAGGTGTCAAGAGGCGGATCGAGGGTCAATTCCAGAGGTAGCTTAATAACAATAAAGTACACAGCCTATAGGACGAAAATCACAGGCAACCTGACAGTAAATGAGTGCTGAACGTCCCGCCTCCTCTGTCACCATGGCGACCGGGACACCGCACACAGGAGAGCGCAGCCAGGAGACGTGAACTCTCTGGCTGCCGCGATATCAGAGGCCGATGGCGGCGCAGGGAACAGGAAACCCGGCGTCTGCCTCTCGTAACAGTACCCCCCCCCCCCTCCATGAGGAGCCTCCGGACCCAAGAATTGTGGAGGGGGTTTCTCAGGGTGTTCCCGGTGAAATTTAGTAATTAACCTGGAAGCATGCATCCTAGATCTAGGTATCCAGGACCTCTCCTCAGGTCCAAAACCTTTCCAGTGGACCAGGTATTGAAAGGAATTTCTAATCTTTCTGACATCTATTATTTTAGAAATAAGGAATTCCTCCTGTCCCTTAACCTCCACAGGTGGAGGAGGTTCTTTAACCAGAACCACTGGTGATACATATTTCTTAAGTAACAACTTATGAAACACATCATGTATACCGAAGGAATAGGGTAGCTTAAGTCTAAAAGATACTGGGTTAATAAGCTCAATAATATTGTATGGTCCAATGAAACGCAGCGAGAGTTTCAAGGCAAGCTTTTTAGTCGACAACCACACCTTATCGCTGAATACAAAATTTACCCCCTTGGAACATCTCTTATTGGCATGTTTACACTGGGTTTCCTGGGCCTTTTCCAGGTTCAATTGAACCTGTGCCCAGACTGTGCACAGTCTAGAGGTAAAAGAATCTGCCTGTGGGTTGAGTGAGGATACAGAGGGATTTGAACTAAAGCGAGGATGTAAACCACTGTTACAAAAAAAGGAGACACCCCCGTGGAAGAATTAACCCGATTGTTGACGGCAAATTCTGCCAATGGGAGGTATCTCACCCATAGGAATTGATTATGCGATACATAGCACCTTAGAAAAAGCTCCACTGCCTGATTTAACTGTTCCATCTGCCCATTGGTCTGTGGATGGAAAGCAGACGAAAAGGATAAAGAGATGTTGCATCTTCTACAAAAAGCCCTCCAAAAGCTAGAAACAAACGGAACGCCACTAACAGAGACTATATTCTCAGGGACACCATGCAGACTTACCACATGTTCAATGAACAAGGATGTGTAAGGTCTTTGCATCAGGGAGCTTACTTAAAGGAACAAAGTGCACCATCTTGCTAAAACGGTCAACCACTACCCACACCACTGACTTCCCCTTAGAGTGGGGCAGATCAGAAATAAAATCCATGGAGATGTGAGACAATGGCTTACAGAGAATGGGTAGTGGTTGTAGTTCACCAGCGGGATGTGTTCTTGGGATCTTAGACCGGGCACAAACATCGTAAGCTAAAACATAAGACCATACATCTTTAGACAAAGTGGGCCACCAGAAAGACCTCAGCAGCAATTCCCTAGTGGCAGCAATACCTGGATGACCACAGAGCACGGAGTCATGACATTCACCCAATAATTGAACATGAAAGCATTCTGGAACAAACAACTTATCTGCCGGTGTTTGTGGAGGAGCAAGTTGCTGAGCCTGTTGAATCTCAGAGGAAAGATCCGCAGAAACTACTGCGACAAAGATGCTTGTCGGCAAGATGGGTTCCGGGGGGTATCAGGAGGTTGGACGGCATTAAAACTTTGGGACAAAGCATCTGCCTTAACATTTTTACTTCCTGTATATAGAAAAGTTCAGACGGCTAACTCCTTGTAATCAGGGTCAGGTGCTCTGGTCTGATTTTAATCACCCTATTCAAAAGCAGATTGTACAAAAAAAATATGATCGGCACTCTACCAATGGTAGTAATGTGGGGCAACTAAAATGAGGTTAACACTATTTAATAACATTTATAACTACAATAATAAAATTGCAATACATAGATAAAAAGATACATATAAAATAAATATAGCGATAAGAATCTACTGGATGGGATTATAAGTCCAAGTATATACTACTGAGGAACCCACTGAGGAAGAAGTAGTGATTACTTTGAAACGCGTCTGGGAAAGTCGAGAAATGTTCGCTCACAAAGTCCTTGGAGCATGGCCATGCGATCTATAGGAAAATTTGAATAAGGACTTCTACATTCAATGTCCTCTGTAGAGATTATCTTCACGATATTTGGAGTATACAGCACAATAGCTGCGGACTGAGACAACGCCCGGATTAACTCCATTGCGAAATTTAAACTATCGAAAAATCTAAAGAAACTTTCGGAACCGACAAACGATTTGGAGCACAGAGCACTTACTTGTGGGACGCCACAGAAACAAGGGCCAGCTCGAAACAGTGAGTAAAACACCCAATACACTGAATCATTGGTCGGAAACACTACAGAGAGACTATTTATACCCTATATGCAGCAATATATTCTCATGCGTTTTACTACTATCTATGTGATATAAATCATGCGCTTTTTTCATTCACTCCATAATTGAATAAAAGCCGTATTATACTGAAAGCTACCTCAGGAGGATGCCAATAGTATAAACTTGGATTTATAATCCCATCCAGTAGATTCTTATTGCTATATTTATTTTATATGTATCTTTTTATCTATGTATTGCAATTTTATTATTGTATGTTATAAATGTTATTAAATAGTGTTAACCTCATTTTAGTTGCCCCACATTACTCCCATTGGTAGAGTGGCGGTCGTATTTTCTTTGTACATTTTTACTTCCTGTTCTGAAAGTAATAGAAAAGTTAAAACGAGTAAAAAACAGGGCCCATCTGGCTTGTCTAGTATTAAGGCATTTGGCCGCCTCAAGAAAAACGAAGTTCTTATGTTCAGTGAAAACAGTAATACGGTGTCTAGCCCCTTCTTGTAGCCAGTAACTCGCGGTTTCCAATATAGTAATTTCTCTCCGAAGGAGAAAACTTGCGAGAGAAGAAGGCGCATGGCCTTAAATTAGTGAGGTTAGAGGAGCCCTGTGAAAGGACGGCCCCCACACCATCCTCTGAGGCATCAACCTCCACCACAAAAGGTTCCTCGGTTTCGGGCTGAACCAAGACTGGAGCCATTTGGAAACAATTTTTTAGGGTATCAAAGGCTCGACAGGCCTCCAACAATCAGTTAACCAGATCCAAACCTTTTTTAGTTAGATCCGTGAGGGGCATGGCAATAGAAAAATTATTTATGAATTTACGGTAAAAATGGGTGAATCCTAAAAAACTGAGCAGTAAGAATATAGCCAAGAGTAAGAATATAGCCAACACATTTCTCTAATTTAACAGACAAATGGTTCTCCCTGAGGATTTTAAGAACCAATCTGATGTGAGACACATGAGAATCCCAGTCGGGTGAAAAGACAAGAATATCATCGAGATAAACAATCAAAACTTTGCCAATAAGTTCTCTAAAAATATCATTCATGAAATACTGAAGCACAGCTGGGGCATTGCAAAAACCGAATGGCATAACCAGATACTCAAAGTGTCCCTCTGGAGTATTAAAAGCAGTTTTCCACCCATCTCCCGCCTTAATACGCACTAGGTTATAAGCTCCTCTCAAATCAAATTTAGAAAGCACCCAAAATCTGGTTAAACAAATCGGGATTCAACGGGATGGAATACTGATTCCTAATAGTAATTTTATTCAAATTTCTGTAGTCAATGCAGGGCCTGAGACCACCGTCTTTCTTTTTAATGAAAAAGAATCCTGCTCCCAGGGGAGAGGTGGAGGGCCTAATATGTCCCTTCTTGAGACTCTCCTGGATGTAGTCTTTCATGGACTTGCGCTCAGGACTCTAAAGATTATAAATCCATCCTTTAGGAAATTTGGACTCAGGTATCAAGTCAATAACACAGTCATAATACCTATGGGGAGGGAGAGTATCTGTCTCAGTGGTGGAAAAAACATCTGAATAATCAGCAATAAAATGAGGAATATCTGATGAGACCCCAGCTTGAACTATGGTTAAGCAAGAATTACAGTTAGGCCCCCAGCTCTCTAACTCGCCCGAACTCCAGTTAATGACCGGATTGTGTTGCTGAAGCCAGGGCATACCAAGGACTACCTGAACTGGAAGATTCTCTAAAACAAAGAAGGAACATTTCTCAGACTGGCAGATCCCTACAGATAGGATAACCTCCGGAGTACGGAATTTTACTGTGCCCCCTAGCAGGGGAGTAGAATCGATGGCGACAACCTGGATCGAGGTGGGTAATTCTAGTATAGGAATTCCCATCTGATCAGCGAATTTGTAATCAATAAAACTAAAAGCTGACCTGAATCCACAAAGGCATTTCCTGACCCCTTTAAGACCCCAAAGGCAATAGAAAACGGCAGCAATAATTTACTTCTTACCACCTCCGGGAGTACCTTATCCTTGAATCCCTCAGACTTGGATGACTTTCCAGAAGACGGAGCTTTAGGACACTGACGGATCCAGTGTTCGGGATCCCCACAATAAAAACAAGAGCCGCGACGATGGCGTAGTTCTCTTCGCGTCATCCCGAGTTGCATGGGCTCGTCCGAGTTGGCTTCCATCCTGGGTTCAAGGAGGGGAGTCTCAGGCTGAAGAAGGGTATAAGGAGAAAACAAATGTTCCCGCTGTCTTTCTCTGATCCATCTATCTAGTCTGATGGCTAGCGTCATGGTCTCCTCTAAAGAGTCAGGACAGGGATAACAAACTAACATATCCTTTAACTTTTCAGTCAAGCCTGCCCTAAATTGACATTTGAGAGCTGGTTCGTTCCAGCCCGAAGGACGCACCACTTGCGAAACTGTTTACAATAATCCTCCAAGGGACGATTGGATTCTGCCACAGAGGCCAGGTTCATCATAAAGAACCCCTAACGCAAGGAAATGATAATACCAACCCTCTGTGGGTCAGGGCCGGAGGAGTGGGGTCGTAGTCGAAAATAAAGTTTACAGCTTTCCTTGAAAGCTAAAAAAACTTTGGCGGTCACCCAAAAAACGATCGGGCAATTTAATGTGAGGTTCCATCTGAACGGTGGCAGGAGCAAGAATAGGGGGAGTTCGGACGCTTTCCTGAACTTGTAGTCTCTCCCCAAGTTCCTGTACTATTTGAGAATGACCCTGCACATGTTCGGTGAGGCCCTGTATAGGGTTCATGCTGAATTTGGGCCTGTGATTCTGTCATGGGTAGAGTCACGGGAATCAAGATAGAGCAGAGGTGCACCCCCTGAGCTGCCACCCGGTCCCCTGTCCCTGCCTACTTGCACCACCCGCCCTAGGTGACAGAGCGCAACTGGGCAACAGTCCCTAACCTACTAAGTGAAAGCAGAGAGAAAGAGACAGCAGGGAAGCGGATAGCCACTGAGAAGTAACACTAAGCGGACAAGAGGTAGAACAAAAACGGAAGGCGAGGTGGGTCAACTAGCCGAGGTCAGTCCAGGAGGTCACGTCAGAACAAGGTAAGAGGCAAATACAAATCCGTAAACAAGCCGAGGTCAAAATCTGAGAGGTAGCATCAAGGTACAGGGAGCAGGCAGAAGAGGTGTCAAGAGGCGGATCGAGGGTCAATTCCAGAGGTAGCTTAATAACAATAAAGTACACAGCCTATAGGACGAAAATCACAAGCAATCTGTGGCCAGCAGATTGCCTGTTTAAATAGTGGAGGGAAGGGGTCATGTAACGTTGCCAGCGTCACATGATCCCTCCTCCCTGACAGTAACCAGCTGGTCCCCATGGCAACGAGGAGCGTCGGCTGTTCCTGCATGAGGATTGCGGCCGAACGTCCCGCCTCCTCCGTCACCATGGCGACCGAGACGCCGCATACAGGAGTGCGCAGCCAGGAGACGTGAACTCCCTGGCTGTCGCGATATCAGAGGCCAGCGGCGGCGCAGGGAACAGGAAGCCTGCCGTCTGCCTCTCGTAACACATGGCTCCTCCGGGTATCTCTGCTTGTACTGTACACTGCACTATGCCCGATCCTCCTCAGCAACCTTTCTCCACACATCCGTCCATATCTTCCCCACTCCTAATCTGCTTGCCCTTTTGGTAAAATATCACAATATATAGTGTATATGTAGATAAATAGATATACTATTACTTATTTGGCTATATACAGGGAGTGCAGAATTATTAGGCAAGTTGTATTTTTGAGGATTAATTTTATTATTGAACAACAACCATGTTCTCAATGAACCCAAAAAACTCATTAATATCAAAGCTGAATATTTTTGGAAGTAGTTTTTAGTTTGTTTTTAGTTTTAGCTATTTTAGGGGGATATCTGTGTGTGCAGGTGACTATTACTGTGCATAATTATTAGGCAACTTAACAAAAAACAAATATATACCCATTTCAATTATTTATTTTTACCAGTGAAACCAATATAACATCTCAACATTCACAAATATACATTTCTGACATTCAAAAACAAAACAAAAACAAATCAGTGACCAATATAGCCACCTTTCTTTGCAAGGACACTCAAAAGCCTGCCATCCATGGATTCTGTCAGTGTTTTAATCTGTTCACCATCAACATTGCGTGCAGCAGCAACCACAGCCTCCCAGACACTGTTCAGAGAGGTGTACTGTTTTCCCTCCTTGTAAATCTCACATTTGATGATGGACCACAGGTTCTCAATGGGGTTCAGATCAGGTGAACAAGGAGGCCATGTCATTAGATTTTGTTCTTTTATACCCTTTCTTGCCAGCCACGCTATGGAGTACTTGGACGCGTGTGATGGAGCATTGTCCTGCATGAAAATCATGTTTTTCTTGAAGGATGCAGACTTCTTCCTGTACCACTGCTTGAAGAAGGTGTCTTCCAGAAACTGGCAGTAGGACTGGGAGTTGAGCTTGACTCCATCCTCAACCCGAAAAGGCCCCACAAGCTCATCTTTGATGATACCAGCCCAAACCAGTACTCCACCTCCACCTTGCTGGCGTCTGAGTCGGACTGGAGCTCTCTGCCCTTTACCAATCCAGCCATGGGCCCATCCATCTGGCCCATCAAGACTCACTCTCATTTCATCAGTCCATAAAACCTTAGAAAAATCAGTCTTGAGATATTTCTTGGCCCAGTCTTGACGTTTCAGCTTGTGTGTCTTGTTCAGTGGTGGTCGTCTTTCAGCCTTTCTTACCTTGGCCATGTCTCTGAGTATTGCACACCTTGTGCTTTTGGGCACACCAGTGATGTTGCAGCTCTGAAATATGGCCAAACTGGTGGCAAGTGGCATCTTGGCAGCTGCATGCTTGACTTTTCTCAGTTCATGGGCAGTTATTTTGCGCCTTGGTTTTTCCACACGCTTCTTGTGACCCTGTTGACTATTTTGAATGAAACGCTTGATTGTTCGATGATCACGCTTCAGAAGCTTTGCAATTTTAAGAGTGCTGCATCCCTCTGCAAGATATCTCACTATTTTTGACTTTTCTGAGCCTGTCAAGTCTTTCTTTTGACCCATTTTGCCAAAGAAAAGGAAGTTGCCTAATAATTATGCACACATGATATAGGGTGTTGATGTCATTAGACCACACCCCTTCTCATTACAGAGATGCACATCACCTAATATGCTTAATTGGTAGTAGGCTTTCGAGCCTATACAGCTTGGAGTAAGACAACATGCATAAAGAGGATGATGTGGTCAAAATACTCATTTGCCTAATAATTCTGCACTCTCTGTATAGATATATAGATATACAGTATATCACCATTTGTATTAATGAAAAGTTGTACTGTCCTACTTTACCATAGTAAGAGTGTACAACTGTACTACAAAGAACATGAATTGTGTTCATTCAAGAGCTACAGTTTATGCGTATTTTAGTACTGTCTACTACAGTATAATTATGAAATATAAATATACTATATAAATTAAATATACCATACCATATTATAGCCTTAACTTTTTTTTTATTTTTTTTTATTTTAATCATTTATTTACCAAATTTATGATAATACCATGAAGTTATTAGAAAGCTTTATGGAAAAAGTTCCAATTACAGTATGTCTCCTGCATCACCGAACACAAAGGAAGGAGGTCACAAATAACCCAACTGTGGAAGAAAGAAGAAAAAATAGAAAATAGAAAAATTTAAAACTGGAGAAGAAATAAAGCTTAAATGAAGGCGAAATCATAAACAAGGGCTGTTATTAGGGCCGCTTAACTATTCATGAACGTGCCTCTCATAATACCCTATACAGTAAAATTACATTTATTTTTTTGTCTTGTATTTTTTTTTTAATAGATATTAACCCTTTCATCCCCTTTCTTCCATCACTGCTCCAACTGCTCAGGGGCTGAAGTGGTGATGGAGAAGGGGGCAATGATTTACATGGAGCGCTAAACAGCAACAGCAAGTGCTGCTCGGCGCACCAGCTCCAGGCTTGCTCTCTGGGGAAAACAAAATTAAAGATAAAAATGTAATTTTACTGTATAGGGTATTATGAGAGGATCTTTCTTGAATAGTTAAGTGGCCATAATAAGAGCCCTTGTTTATGATTTCATCTTCATTTAAGCTTTCTTTCTTCTCCAGCTTTCTTCTATTTTTTCTTCTGTCTTCCAAGAGTAAGAGGCAGGGTCACACACTATGAATACAGTACTCATTCATGGTCACACACCATGAATGAGTACAGTACAGAGATTGTTAAGCTTCATTACGTACTTTAGGTTAACACTGTCATCTACTGGCCTTTTGTATATTGCTGTTATAGTTCTTGCTTCGTTCGGCGTAAAAGAGAAGTCGTGATTCGTTAGTAATGCTATGCAAAAACTAGCTAGATCTGTATGTGTCTGTTCAGGGTGATAAGCAGAGGTACACCGCCAATGAGGTGAGGCGATTGCCTCAGGCAGCACCAGGTAGGGGCAAGAGGTAAGCAGTAGAAATGCCATGGGCAATGAGCACTTACATTGTAGAAACGCTCATCTCTACATATTTAACTGCCTCGCTGTTTTGAGGACAGCAATACAGCTGAATGCTGCGACGGGGCATGGGAACGATGTCTCCCTGGCCCACCATTTCCTCTAATCGGCTTTAGTCCTAGTTTCTGTAGTCTATCAGAGGCCGGTTTCATCATTATCGCGCTGCCTGAGCCAGGCTGCATATAGCTCAGAGCAGACTACAAGAGGTATGTGTTTTGAACTGCATCACTGACAGCAGAATGGAGGTAAGTATTTGAGTTAATTATTTTTATTTGGCAGCATGGTGTTGGGCCATAATAGGGTGGGGGGGTCATTATTTTGTAACTGGAGAAAGCACTATGGGGACACTGCGGCTATAAAAAGGAGCATTTTTTTACTGCCACACATTATAAGGGGGCCACTATGGGGACATTCGTTGTACTGGGGGCACTAAAATTAGGTAGTTTTTTTGTTTTGACACATGTTATAAGGGAATATTTATTATGCTGGCACATATGGGGGCATTTTTTCTGCTTAGCGTAAATTGTAAGAGAACATTTTTGCACTGTCACAGATTATAAGGGAGGATTTTTGTACTGGCGCACATTCTATGGTGGCCACTATGGGGAAATCTGTTGTACATGGGGAACTAAAAGTTTTTTTTGTACTTGAACACATCATAAGGGAGTATTTTTTGTATTGGTACACATAAGACGGTATTTTTGTGCTGCCACACATTATAAGGGAGGCACACATTGCAAGGGGGATTATTGTACTGGCACACATTGCAAGGAGGATTTTATGGGTAAACATTATACACATCATACATTTCTTGTACTGGCACACATTATAAGGGGGTACTATTTGTACAGGCACACGTTATAAGGGGAATTATTACTACTGGGGGCACTATGGGAGCATTATTACTTCTGGTGGCAAAATAAGGGACATTATTATTATTGGGTGCACTGTTACCACATAGTGCACTCTGGCAGAGAATTATTATTATTGATGGGACTTTTGGGAGGACTGTTACATTTGGGGGCATCCTGGCACAGTATCAGCTTTGCACAATTATTGTTGGAGGACACTATGTGTACAGCACTATAAGTTTCAGGGACACTATTTGCTGGGCACAGGGATTGTTTTAGGGCACTGTGTGCCAGTAATTATTGAAGGGGAACTATCTGTGTGGCAAAAGTATTTTCAGGGGGATTATCTGTTTCTGCAATATAGTATTGGGAAGCACAGTGGGAGACGTATTAGAGGTGGCAGGATGGGATATTCAGAAGTTGGGGAGGAATATGGAAATGTAGTTTTCCAACTCTGCATAGACAAGACATGGCTAAAAGAAATCATTATGGTGGTCTGGTCTGAATGGAGAAGATAAAGAGAACATCTACATCAGAGGACACATCAATAAATATAAGAGGTATGTGGCACTGTATTACCTTGTATGCGGCTCTGTATGGAATGTTTTTGAGTTTTTCAAGTATGGGTTTAACAGTATGGTAGTACGGAGGGGGGGAAGCACCACTGTTTCAGTTTTCGCCTCAGGCAGCAGAAAGGCTAGGTGCACAGGAGGGGGTGGGGGGATTCTGTTATGTTAGATTATTGTTTAAAACTTATCTTTCATGAGTTTCAAGACTGTTATAATGGCATATCTGTTACATAAAAAAGAGATAAAAAAAAAAAAAAAAAAGAATGGTGTTTCATATGCCAGTCTAAAAAAATGTTTAGGTGAACTGTGCCAAATTTATAAAAATGCACTAGTCTCTTGATAAATGGAGTAGATGGGAATTAGTGATAGTATACAGGTTTGTGAGCGATGAATAACGGTGAAAAGAATTAGACACTAACAAAACCTAACCCTGATCAGCAATATAAATCCAACAAGACAGCTAGAGACAAACAAAAAAACAAACAAATTTAGCGAACCGATAAAAAGAATGCACAGGAAACAAGCAAACAACAATGTTAAATGCTGGGAGCAATGACAGGTAGAAGGACTATAGGTAGAAGGACTATAGATCCCAAGCTACACTGACACACAAATAGACTAGAACGGAATATTAGGAATGTTAGTATGCTGGATGCAAATGCACAGAGTTCACACTATACCCAGCAACAAAAGAGCAGAAAACATGAACATTTAAAGGAAGGCTAGCCAATCAAAAAGTATTTACTAGTTATTATGATTGTTGATAACATTATTGATGGCAGCATATCCCTTGTTTCCACAGGGGGATTTGAGGATGAAAAGTATTTTTAAGCCATGGCAATACCACATACATTAACAATAGAAAAATCCCAAGCGAATATCGTTAAAAGAAATGTTTCCTTCACCCTTTTTACCCCAGAGGTTTTTTCATTTTTGCGTTTTTGTTTTGTGCTCCCTGTACTCCCAGAGCCATAACTTTTTTATTTTTCCATTCACATCGCCGTAAGAAGGCTTGTTTTTTGCGAAACATGTTGTACTTTTCGCTGCCACCATTTAATTTTGCATATAATGTAGTGGGAAGCAGGAAAAATTGGGGGTGGAATTGGGAAAAAAAGCAATTCCAACATAGTTTTGCGGGTTTCTATTTACATTCTCCAGGTCAGTACAAATCCTTACCTTATATGTGTGCAGTTTTTCTTGCGTTTTGATTCTGATAGAATAATAAAAAAAACCTTGAAAACAAATCAGTTTAGGGGATGACCTATACTTTCCATGGATACCATTCTGGCATGTGTACAACTTTTTGATCACTTTTTATTAAATTTTTTTGTGGGAAATGAAACAATCAAAATAGCAAATCTCCCGTCTTGAAGTTTTTTTTTCCATTTCGACATTTGCCCTATGGGCAAAATATTTTAATTTTTTATAGTAAGTGCCATTTCGCACGTTTCATATAAAAAAAATGTAAACTTTACTTTTACACTTTTTATGGTTCTCATAGGGAACTATAATAAGCAATCATTAGATCGTTGTTCTAATAGACTAATAAATTTGCTAGTTTCCTGTGAAGACCTGTCACAGCTGCCTTCTGGGTTTTCACATGCTGGGATGCCATTCAGGATTCACCACGTCATCCCAAGTGTTAAATGTCTGCAACCAGCATTATCGCCGGTCGAGAACAAGACCCTGTTAGTATGGTGCTGGTCGGGAATGGGTTAAGATGCTTTCTAAGCATGTTTTAGTCATATGCTGTGTATCAAGTACTATTGTTACAGGGCCCCAAAGGCACACTCAGTCTCCCATCAGTCACAGACTTGCTGCTTAGCTTCGGGAGCGAGGATCTGTGTTTAGCCTCGTTCCCAGGGCAGCTTTGCTAGCTGGGAGGCTCCCTGCTCCTAGGTCTGCCTTTAGAGCCGAGCTGATTACTCGTTGCTCGAATTGTCTGTCTGTCGGTCATGTGACAATGACCACGTCACATGACCCTCAGACCCCACTATAAATACAGGCAGCCTGCTGGCCACAGGTTGCCTGTTAATTCTAGGTTCCTGGCTATTTGTTGGAATACTGAATACTCACCTGATCCTGTTCCCTGACGATCCTTTGCCTGCTCCTCCTGTACTGCGCATCCCTCCTGGTATTGTGACCTCGGCTCCCACCTGACTACTCTTTGCGGATTCCTCTGATACTTCTCTTCTCTCCTGGTATTTGACCACGGCTTCTCCTGACCATTCTTTGCTTAACCCTTTGTACTGCGTAGCTCTCTTGGTTCTGACCCGGTCCGTTCATGTTCCGTATTTTGTCTTGTCTGTGTTCCCTGCAAATATCCTAAGTAAGGGACTGTCGTCCAGTTGTCCCCTGTCATCAGGACTCATGAGGAAAGTAGGCAGGGCCAGGGGTGAGGGTGGAGCGCAGTGGTCACTATCCTTCCCCCTGTGTGTGTGTGGACGTGACCGTTACAACTATACTCGCATACATAGTCTGTTCCCATCTCGTATTCTCCCTGGCAGTGGAACAGTCCGCTGCAATTGGACAGCGTCACAGCCAGGGAGAAGGAGACACTCACTGAGGAGATCTGTGATCTTCTCCTCCCTGTACCGATGGTAGTAATTTACATATTGGTCACCAAAAAAACAAAAGAGGGGTCTATAAGAAAAAAATTACTCAGCAGATAGTGAACTACTACATAAGGTATTCTGTTTAAAAAAAAAAAAAAAACATAAAAGGTCCTCTTTAAGGTAGCATATTCAGTAATAAATGTATATACTTCCAGAAAAGGGAACTCAGTATCTGTGAATTTTTTAATTATTGCAAAATCAATTATTGCTTTTTGTTTAAAAAAAAAATCATTTTATCTTTGAAAACTTTAAAAAAATATTTATTAGATTTAAAGAAATGTATTATTGCTATTACTATTGGTGCTTCCAGGTGTCGGCGTGGACGACATGTTCATTATGATTTCAAGTTGGCAACAAACTAAAGTAAAAGATAAAGTTGAAGAAAGAATGGCGGAAACGTACTCTGAAGCTGCTGTTTCCATAACAATCACAACACTCACAGATGTTCTAGCTTTCTACATTGGAATTCTGACCTCTTTCCGGTCAGTGCAGTCATTCTGCATATACACTGGGACGGCCATCTTGTTCTGTTTCCTGTATAACGTCACCTGCTTTGGGGCTTT
Source organism: Bufo gargarizans (assembly GCF_014858855.1). Classification (NCBI taxonomy): domain Eukaryota; kingdom Metazoa; phylum Chordata; class Amphibia; order Anura; family Bufonidae; genus Bufo; species Bufo gargarizans. The sequence goes on along the minus strand of NC_058084.1, from coordinate 472,728,002 downwards.
CTTAGCTCTTAATGGTAGAAGAGAAGAGAATAACAGGCACTGGTTCATATGTAAGAAGTTGACAGAAGAAAAAGATGACAATCGTTCCTCAGCCTATAACATGTGTTGTGTTGGAGGAGGGTACAGCCAAATCACTGGCAAAGAGATTGACCACCCCATGACTAGTTTTTTTCATAAGTATTATGGCCCATTCCTAACAAACATCTGGACCAAGGTCCTTGTTGGATTTCTATATGCGGGATATCTGGCCAGCAGTATTTATGGGTGTTTTCAGGTTCAGGAAGGGATTGATCTAAGGAATTTAGCTACTGATAGTTCTTATGTTCGTTCCTTCTATGACAATGATGATTTATATTTTTCAGAATATGGTCCTAGAGTTATGGTTGTGGTGACTGAGGAGGTTTCATACTGGGATTCCGATGTCCAGAGTAAAATTGACAGGTGCCTGGAGTCATTTCTAAATAACTCCTACGTTAGTGAGTCTTTCTCAGAGTCCTGGTTGAATGCATACAGAGGGATGGCTAACCAGATGAACTTGAACATTAGTGACAAGAGCAACTTTATCGACCATTTGTCAATATTATTTAGGGGATTTCCAGATTTTAAACAAGACGTGGACATTCAGTCAGGAGCTATAAGAGCTTCTTGTTTCTTCATACAGACGGTAAATGTTACTTCAGCAGTGGATGAGAGAGACATGTTAAACCAAGTCAGGGACACAGCAAAGAGCTGTGAGATCCCGCTTCTTGTATATCATCCAGCATTTATATATTTTGACCAATATGCCGTAATCATAGAAAACACCATACAGAATGTTGCTGTTGCTGCTGGTGCCATGCTTGTGATCTCGCTCCTCCTAATTCCAAACCCTCTGTGCTCCTTGTGGGTGACATTCACCATAGCTTCTATCATAGTGGGTGTTACTGGTTTCATGGCTTATTGGGATGTTAACTTAGATTCCATCTCCATGATCAACCTTGTCATCTGCATTGGATTCTCTGTAGACTTTTCTGCTCACATTACATATGCTTATGTGTCCAATCTCAAAACCAAAGTAAATGAAAGGGTAATTGATGCTTTACATTCTCTGGGTTATCCTATAGTACAGGGGGCTGTATCCACCATCTTGGGTGTGATAGCCCTTTCTGCAGCTGAGAGTTACATTTTCCGAACATTTTTTAAGATCATATTTCTTGTTATTGCATTTGGGATGATACATGGACTGGTTTTCCTCCCTGTTTTTTTAACATTGTTTGGCAATTGTATGACACATGACAAGTCTACAAAGATTAAAGCGGATAGAGATAATCAAAGCTCAGACAATAATTTCAGGGAAACACATTTCAGTTGTTATGACAACATAGCAACCACTTTTCAATAAAAATCACCATATCTTGATCCTGATTTCCCTTAACTTTGTACTCCTGAAATGTATTTGAATATAAAATAACCATACATATCATTAAATTGTTCCTTAAGGCAGACTGCAGGTTCCTCAGAGTCTCATAATTTCATTAAATAACCTTTAGGCAGTGAGCTACGTGTAAGGGTATCTTCATATAGCTTAAAATTCATGCTGTTTTTAGAAGGTATACTGTGCCAAAACCTTTCTGTGTGCTGCATCCTCTTGTTTCCAAGGGCAATATATGGACGCTCATATGGGAGTGGATTTTTTTCATGCAGATTGAAATAGAATGCAAATAAGGGGTGCCATGACATAGGATTGGTGCAAAATCCATGCGGAAACAGCAGCTGGGTAGTCAAGTCTAGTGTTGATCACGAATATTCGAATTGCAAATTTTTATCGTGAATATTGGCACTTCAAGAATTCGCGAAAATGTAGAATATAGTGATATATATTTGGAATTTCGAATATTCAAGATTTTTTTTTTTATTAGTACACATTATCCCTCACTGCTTCTAGCCTGTGGGCCAATGAGAAGACTGCAATATCTTTGACTTTAGGAGTAGTGTTGATTGCAAATTTTCGTAATGCAAATTTTTATTGCGAATATTTCAATTGCCGATTTCCACAATAAAGAATATAATGACTGGAGATAACGAATATATGGCGAATATTCACCCAAATATTCTCAAAATATCACGAATTCGAATATTGCCCCTGCCGCTTATCACTGGTCAAGTCACACACAGATAAGCTCCATTGAATCACATTTTGTATTTTAAAGAGGTTGTCCGGGCTTTTACTATTGATGATCTATCCTTGTGATAGGTCATCAATATCAGATTGGCGATGGTCCGACACCGGCGGCCCCGCTGTTCAGCTGTATGAGGAAACGGTATGCACAGTGCGCATGTGCTGTATCTCTTCTCTCTTCCTGTCTGCTGCTGCTGTCTATGGTCTTTGCCAGCAGCAGTGGACAGTAAGAGAGCAGGGAGACAGCATGTGAGCACTGTGCATACCGTCTTCTCATACAGCTGATCAGCAGGAATGCAAAGTGTTAAAATCTCACCAATCTGATATTCATGACCTATCCCGAGGATAGATCATCAATAGTAAAAGCCCAGAAAAACCATTTAGGCTGTGTTGCAGAGGTGGCGTTGCAGCTAGGCTTCAACACCTATGCAAGCTCAGTGTCCACCCAGTCATAAACAAAAGCCGAATTTCAGTTTATTCAACACAAAAACAAGACTGATTGGAAATTTCTGATATTATGTATGTATATGTATACATGTGTTATGCATAAAAAAAATGCCAATGTATACATTCCAATACAGAAATGAGAAATGTAAGCAGTTCTGTGGCTATGGCTGATTATTAATACTTAAATGAATTTATTTTTCTTCTGAATTTTCATTGTGTATACTGTATTTGCAGAGATAACTAAAAGGAATGAAAAAATTCCAAATATGAAGGTAACACTGCCAATTCTTCACTGGACTACATCTATTATTAATTAAAAGTTCTGATTAATAGGATTGTGATTTTTGAAACAAAAAGTTAATTTTAACAGGAGCTATGCCAAAATTCCATGTAATAAATATGATTAAAAACAATAAAAATGTAAGGTTTTCCCTTTGAACAGAGGTCAATTTTTTTTTCATCTAAACATTTTTAATTGGGCTTATAAGGGCTCATGCACACAACCATGATCTACCCAAGAAACGCGATACTCTCTGGCCGACCACTGCTTTACTGAACTGCACTGATTGTGTCTTCCGGAATAGAGGGGAACATTTTTCATGAGGGGAATATTTGAAGGCAGTTTTGCTTGAGTCTGTGTTGTATTTTATGCAATATTTATCAAATGTTGTACATTATTTGACAGATTTGTCTCATCCTTAAATCTAACACTTCTGTCTAGAAAACATTACTCCAGTTTTTCCACATCACTCTGATACTGGAGTGAAAGTGCAACTTTTTTTGCAATGTTTAAAAAAAAAGGTCTAAGTGATAAATCTGGAGTGAAACTCATTATCATAGCTAACCAGGTCCATGCAAAAAGTCACAAAAGCCCTAATATGCGACTTTTTTCAGCCAGAATAATGGAGTGAAGGCATGCTGAATCAAGGCCATAGCAATTTGCTTTATTCTGAAACAAATACACACCTCAAAAATGATATAACAACACCAAGAAGGAAAAGTTGTGGAATTCTAGAAATCAGAGGATTAATACATATGCTAATAAAAATGATGAAGAATGGACAAAATATTCTAAACATCTCAAGTTATTATTGAGTATGAGGGCCAAAGGTAGAAATACACACACTTACACACCTTCAATGAGGTTATTATTGGATGTGTGAGGAATGTTCTGCCATGCTGAATGCACTTGGGCACACACAACATCAAGATCCGCTGCTGGCAGCTCCCTTTGCAATTTCCAACCAGATTTTCTTGATTGGAGACAAGTACAGAGATGCTGCAGACCATGGCAGCACTTTTGGCCACATAGGCTGCTCACAGTAACATGAACAATATGCAGCTTGGCGTCCTATTGAAATCAGCTTCTGGAACACTTTGGAGAAATGGCTGTACCACTGATTCCTATTGTTGCAAAATACAAAACTGGGAATTATTGCTGAAAAGGATAGACCTTTATTCCATCCTTTTTCTTGTGCACCATGACAGCCTTTGAGAGAGGTGGCGTGAGGTCAATATAACACCTGTAGCTGGGCATTTGACTCACAACCCAGTGTTGTGCAAATACTTTATGATGGTGTGTATAGACATAGGTTTGGGATGTAATGTGCATTTTTACTTCCAGGACAGAATGGCTCATTACACTCCATTCTCATATTCAGACGATCCGTCCATGTACCAACTTGTGCCTGATTTCTTGATTCTGACTCTCTGTTGCCTGACTTGACCCATGTCTGATTACTGCATTGACCCTTAGCTGCTTGCTTTGACCTCAGACATGTATTAACGGATTCACATATACTCTGCCTGCCCTTGGCCTGTTCTTGCTTTGCCTGATCCTTTGGTGCTATGCATCAGTGACTTTGCAAGACGTAGCAGCCTGGTAGCTCCCCTGCAGAGCAGTCTTAATCCCTATATAGGGGTTAAAATATGAATACCAGGGACCTGCCTCCTGGTATTCTTCCTGATATATCCATGAATAACACCCTTATGATTAACCCAAAGTCGAACCTGTTGGTTGAAGTAATGGTTCCACACCCACTACCTGTAACAGTAACATAGTAACTTAGTACATAAGGCTGAAAAAATAAATTTGTCCATCCAGTTCGGCCTGTCATCCTGCAAGTTGATCCAGAGGAAGGCAAAAAAACTGTGAGCTAGAAGCCAATTTTCTCCACTTTAGGGGAATAAAAAATTCCTTCCCAACTCCAATCAGGCAATCAGAATAACTCCCTGGATCAACGACCCCTCTCTAGTAGCTATAGCCTGTAATATTATTACACTCCAGAAATACATCCCGGCCCCTCTTGAATTCCTTTATTGTACTCACCATCACCACCTCCTCAAGCAGAGAGTTCCATAGTCTCACTGCTCTTACCGTAAAGAATCCTTTTCTATGTTTGTGTACAAACCTTCTTTCCTCCAGACGCAGAGGATGTCCCCTCGTCACAGTCACAGTCCTGGGGATAGATAGGTGATGGGAGAGATCTTTGTACTGACCCCTGATATATTTATACATAGTAATTAGATCTCCCCTCAGTCAACTTTTTTTTCTAAAGTAAATAACCCTAATTTTGAAAATCTTTCAGGGTTAGGGTTAGGCTACCCTCCTCTTGACAAAAAAACTCACTGAAAAAAGGGTGTAAATGCTCCAAATTTAGACACTGTGGCGTGTCTATAACTGGGTGAGCAATTCCTCCGCATGCGGTCCGCAGACAACGGCAATCCTCAGCAAAAAATGCATACAATGGAGGATGCCGGAGCGGACCGCATGCACCACAAGGACATCTTAGACCAACCTATAAGAAAAAACTCACATATAATGTGTAGATAACACTAGGGTCTAGTATAATATACTGAGCCAACCCAAAAAACAAAACCAATAACCCCAAAGAAAAGTGGAAGACACACATATAAAATATATGTAATTTATTGAGACATGATCACATAACAAACAATATATGAAACATAAGGCACAAGTGTACAGGAGGGGGGAGACCTCATGTAAAGGAGGTCAGATACAACCTCTCTCCCAAACACCCAACTGGCAGGGGGAAAAAAAAAAACTGCCAGTTGTGTGTTTGGGAGAGCCCATGAGGCCCCCCCCCCCCCTTCCTGTACACTTGTGCCTTATGTTTCATATATTGTTTGTTATGTGATCATGTCTCAATAAATTACATATATTTTATATGTGTGTCTCCCACTTTTTTGGGGGGTTATTGGTTTTGTTTTTTGTGTTACCACAAGGACATCTTACACAAAATAATACATTGTGCAGATGAAAAAATATATATACAGGGAGTGCAGAATTATTAGGCAAGTTGAATATTTTTGGAAGTAGTGTTTAGTTTGTTTTTAGTTTTAGCTATTTTAGGGGGATATCTGTGGGTGCAGGTGACTATTACTGTGCATAATTATTAGGCAACTTAACAAAAAACAAATATATACCCATTTCAATTATTTATTTTTACCAGTGAAACCAATATAACATCTCAACATTCACAAATATACATTTCTGACATTCAAAAACAAAACAAAAACAAATCAGTGACCAATATAGCCACCTTTCTTTGCAAGGACACTCAAAAGCCTGCCATCCATGGATTCTGTCAGTGTTTTGATCTGTTCAACATTGCGTGCAGCAGCAACCACAGCCTCCCAGACACTGTTCAGAGAGGTGTACTGTTTTCCCTCCTTGTAAATCTCACATTTGATGATGGACCACAGGTTCTTAATGGGGTTCAGATCAGGTGAACAAGGAGGCCATGTCATTAGATTTTGTTCTTTTATACCCTTTCTTGCCAGCCACGCTATGGAGTACTTGGACGCGTGTGATGGAGCATTGTCCTGCATGAAAATCATGTTTTTCTTGAAGGATGTAGACTTCTTCCTGTACCACTGCTTGAAGAAGGTGTCTTCCAGAAACTGGCAGTAGTACTGGGAGTTGAGCTTGACTCCATCCTCAACCCGAAAAGGCCCCACAAGCTCATCTTTGATGATACCAGCCCAAACCAGTACTCCACCTCCACCTTGCTGGCGTCTGAGTCGGACTGGAGCTCTCTGCCCTTTACCAATCCAGCCACGGGCCCATCCATCTGGCCCATCAAGACTCACTCTCATTTCATCAGTCCATAAAACCTTAGAAAAATCAGTCTTGAGATATTTCTTGGCCCAGTCTTGACGTTTCAGCTTGTGTGTCTTGTTCAGTGGTGGTCGACTTTCAGCCTTTCTTACCTTGGCCATGTCTCTGAATATTGCACACCTTGTGCTTTTGGGCACTCCAGTGATATTGCAGCTCTGAAATATGGCCAAACTGGTGGCAAGTGGCATCTTGGCAGCTGCACGCTTGACTTTTCTCAGTTCATGGGCAGTTATTTTGCGCCTTGGTTTTTCCACACGCTTCTTGCGACCCTGTTGACTATTTTGAATGAAACGCTTGATTGTTCGATGATCACGCTTCAGAAGCTTTGCAATTTTAAGAGTGCTGCATCCCTCTGCAAGATATCTCACTATTTTTGACTTTTCTGAGCCTGTCAAGTCCTTCTTCTGACCCATTTTGCCAAAGGAAAGGAAGTTGCCTAATAATTATGCACACCTGATATAGGGTGTTGATGTCATTAGACCACACCCCTTCTCATTACAGAGATGCACATCACCTAATATGCTTAATTGGTAGTAGGCTTTCGAGCCTATACAGCTTGGAGTAAGACAACATGCATAAAGAGGATGATGTGGTCAAAATACTCATTTGCCTAATAATTCTGCACTCCCTGTACATACAAAAATCACTGCAAAAAATACACCAAAATGATACGCAACTGACAATACTAGCTAATTCCTCAGGCCGATGTTAAAAGCTGAGAAGTTTGCCAATATCTTCCAGTCAGGAACATATCGGAGCCCCTCATGCACCACGTCACAGTGTCTCAGCACGCATGGGGTCCTACCACTCAACTGCCCGTGGTGTGTGAACAGGGTCTGAATGAGTGCTAGAAACCAACTCACAGCCAGACTCTCACATGCCTTTTTTTTTTTTACCCTCCTCTGGACCCTCTCCAGCTCTGCTATGTCTGCCTTGTTTACAGGAGCCCAGAACTGTACAGAGTACTCCATGTGTGGTCTGACTAGCGATTTGTAAAGTGGTAGGACTATTTTCTTATCACGGGCATCTATGCCCCTTTTTAATGCAATACCTTTATTTGTGGGATAAACATCTTCCAATTACAAATAGTCCTACAGTATAAGGCTGGGTTCAGACCTGAGCGTTTTACAGCGCGTTCCTACGCGCTGTAAAACACTCAACAGGCAAGAACCAATGATTCACTATGGGAATGGTTCTCACCTAAGGCGCTTTACAGCGCGTACGATCGCGCTGTAAAACGCCCGACGCCCCAAGAAGTACAGGAGTTTCTTTGGAGCGTCTTGTCGCACGTTCCCGTACATAGACTTCAGCGGGAACGCGCGACAATGGGCGTTCGCTTGTCTCTGTATGCGCGATTGCAAACGCCCGTACAATCGTGCATACAGAGCGCTCCATCCTGAACGCTCAAGTCTGAACCCAGGGTAAAACTAACCCCAAGTTAACATGTCTGGAAATATTGCAGGAGGCCATCACTAAAGAAAAAAGTACCAAAAGCAAAGTAACAGCAGCACTACATGATGAATTAACTCAGTGGTTGATATGCAAAATTCCACTTGGTGGTGGTGGCAAGCAGTGTTGGGCCATAGCTTGCAGGCTCCATAAGTAAATTATTTAAATGAATCATTTTTTTTTATCAATAGCGAAACCCCCAGCTTATGCAGAGATTGTTGCATCCAACCACCACCTAGGGGATGGATTTTTAAGCATGAAAAAGACTGTTTGAAGTCGAAATGTAGCATAGATTGGTGAATAACTTGAATAGTCTTGAAAGAAGATATTGAGTGCTGCAGTAATCTTTATTATAGTACACAAAAAAGTAAGCATTACAGCCAGGGGTGTAACTATGGGCCACTAGGTGAGGGATGGATACAACATTCTATGCATATGGGTTAGATGTTGATTAAAAAAAATAATAAAAAATTTGTAAATTAGATCCAGTGGGAAGATTTTTTTTATGGTTTGGATTGGTGGAGGTAATAAGGATAATTTTGCTAGGGGTGTGTATCCCACCAGGGCCATCACTAGAGGTGTTGGCAAAAATACAGTCTATAGTTAAATACCCACAAAGTCCTGTTTTATTAATAGAAGAATTTAATACAGTGATGCATGTGGAAAGGGATTGAAAGTCAGGTAAGAAAAGTGGATACATGTAAAATTTAAGGTAGAGATGAACAGCTGAGGGAAAGTATGGCTCGGCATTTAACCTCTCAGATACCGTGATCAACACTGATCAAGGCATCTGTGAGGTAAGGGAGAGGGATGTTGCTCCTTCTGCCTTCCGATTGAAGCCCCTGCAGTAAAATTGCGGGGCTCTGATCGGTTACCATGGACGTTTCTGAAGCTTGAGATGGCTGACATGGTAACCTCCCCGCTGCACTGTGCACGAGGCACATCTCAGCAAGGAGTGAGTCAAAATCCTATTCAGCCTAATAGATCTCTATTAGGGTGAATAGAACAAAGGATAAAAAGATCCCACGTTCCAGCCTCCTAAGGGGGTTAAAAGTTATCACTGTAAAAGTAAAAAAAAAAATTAAAATATTAAGTTTCAATCACCTACCTTTCTCAATTTTACATCTAAACAATAAAAAACTATTAAGTATCGCCGCGTCCGAAAAATGTCAGAACTACTTAGTAACATAGTAACATAGTACATAAGGCCGAAAAAAGACATTTGTCCATCCAGTTCGGCCTGTCATCCTGCAAGTTAATCCAGAGGAAGGCAAAAAAAAACTGTGAGGTAGAAGCCAATTTTCCTCACTTTAGGGGAATAAAAATCCCTTCCCGACTCCAATCAGGCAATCAGAATAACTCCCTGAATCAACGACCCCTCTCTAGTAGCTATAGCCTGTAATATTATTACTCTCCAGAAATACATCCAGGCCCCTCTTGAATTCCTTTATTGTACTCACCATCACCACCTCCTCAGGCAGAGAGTTCCATAGTCTCACTGCACTTACCGTAAAGAATCCTCTTCTATGTTTGTGTACAAACCTTCTTTCCTCCAGACGCAGAGGATGTCTCCTTGTCACAGTCACAGTCCTGGGGATAAATAGATGATGGGAGAGATCTCTGTACTGACCCCTGATATATTTATACATATTAATTAGATCTCCTCTCAGTCGTCTTTTTTCTAAAGTGAATAACCCTAATTTTGATAATCTTTCAGGGTACTGTAGTTGCCCCATTCCAGTTATTACTTTAGTTGCCCTCCTCTGTACCCTCTCCAGCTCTGCTATGTCTGCCTTGTTTACAGGAGCCCAGAACTGTACACAGTACTACATGTGTGGTCTGACTAATGATTTGTAAAGTGGTAGGACTATGTTCTCATCACGGGCATCTATGCCCCTTTTGATGCAACCCATTATCTTATTGGCCTTGGCAGCAGCTGCCTGACACTGTTTTTTGCAGCTTAGTTTGCTGTTTATTAAAATTCCTAGATCCTCTACCATGTCAGTGTTACCCAGTGTGGTGGTACAGTGTCAAATGCTTTGGAGAAGTCCAGCTATACGACATCCATTGATTCGCCGCTGTCAAGTCTAGAACTTACCTCCTCATAGAAACTGATTTGGCGTTATTTGCTTATTTCCGTTGAGATGCTCTAAGATAGCATCTCTCAGAAAACCTTCAAACAGTTTACCCACAACAGATGTTAAACTTACCGGCCTATAGTTTCCAGGCTCTGTTTTTGGACCCTTTTTGAATATTGGCACCACATTTGCCATGCGCCAATCCTGTGGGACATTCCCTGTCAATATAAAACTAATAAAATATTTTAAAAAATGTCCTGTACCCTGATCGCTGTAACAGAAAAAAAATTAAAAACCTTTTGATTCGCCTTTTTTTTTCACCTTTTCCCCCTAATCAATTAAATAACAGTGGTTAGAAAGTTGTACATACCCTAAAAATTCAATCTACAGTTTGTCCTACAGAAAACAAGCCCTCATACAGCTCTTTAGACCGAAATCTAAAAAAGTTATGGCTGTCATAATAAGAACGTCCTTTTTAGAGCACAGTGAACGCTGTGATGTCAAAACCCCAAAAACCTTTGCAGAATTGTAGTTTTTTTATTTATTTAACCCCACAAAGAGTTTTCCAATAACAAACATGGCAAATTAAATGGTGTCCTTAAAACGCACAACTTATCCTGGAAAAAATGAGTTTGCACTTAAAGGGTTAAAAGGCTCTATGAACAATGCAAACAGCAGACTGAGAAGAAATATAAAGATGTACACATTGAAATTGCAAATGGTTCTGTCAAAGACCCTTTAAAAAGAAATGATTTCCATATACCAAGTCTAAAATCTAAAACAATAAAAATACATGGAATTATAGGTCATGGATTTTCTAACATCAACCTTAAAATGAAACACATGACAACTTGATAAATGGATAAAATTGGCCACGGCCTTTATTAAATTAACCTTGTACATATTAACTTAAAAATTAATAAACAAAAATACTAAAACCAATAACTCAAGACTTAACCATTTCATACTAATACAGTAAATAATACATACAAATTATATAAAACCTGATCACAGCCATAAACTTGAGCTCAATTTCACAACTTTAAATAATAAGGCAAATACCCCAGGTTAAAATAAAAGGCCGTAACCGAAACATAATAAAGCAAAAACAAATAAACTAAAAGGGGGGGACGGGAGGACATTGAAGACATCCAGATGACCACAGGAGAGGTGAGGCAAATCCAGCACCACTGACTCATTATATGCTAAAAACTTCACTCACTCCCCAAAATACTTAACCAACAACCAATCTGTTACTGAGCCAAGGAAACATTGACCACAAACATCAGCAAAAGATTGGACATTCATCAAACCAATTTGATCAAAGGATGGCAACCAAAAATAAACAATCCCAAAGCAGTAACTAAGGACATCTGCATGCTAAGGACATCTGCCCAGAAATGGCAAAACTCATTCAGGCAGAAAAACCTTCCTCAGAGCAATAAAATAGAGGGATTTACAACAGGAATAACCATAATCCGTCCAGGATCCCTCCATACTAAGAACTAGGGGTGTCACGTGACCAAAATTTTGATTCAATTTCAATACCATAAAAAGTATTGCGATACTCGATACCATTCGATACCATGCGAAAAAATAAAACACCAAAAAAGCCGCGTGGATTCCGCATTTTATGGAACGTCTGGCCCATAATTGAACAGTCCTATCCGATTTTTTGGGGGAGGACAATGTGACAAAAAAATGGCGAATCACGCAGTTTTTATTTTTATTTTCTGTTACGGCATTCACCTCCATAGGAGATATTTTAAATATTTTAATAGTTTGGACTTTTCGGATGTGGCGATATGTAATATGTTTATTTAGTTATTGCTTATATATTTTATATGTAAAATTGGGAAAGGGGGTGATTCATATTTAGTTTTTGTTTTTTATTTTATATTTTTTTTTACTTTTTATTAATAACTATTTCCCCTCTTAGGGGCTAGAACCTGGGCTCTTTTGATCCCTTGCCCTATTCACCCTAATAAAGCTCTATTAGGGTGCATAGGACTTCACAGGAGCAGGGAGATTACCATGGCAGCCAAGGGTTCAGTAGAGTCTTGGCTGCCATGGTAACCAATCGGAGCCCCGCGATAACACTGCTGGGGCTCCAATCAGAACTGCCACTGCACCATCAATGAAGAGGGGGGGGGACCCAGTGGCCTCTGCCACCAATGATTTAACACTGGGGGGCTTGGGGGGGCGCAACGCGCAACCAATGACTTTAATACAGGGGGGTGCACTGCTCCACCAATGTTTTTAATACTGGGGGGGAGTGCCACACCTGAGGGGTTAACTGCCGCTGATCGCAGCTCCCTGTCATAGAGGTTGGGTGCCGGCTATGTGATTCTGCCGCCGGCACCCGCCTTCTGTATTTGAATTAAACGTTAGTTTTCGTTAAGGGCATTACAGAACAGTTATTGCTGAATGCCACTTAGCCCTCTAGGAAGTTGGATGCGATAGTTTTTAACTTAATGCCATTATTGGGGAATGGTTACAGATGCAAGGAAGAGCTTTTTAACTGCAGCAACTTAAATGAGACGTTATTGAACATCTGACCATTTACATTACAAGACTGAGGAAGCATAACCCACACCTGTCGGTGAAGGGTAGACACACCGTGATCAATACAGTGCAGTGCATGTGCAGCCATGGACATGTAAGGGCATCACAGAACAGTTAGTGCTGAACGCCAGTTGTCTCTCCATGAAGTTGGACGCGGAACGCCTGGGGTCAAATATCTCCTCGTATTTGGGTTAAAACCAGATAGGCCGAGCTTGGTGGATGGATCAAAACACCCAAATTCATCGTAGGTAATACATTCTTTTATTTAGTGTTTGGTCAGTGTTTTGCATCAGTATTTGACCAGTAATTGATAGCCAAAGGCAGGAGAGGATCCAAAAGACAGATGAGATGCAAATGATTCCATTACATTTTATCTCTGTTTTGGACTCACTCCTGTTTTTGGCTAACAATTACTGATCAAATACTGATGCAAAACACTGACAAAATACTGTAATGTTTATTTTTTTCTTCTGATGGATCAGAAGAGCGGAAGCATAAACAGTGATGTTAACACAGCCTTACTGCCACTGTTGCTGCCCTCCTCACCACACTTTTATGGGGCCACTTTTGTCACGGTCGCTGCCATTGCTGCTGCTGCCACCATCCCCACTCTGTCATGTGGCCACTACTGACACTGCTGCTGTTGCTACCACTGTCCCCACTCTGTCATGGGGCCACTACTTGAATCTTGGAGCACTGCACGGTTAAATACACGGAGATAAATTAGACCTTACGCTTTTATTGACTTATAATACTAAAGCACAGTAATTCCACAGCTAACAGAAGAGTTTAGCTATTTATCTTGGTGCCCTTCACAGATGGTAGATGGTGATAAATTACACCTGCCTGTAATACTGACAGCACAGTACCTACAGAATGGATTAACTATGAATATAGGTGCACTAGAATGTAATGCACATAGCGATATCCTCTCCATGCACTCTCTCTGCTCTGTCCCTACAGCTTAAGTTCCAAGCCACACTGAGATTGGGTTGCCTGAGTATACCATATTTATGGTGACAAATTTGTAACAAATTAATTCGGAACAAATCAAATTGATTGAAAAACTTTGGCGAATCGTCCAATTACAATTTTTCCAAACTTTTCTCAACTCTAACTGGGAGCGTCAGGTCCTGCAGAGCTATACTTGCTTCTGTGCTTCTCAAAGGTCCTTTGACCTGTGGTTGTGGACGTAGCCCTCCCTGTCATAGGTACAATAGTCAGGACTTGCTGCCCCTCAATAGAGCAGTGCATCCTGATCTGGTTTTACTGGAACACAGCTCCAGGGGTGAATTAAGATGACCATGGGCCTTGGGCTGTACTATGAATGTGGGCCCCCCACTAGTTTAAAGTTTTAAAATCACTGCATATATACACTGTATATAAACACAGCATGTATACAGTAATTGAAGGTTCCAAACATGGTGAGTCTGCTACAGATTTTCTGCAGAGGAAAATATACAGTGGATATAAGAAGTCTACACACCCCTGTTAAAATGTCAGGTTTCTGTGATGTAAAAAAATGAGACAAAGATAAATCATTTCAGAACTTTTTCCACCTTTAATGTGACCTATAAACTGTACAACTCAATTGAAAAACAAACTGAAATCTTTTAGGTGGAGGGAAGAAAACAAAAAAAAACTAAAATAATGTGGTTGCATACGTGTGCACACCCTCTTAACTGGGGATGTAGCTGTGTTCAGAATTAAGCAATCACATTCAAAATCATGTTAAATAGGAGTCAGCATACACCAGCCATCATTTAAAGTGCCTCCGATTAACCCCAAATAAAGTTTAGCTGCTCTAGTTGGTCTTTGCTCAAATTTTCTTAGTCACATCCCACAGCAAAAGCTATGGTCTACAGAGATATTCCAAATCATCAGAGGGATCTCATTGTTAAAAGGTATCAGTCAGGAGAAGGGTACACAACAATTTCCAAGGCATTAGATATACCATGGAACACAGTGAAGACAGTCATCAAGTGGAGAAAATATGGCACAACAGTGACTTTACCAAGAACTGGACATTACCTCCAAAATTGATGAAAAGACGAGAAGAAAACTGGTCTGGGAGGCTACCAAGAGGCCTACAGCAACATTAAAGGAGCTGCAGGAATATCTGGCATATACTGGCTGTGTGGTACATGTGACAACAATCTCCCGTATTCTTCATATGTCTGGGCTATGGGGTAGAGTGGCAAGACGAAAGCTTTTTCTTACGAAGAAAAACATCCAAGCTACATTTTTCAAAAACACATCTGAAGTCTCCCAAAAGCACGTGGGAAAAGGTGTTATGGTCTAATGAAACCAAGGTTGAACTTTTTGGCCATAATTCCAAAAGATATGTTTGGCGCAAAAACAACACTGCACATCACCAAAAGAACACCATACCCACAGTGAAGCATGGTGGTGGCAGCATCATGCCAAGGGGTTGTTTTTCTTCAGCTGGAACTGGGGCCTTAGTTAAGCTACAGGGAATTATGAACAGCTCCAAATACCAGTAAATATTGGCACAAAAGTTTCAGGCTCCTGCTAGAAAGCTGAACATGAAGAGGAACTTCATCTTTTATCATGACAATGACCCAAAGCATTCATCCAAATCAACAAAGGAACGGCTTCACCAGAAGAAGATTAAAATTTTGGAATGGCCCAGCCAGAGCCCAGACCTGAATCAAACTGAAAATCTGTGGGGTGATCTGAAGAGGGCTGTGCACAGGAGATGCCCTCGCAATCTGACAGATTTGGAGTGTTTTTGCAAAGAAGAGTGGGCAAATCTTGCCAAGTCAAAATGTGCCATGCTGATAGACTCATACCCAAAAGACTGAGTGCTGCAATAAAATCAAACGTTGCTTCAACAAAGTATTAGTGGACCCGGGTCCGGTCATAGCCCCGCTCCAACATGAGCAGCAGGATAAAGACACAAGCATATAATCCTAATTTGTTTTAATACAAGTATTGAAAATAATGTCCTTAACAAAACATCAAAATGTATTTAGGTCTTTGAAGGGGAAATATTAGACTTAGGGCTCATTCAGATGGCCGTATGGTGTCCGCAAAAATGTGGATCCTTTTTTTTGCGGACAGTTCAGCATGTCCGCAAAAAACGGATTGCAATCCGTTTTTTGCTGTTCCATAGACTTCAATAGGGCCATGTCCTGATTTTCACTGACAAGTATAGGACATGTTTCATTTTTTTGCTCAACCGTGCAAAGAAAGAAAAGGGGCCCCGAAGAAGTGAATGGGTCAGCGGTTTGCGGACAGCATACGGCCGTCTGAATGAGCCCTTAATGTTACTGTTAGAATATTGTATTGTATTGCAATTGCGATTATGTGTGTGGTCTGAGCAATCGGATATTGGCCAGCTGAGCAAAGATGTACCTGTCTAGTGAAGTGACGGTACGGTATGGGGTGTAAAACTGGTTCGCCTCCCCATGGTGCACCCTGGGTAACTCTAAATGAACCAGCAAACACTGGTGGTGTGTGTGTATGTGGGGTATATAGTGTGTGGCAGGAAAATGGATGCTCAATGTGCATGTGAGAGATATTTCTATGCTGTCCATACATTCATGCTACAGACATAGTGCTGTCATGTTACAACAATACTTAGTGCACGAATCAGTAATATCTACTTAGACCTGATAAAATGTGAGGTTGTATGTATTGCGAAAAAAATATTTGCATCATAAGTGGCGATTTTCACAATCGCAAATATTTTATAATACTCTATCTGCATATAAAGCGATTGTTCTGACATGCATGTGACATGTAATCAAATACAGTGCTGTAATGTTAAATTACTTACAGTGATCAGGAGTTCTTCCTCACTGTCACGAAAATTGCTGCCAACCATGTTTTCCAATCTTCTCAAACTTTGGGTAGTTTAAAAACTGGGACACTCCCCTTTTTCATGCAGTAAGCGAATTTTACATTGCGATTTTCTCATTGAAATAAAATAAAGAGCGAAGATAGCTAATTTGCAAATATATGTCGAATATTCGCCAAAATATTTGTGAAATATTTCAAATTCGAAAATAGCCCCTGCCGCTCATCACTACTCCCCAGAAGTCCATAGGCTTAGGGAACAGGGTAGGTGCAAGAGAAAGAGAACAGCCCAGGTACAACTGAGCCTGGTTGTTCAGGCGGTGCATACCTATTTTCTTATGTGCGTCAGGTTCTCTTTACATGTTATGGGGTCAGGAAAACCCCTGAACAAATCACAAGTGTAGACAGAACAGACAACTAGATCCAGAGAAAGCCAAAATGAATGTTTTATTAAACAAAAGTACCAATTACAAAAAATCTGAATAAACCAGGAAGGAACCACAACTAAGATGGACAGCGGGTTTCATAGCTGAGAAAACTGTACAGATCAGGCGGATCAGTGACAGAAGTGTAACCACTGTGCCAAGTGACCAGTTTGACTTAGGTCTAAACCCTGAGGTGCGCCCCTGGAGTCAGAGATCTAGTTGTCGCTGCAGGGGGGTGACCCAGCCACTACCTCCTGGGATGGTCCCTGTACACTTGGCAGCTGACCTGCAAGGAAACAGAGATGCTGTTCAGATACAAGACACAAGACCAGGACACAAATTCAGACATAGGCCTCATGCACACGACCGTTTTTTTTCACGGTCCGCAAAAACAGGGTCCGTAGGTCCGTGATCCGTGACCGTTTTTTCATCCGTGGGTCTTCCTTGATTTTTCGAGGATCCACGGACATGAAAAAAAAGTCGTTTTGGTGTCCGCCTGGCCGTGCGGAGCCAAACGGATCCGTCCTGAATGGGGACAGATCCGTTTGACGTTGACACAATATGGTGAAATTGCAAACGGATCCGTCCCCATTGACTTTCAATGTAAAGTCTGGAGTCTCTCTTATACCATCGGATCAGAGTTTTCTCCAATCCGATGGTATATTTTAACTTGAAGCATCCCCATCACCATGGGAACGCCTCTATGTTAGAATATACTGTCGGATATGAGTTACATCGTGAAAACTCATATCCGACAGTATATTCTAACACAGAGGCGTTCCCATGGTGATGGGGACGCTTCTAGTTAGAATATACTACAAACTGTGTACATGACTGCCCCCTGCTGCCTGGCAGCACCCGATCTCTTACAGGGAGCTGTGATCAGCACAATTAACCCCTCAGGTGCCGCACCTGAAGGGGTTAATTGTGCGTATCATAGCCCCCTGTAAGAGATCAGGTGCTGCCAGGCAGCAGGGGGCAGACCGCCACCTCCCCAGTTTGAATATCATTGGTGGCCAGTGGGCGGCCTCCCCCGGCCCCCCCTCCCTCCCTCTATTGCATTAATAACATTGGTGGCAGTGTGTGGCCTCCCCTCTCCCCCCCCCCCCGATCATTGGTGGCAGCAGAGTTCCGATCGGAGCCCCAGCGATTAAACTGGGACTCCGATCAGAAGTCTATGCCAGCCTCAGTGCCTCATCACATCTCCTGCCACAGTGCGCCGTGATTTGCCAGCCACACTGCCTCAACATGTTAGAAGCCATAATGAAAACGGCACAACGGCCACGGATGCACACAACGGTCGTGTGCATGAGGCCATAGCCACATAGCCGGGAACCCATGCAAATCAGGATACACGGAGCATGGTAAAAAAAAATAGACAGATCAGAACATAATCAGAGAAATAGAAGCATGCCTGGAACCCATGCATACAGTGGTGAGCATCGCGTTCTCAGACAGACATACAAACAAACCTAAAACCCATGGGGAACTGAAAGCATGGTATTCACAGATAGGACATGAAGACATTGCAACATAGAAACATGGGTTCATAGTCTGGAACTCATGTGGATTAGGGTACAGGAAGCCTAGAACCCATGTGGATTAGGGACCAGGGAGCACACAATTCACAGGACACAGTTCACACGTCAACCGCAGCCAGTATACAAGAGCGCATGAAGCTAGCCTACACGGCAACACAGTGTTACAATGAACAGTACTGCAATACAGACACAAGTAACAATATATTTACAGGACACAGTTCACACACTGAGAAAGCCACAGCTGCCACGCACCACTCAAGCTACGCATACACGGGAACATCAACCGCAGCCAATACACAAGAGCACATGCAGTCAGCCTACATTGTACAGTGAATGGTACTGTGACATCCATGATGTTCAGCACACTGAATTGGCTGCTAGTGGTGCTGTTGCGGCTTCTGCTAATTATTGTTGCAGTAGCACCGGCAGAGATGACAGGAGATCAGCGACTCAGCAGAGGTCAAACACGGGCATCCTATACAAACATGAGGGCGCTCTGTAAAACTGCGGCAAGCTGGGAACAGAGCATATCCTGGTAATACAACTATTTTGCCCTGAATTTCCCCATTTTGCTTTGATAGCAAGTGTCTAAATGCATGGCTGTCCAGTAATCAACAAACTGCTTGATGTAAATAATACGCCTGTCACTGTAGTAAGCAAGAGACTATAAAGTTCGCCATTCTTGCCAAAGTGCCCGAGGAGCCAGTTCTTTCTAACTCCATCCCCCGCTGAGACGATTGGGTGTTGTGGCCAGTGTCACTGTCATCATCATCATCCTCTATCTCCTCCAACTCCGACTCCACCTCCTCCTGCTCCAAAGGCAGCACCTCATCATCATCCTCCTCCATGTGAGTTTCTTCTTGTGGGTCCCCAACAGCTACAGGGTGGACAGCAAGATGTGTTAGCTGTTCTTCTTCGTCCATTGCCCCCATCTTCATGAGCATCAACTGTAGATAGTAGGTGAGCAACAACTGCAGCAGGAAAGGCATGAACTGCCACTGCCCAACCTAGAAACAATACATGCTCCCTGCTGAGGCGGTCTAAAGCATGACAAAATTGTTCATGGCTTTCCACTGCTCATACAGACGCTGTAGCATGAGCAATGTTGAATTCCAGCAAGTTGGAACATCACAGATAAGGAGGTGTAGTGGCAGACCATTCTGTTGCTGCAAGCCCATGTGTGCATTCCTTGTCACGTGAGAATTGCTTAAAAAAGGGACAGTCTCCAGGACATTGCCAGCACCTTCCGCAAGCCAGTGTACTTTTTAAAAAAGACATGGAGCATGTGTTATTTTCTTCAGGTTCCGGGTGGCCATGATGTTGCGGCCACTGTCGCCGACCATGTTGCCTAGTTGGAGTCTATGGGGTGACAGCGATCAGGATGTTTGCTGCTTGATGTACTTTAGCAACTGCTCGCCTATGTGGCTACTGTCTCCCAGAGTGATCATCTCCAGCACGACATGGCAATGCTTCACTCGACACATGTGATAAGAAGTATGATGAGTGGGAGTGACGATGTGCCCTACTACTGTTAAAAAAAGGCAGGTATCCATTGAGGAGGAGGAGGTGGATATTTGCCTGCTGTGGGAGACATTCCAATGTAATCATGGGTGTGGGTGTCAAAAAGACCTGTCTATGTTGCTAGTAGAGATAAGCGAATTTTATAAAAATTTGATTCGGTCGGTTCGACAAATTTTCTGAAAAGATTTGTTTTGATCCGAATTTATACGTGGCGAAACACGTTAAAAAACTGCTATTTCCTGGCTGCTGAGAGACTGTATAGTGGTGTAGAACACTGTTCCTTGCAGTAACAAGCATAGTGAGTCTGCTGTGGTAGTGAAACAATACTGTGAGTCTGTTGAGGAAGGGTTGAGTGACACGCAGATGACAGGCGTCTCTCTTAGAATCACTGCACACTTCACTTATTTGGGCAGTTATGGGGCCAAAACTGACCAAATAACTGTCACGGAAGGTGTACAGGAAACTAGAAGACACAAAATGAATATCCGACTGACTGGATCCAAAACTAAGGAACAAAAGGGAGAGCCCTGCATCAGACCTGGCACTCTCCCTGACTGCTCAGCCTATGCGAAAATCCCAATGGTAGATGATCGCATATCCTCGTACCTCGACTGTATAACACCTGAACACCCTATAATAGTGAGGGGACACGGCCACCGGCTCCCTACACTTGATACGGAGGGAGTCAGGGTCACCTGGGATCCAGCAAACAGAAAAACACAAATTAATGAACAAAACTTATCTGTAGAAGACTCAGAAGTAGAATCAGCATGCACACACTCCAGGAAGGAATATAAACCGCAAAGTGAAGCAGTCTGGGAAGGGATTTAAAGGGATGCAATCAGTGCAACTACATGACAGCTGAGAGAGGCTAACGAGATGAGAAAATGAAAGCAGAACAAAAGGAAGCTCAAGGAGGAGGTTCTGAAAGGCATCTGTCAGAGCTTCTCAGATGTCTGGTGGTGACAGTACCCCTCCTTCTACGAGTGGACTCCAGACACTCAGAGCCCACCTTCTCAGGATGGGACCTATGGAAAGCCCTGATGAGACGAGTGGCCTTAATGTCCGTCACTGGGACCCACATCCTCTCCTCAGGACCATAACCCTCCCAATGAACGAGGTACTGGAGAGAACCGCGGACAACACGAAAATCCACAATCCTAGAGACCTGAAATTCAAGATTACCATCAACCACAATCGGAGGAGGAGGCAAAGACGAGGGTACAATGGGTTGGACATAAGGTTTTAATAAGGACTTATGAAAAACATTATGGATCTTCCAAGTCTGAGGAAGATCGAGACGGTAGGCAACAGGAGTGATGACGGACAAGATTTTGTAAGGCCCAATAAACTTAGGACCCAACTTCCAGGAGGGAACCTTCAGTTTGATATTCTTTGTAGACAACCACACCAGATCACCAACATTCAGGTCCGGACCAGGCACACGTCTCTTATCCGCCACACACTTATATCTCTCACTCATGCTCTTTAGATTATCCTGAATCTTTTGCCAAATAGATGACAAAGACGAGGAGAATCTGTCCTCATCAGGTAAACCAGAAGACCCCTCTCCAGAGAATGTCCCAAACTGCGGATGAAACCCATATGCACCCAAAAATGGTGACTTATCAGAGTACTCCTGACGACGGTTATTTAAAGCAAACTCAGCAAGGGACAAAAAAGAACACCAATCCTCCTGATTCTCCGCCACAAAACAGCGCAGATATGTCTCCAGATTCTGATTGACGCGCTCTGTCTGGCCATTCGACTGCGGGTGGAAAGCAGAAGAGAATGACAAGCGAACCCCCAAGCGAGAACAGAAAGCCTTCCAGAATCTGGAAACAAACTGCGTGCCCCTATCAGAGACTATGTCTGAAGGAATACCATGCAATTTGACAATGTGATCAATAAATGCCTTAGCATTGGGCAAGCCAGGAAAAGGGATGAAATGCACCATTTTGCTAAAACGGTCCACCACCACCAGAATCACAGTCTTCCCCGAGGAACGAGGCAGGTCCGTAATGAAGTCCATGGACAGATGTGTCCAAGGACGGGAAGGAATGGGTAAGAGAAGGAGAGGACCTGATGGCCGTGAATGAGGGACTTTGGCACGAGCGCAGATCTCGCAGGCTGCCACAAAACCCTCAACCGACTTACGAAGTGCCGGCCACCAGAATATCCGAGCGATGAGATCCACTGTGGCTCTTGCCCCCGGGTGCCCAGCAAGGACAGTATCGTGGTGTTCCTTAAAAATCTTAAAGCGAGAGGCACAAACAACCTTCCAGGAGGACAAAGATCAGGAGCCTCTGACTGGGCAACCTGAACCAACCTCTGCCTCCAATATAGGATAAAGAGCAGAGACCACCACACCTTCAGCCAAAATGGGACCCGGGTCTTCAAAATTCCCACCTCCCGGAAAACAACGTGACAGGGCATCCGCCTTCACATTCTTAACCCCAGGGCGGAACGTGACAACAAAATTAAACCTGGAAAAGAACAAAGACCATCTGGCCTGTCTCGGGTTCAGACGCTTGGCTGACTCCAAGTAGGCCAGATTCTTATGGTCAGTAAACACGGTAATAGGGTGTCTGGCTCCCCCTAGCCAATGGCGCCATTTTTCAAAAGCCAACTTGATGGCCAACAACTCCCTATCTCCCACATCGTAATTTCTCTCTGCGGAGGAGAGTTTCTTCGAGAAAAAGGCACACGGTCGCCATTTGGCAGGAGAGGGACCCTGAGACAAGACCGCACCCACACCCACCTCAGAAGCATCAACCTCAACTATGAAGGGTAGAGAAATATCAGGTTGTACCAAGATAGGAGCGGAAGCAAAACTCTCCTTGATATTAGAAAAGGCCTTACGCGCCTCTACCGACCAGGAGGAAAAATCTACCCCCTTTCTAGTCATATCAGTGAGTGGTTTAACAACAGAGGAATAATTCAAAATAAACTTCCTGTAATAATTGGCAAAGCCCAAAAAACGCATCAGCGCCTTCTGATTCTCAGGAAGCTCCCACTCAAGCACAGCGCGGACCTTCTCGGGGTCCATGCGAAAACCAGAAGCGGAAAGAAGAAACCCCAGAAATTGAATTTCTGGAACCGCAAACACACATTTTTCCAGTTTAGCGTACAATTTATTCTCCCGCAGGATGAGCAAGACCTGACGTAAGTGTTCCTTATGAGTTTTGAAATCAGGAGAAAAAATCTAAATGTCATCTAGATACACTAATATAAATTTCCCCATTAAATGATAAAAAATGCTGTTCACAAAATGCTGAAAGACGGCTGGAGCATTCATCAAACCAAAAGGCATAACCAAATTCTCAAAATGGCCCTCAGGGGTATTGAAGGCCGTCTTCCATTCGTCTCCTTCTCTGACCCTGACCAGTTTGTATGCCCCTCTTAGATCCAACTTGGAAAAAACTTTAGCCCCAACAATCTGGTTAAACAGGTCTGGGATCAGAGGAAGCAGATAAGGGTCACGAATTGTGATACTGTTCAGCTCCCTGAAATCCAGACATGGTCTTAAAGAACCATCTTTTTTCTTAACAAAGAAAAAAACAGCGGCAACAGGTGACTTCGAGGGTCATATGTGTCCTTTTCTCAGACTCTCAGAGATATAAGCATTTCTCAGACTCTCAGAGATATAAGCACGCATAGCGACCCTTTCAGGTTGGGAGAGATTGTATAAATGAGATTTAGGCAGCTTGGCGCCTGGGGTGAGATTAATATTTTTTTCTCCAATGTATTCACTGAGGAAAATAAACTGTCAGATGACATGCCGAATGTTGAAATAAATTCCCCATTAAAAGTGTCCTGTCTGACCCAGGAAGAAGTGCAACAGCGACTTAAAAAGATTAAAATAGACAAATCGCCAGGACCGGATGACATACACCCTCGTATCCTAAGGGAATTAAGTAATGTCATAGCCAGACCCTTATTTCTGATATTTGTAGATTCTATATTGACAGGGAATGTCCCACAGGACTGGCGCATGGCAAATGTGGTGCCAATATTAAAAAAGGGTCCAAAAACAGAGCCTGGAAACTATAGGCCGGTAAGTTTAACATCTGTTGTGGGTAAACTGTTTGAAGGTTTTCTGAGAGATGCTATGTTAGAGCATCTTAACGGAAATAAGCAAATAACGCCATATCAGCATGACTTCGTGAGGGATCGATCATGTCAAACAAATTTAATCAGTTTCTATGAGGAGGTAAGTTCTAGACTTGCCAGCGGCGAATCAATGGATGTCGTGTATCTGGACTTCTCCAAAGCATTTGACACTGTACCACATAAAAGGTTAGTATATAAAATGAGAATGCTCGGACTGGGAGAAAACGTCTGTAAGTGGGTAAGTAACTGGCTCAATGATAGAAAACAGAGGGTGGTTATTAATGGTAAATACTCAGATTGGGTCACTGTCACTAGTGGAGTACCTCAGGGGTCAGTATTGGGCCCTATTCTCTTCAATATATGTATTAATGATCTTGTAGAAGGCTTGCATAGTAAAATATCAATTTTTGCAGATGACACTAAACTGTGTAAAGTAATTAACACTGAAGAGGACAGTATACTACTACAGAGGGATCTGGATAGATTGGAGGCTTGGGGCAGATAAGTGGCAGATGAGGTTTAACACTGACAAATGTAAAGTTATGCACATGGGAAGGAATAATGCAAGTCACCCGTACTTATTAAATGGTAAAACACTCGGTAACACTGACATGGAAAAGGATCTAGGAATTTTAATAAACAGCAAACTAAGCTGCAAAAAACAGTGTCAGGCAGCTGCTGCCAAGGCAAATAAAATAATGGGTTGCATCAAAAGGGGCATAGATGCCCGTGATAAGAACATAGTCCTACCACTTTACAAATCATTAGTCAGACCACACATGGAGTACTGTGTACAGTTCTGGGCTCCAGTAAACAAAGCAGACATAGCAGAGCTGGAGAGGGTCCAGAGGAGGGCAACTAAAGTAATAACTGGAATGGGGCAACTACAGTACCCTGAAAGATTATCAAAATTAGGGTTATTCACTTTAGAAAAAAGACGACTGAGAGGAGATCTAATTAATATGTATAAATATATCAGGGGTCAGTACAGAGATCTATCCCATCATCTATTTATCCCCAGGACTGTGACTGTGACGAGGGGACATCCTCTGCGTCTGGAGGAAAGAAGGTTTGTACACAAACATAGAAGAGGATTCTTTACGGTAAGAGCAGTGAGACTATGGAACTCTCTGCCTGAGGAGGTTGTAATGGTGAGTACAATAAAGGAATTCAAGAGGGGCCTGGATGTATTTCTGGAGCGTAATAATATTACAGACTATAGCTACTAGAGAGATATCGTTGATCCAGGGAGTTATTCTGATTGCCTGATTGGAGTCGGGAAGGAATTTTTATTCCCCTAAAGTGAGGAAAATTGGCTTCTACCTCACAGGGGTTTTTTGCCTTCCTCTGGATCAACTTGCAGGATGACAGGCCGAACTGGATGGACAAATGTCTTTTTTCGGCCTTATGTACTATGTTATGTACTATGTAATCGTACTCCCTGTTCTGGGGCAAGTCCTGAACACCACTCTCAGAGAAGACATCCGAAAATTCAGAGAGAAAAGATGGTACAGTCTTAGTAGAAACCTCAGAAACAGATGTTGTGAGGCAATTCTCTCTGCAAAAGTCACTCTAACCATTTATTTGCCTCGCTTGCCAATCAATGGTGGGGTTATGTTTGGTGAGCCAGGGTAACCCCAACACTAGAGGAGTAGGCAACCCGCTAAGGACGAAACATGACACATCCTAAACATGAGCATCACTCACAATCAAACGGATATTGTGAACTATGCCCTTTAATGATTTCTGAGAAAGTGGAACGGAATCAATAGCAAAAACAGGTATATCCTTTCCAAAAGTGCATACCTGGAAACCATGAGTTATAGCAAATTGACTATCAATGAGATTGACAGCTGCTCCACTATCTACAAAAATCTCACAAAAAATGTTCTTGCTCTCTAGCGCCACCCTGGCAGGTAGGACAAAACGGGAACTACAAGCAAACGGAAAACCTTCAATTTCCGCATCAACCTTGCCAATAGTAACAGATGGAACGTTTTTAGAGGATTTTTTTCTTTTTGTTACTTTACTACTCTCCAAAAACTGCCTGAATCTCCTAGTGGGACAAACATTTGCCAAATGATTTATACCCCCACAACAGAAACAAACCTTCCCATGAGGGCTGAATCTTCTATTGTCAGAGGTAATCAAACCCAGCTGCATGGGCTCTTGCTCAGAAGGGATTGAGAGCAACTGAGACCCCTGTGCACTGAATGAGACCGCCGCACTGTCCTGGGACTGAGTATGACAGGGAGGAGTGATCTCTCCTCTCTCTCTAAGACGCCTGTCAATACAAACGGCCCGAGACATGGCAGAGTCCAAGGAGGTAGGTCTCTCATGAAAGGCAAATGCATCTTTCAATCCCTCTGAAAGAACATGGCAAAATTGACTTCGGAGTGCAGCATCATTCCAACCAGTATCAGCTGCCCATCTCAGAAATTCTGAACAGTATATCTCTGCGGACTGTTTACCCTGGCATAAAAGACGTAGTCTAGACTCAGCCAAAGCAATAAGATCCGGATCATCATATATCTGACCCAGGGCTAAAAAGAATTCATCCACTGAACGGAGGAGCCGTGCCCCCACCGGTAGCGAAAAGGCCCAGGACTGAGCGTTATCCCTGAGCAGCGATATGATGATCCCCACCCTCCACTCCTCATCACCAGAGGAATGGGGAAGTAGGCGAAAATGGAGTTTGCAAGCCTCTCTAAAACGAACAAAATTCTCACTACCCCCGGAGAACGTATCCGGAAGCGAGATTTTAGGCTCAGAACAAACGCCATGAACGTAAGCAGAAATGGTCACCTCAAACTGAGAGACAGTTTTCCGGAGATCTTCTACCTCCAGTGAAAGACCCTGCATGCGGTCAATCAAAGTTGAAACCGGATTCATGCTTAAGATGGTTTTGGCGGTTTATAACGTCACGGAAGGTGTACAGGAAACTAGAAGACACAAAATGAATATCCAACTGACTGGATCCAAAACTAAGGAACAAAAGGGAGAGCCCTGCATCAGACCTGGCACTCTCCCTGACTGCTCAGCCTATGCGAAAATCCCAATGGTAGATGATCGCATATCCTCGTACCTCGACTGTATAACACCTGAACACCCTATAATAGTGAGGGGACACGGCC
The DNA here is from genome assembly GCF_014858855.1 of Bufo gargarizans. Classification (NCBI taxonomy): domain Eukaryota; kingdom Metazoa; phylum Chordata; class Amphibia; order Anura; family Bufonidae; genus Bufo; species Bufo gargarizans. The sequence goes on along the minus strand of NC_058084.1, from coordinate 472,700,608 downwards.
ACCGGCTCCCTACACTTGATACGGAGGGAGTCAGGGTCACCTGGGATCCAGCAAACAGAAAAACACAAATGAATGAACAAAACTTATCTGTAAAAGACTCAGAAGTAGGATCAGCATGCACACACTCCAGGAAGGAATATAAACCGCAAAGTGAAGCAGTCTGGGAAGGGATTTAAAGGGATGCAATCAGTGCAACTACATGACAGCTGAGAGAGGCTAACGAGATGAGAAAATGAAAGCAAAACAAAAGGAAGCTCAAGGAGAAGGTTCTGAAAGGCATCTGTCAGAGCTTCTCAGATGTCTGGTGGTGACATCAACCAATTAAAAGGCTTCAACAAGACGTGCAGACTCGTTGGAACAGCACGTTTTACATGCTGCAGTCATTAAATGAGCAGAAACGGGCACTAGGAGTATATATGTCTGAGCATGAGCTTCCAGCCACTTTCACTGCAAACCACTGGAATCTAATGGAGAAAGTGTTACACGTCTTGGCTCCCTTTGAAGAGCTGACACGTCCAGTGAGTTCTGCGGATGCTTCTGCGTCAGAGGTTATTCCTGCTGTGACTGTGCTGCAGAGACTGCTATCAAAAGAGGATGATGACCATGGCATTAAAACAATGAAGAGCACTTTGCTTGCTGCTTTGCAGAAACACTTTTCGGATACAGAGCGCAATCCACTATACTACATAGCAACAATAATTGATCCAAGGTAATGCAGTAACTTTTAAATAAAACTTTAATTTGCTCATAAATCTTGGGGGGGAATGATGTGTTTCATCATGAAACACATCATTCCTCCCAACATTTATGAGCAAATTGTATATATATATTTTTTCTAGGTATAAAGATCGATTATTTTCCAATGCTGACAGTGCCAGGCAGGTCAAAGAAATGTTTGTTGCTGAACTTCAAAAGCTTTCGGAAGACACAGCCACGCTTGAGGAAGAACCAGCTGTCAAAAAACCACACCATGACAAGCTGAGTACCAGCCTGGACTGTGTTTTTCAGGAAATAGCAGATGAATATCCCTCTACATCTGTGAGCATCACTCCAAAAGCTGCTACTTTGCAACTGTTAAGGTACCTAGAGGAGAACACTGTGTCACGCTCAGATAGTCTACTTAAATACTGGGCATTAAATAAAATACGTTTTCCAACTTTGGCTGTAATGGCGCAAAAGTATCTTTCAGCCCCATGCAGTAGTGTGGAAAGTGAAAGACTGTTCAGCTCAGTGTCTCACGTTCTGACCGAAGGCAAAAAAAAGACTTCTAGCTGACCATGCAGAAATGCTTCTGTTCCTTAAAAAAAAACTTCCACTTATATTACATAAATAGTTGATACACTGCCTCTTGTACTTAAACAATGTATGTTATAGTTCTGTTTTGGGCCTTTTGGTTGGTCAGTGGTCACAAAATAAATGTGTGTGTATTTTATTGTTAAAATTGGAATCGATAGTTGGTATCGGTGAGTACTTAAATAAAAGTACTCGTACTCAGTCTTAAAAAAATGGTATCGGGACATCCCTACCGGGTACTTAGCGGTTATTTAATTCCCTTATTCTGAATAGTTATGAATCAGAACTTTGGAGTCTACATTTTACTACAGTGTTAACTGTTAAACATGAAGTTTATTAATCCTGTGTAGGCAACCAGCATGGATCACTTTTTCTACTTTGCACTATAACAAGTCTAGAGTGTAGAATTCTAAAAACATGGTTTGGATTGTTCCTATTCCTGCATGTGCTGTGTTAATTTTACCACATGACAGGAGGCTTCGTATTTTGCATTAAACTCTCTTTACTTACTCCACATAGCAGTAAAGAAACAGTTAAAACAGTAACCAATCAAAATGCAATAGGAGGTAATATATTCTGAGCCGTGAGACTCCTCCTCCTCTTTCTTTACTGCTCCATCAGACAGACAGGTCAGAGTTTCTGCTCTCCCAGTTATAAGGCTTTTGGGGTTACGTATTTCCATTTGAATGTTTTTCTATCTATCCTTGTGGTAATATTTAATGTCTACTACTACATTTTGGGGGGTTTGTGGCTCAAGCAAAAAATTTTCTCCTCAGTTTGGTCTCCCGTCCCTGTCTGGCCTTCTCACTCGGACGTGGAGGATAAGCTTTACTAGCCAATTTATTTATTTATTTACTAGCACCCCCCCCCCCCCCAAAAAATTTCGCCGCGCATTTTCGCTCGCGGCAACGGCGGGAATTATACTTGCGAGAACTGTGGCCGCCATTTTGGATAGAGACTCCATGTCCTCAGTGCTCGGTTTTTGCGGTAAGTCCATTACAACCATTTCCTCTTACTATTTGATATTGTGCTCCGTGTCAGAGCCCTCACTGTGTCTCTCCTCCTTCTCAGCTCGGATTGCATAAGCCTGTCAGACGACCAGGCAGGGCTCTCAAATCTGTGGCCGTTTGTCCAGGCCTCACCACTGCAGGGTTCATTCCCTGGGCTTTGGGGTGTCGCCCCGAAATTGCTGCTGCTACAGAGGTGTCAGACATACATCCTCTATTCCTGGGTGCTGCCCAGTGTAAAAATCCCAATTTACCCTGCTGGGGTTATAGGTACTGCTGGTACCATCTCTATATACTTTATACTACCCTGTGCCAGGGGGTTGTTGGACAATGGACCAGAACGCTGCTCAGCTTCAGGCCATGATTAATGAGGCAGTTGCTGCCTCGATGGAGAAGGCTTTCTCCAGAATTATGACGGCGGCTGATGGGCCAGATAACCTCGCTGAGGTACCGCAACAGGACTACGATTCCGAGGCTTCGGAGTCACAGGTTCGTGCCGACTCTCGGCCACAAAAACGCCATTGGAAAGGAGAGAAGGGCTCTGCTAATCCGGACAGGGGCAAGGCCCCCGCCAAGCGCGATAAACCGTCTCCTCTCGCTCCCTCGCCTGAACATCAATACTCCTCGGATGAGGAGGATAAGCTTTCTCCCTCCATGAATATTCTCGACTCGTGGCAGGCCGCGGACTCCGACATTCCGGAGGACGCCTGGGGCTCGGATGAGGGCGCGTTTTCCGGTGACCAAAAGGGCACCTTTCTCGACACCGCCCAGCTACCCGACGACTCGGCGCCACCGCTGGAGGATGAGGAAACCATCCTGGACCCCTCCGGCCAACGTCTCTTCGATCCGAGAAACATCCTTCATCCACGTTCTGGAGACTGGACGCCTCCGGATCACCTTGCAAAGTTTATGCACCTATGGCTACGCAAACCTATGGACAAAACGGTTCGCAACCGTTTACGATCCGAATGCCCTCGCCCTCTGTTACCCGACTTCGTGGCGCAAACTCCGGAGTTCGACCAGATCATGACCACCTTTATGTCTAGGGGTGGTCGGGACCCTCGCAAAGGGGTTGAGAAGGCATTCCACGGCGTGCAGGATAAGCTGTTGGACTCCATTGGTCCACTTTCACGCATTTTGTATTTGGCGGATGATGCCCTAGCGCGATCAGAGGAGTTTGACGCTAATATGGTTCGTGAATGGGCTCACGACATTAGAGAATGGGCTCAACGGTGCTTCTGCTTTGTAGGCAACGCCAACGTAGCCCTCTCTTCTGAGAGGAGGAAAGCAGCATTACTCCGTCTTGACGGAAAATTGGTGGAATTGGGCACCAAAGAACTAGGACCTCTGGCACAGGGCAAGCTATTTGGTGAGACTTTTCTGAAGGAGCTCAATAGACATGTGAATGTCTTTACCTCGCTTAACAAAGCACAGACCTCCATGAAGCGGGTCTTCCGAGCCAACTCCCAAAGGGGTGTTTTTGGAAGGGCTGGCCGCCACAGAGGCCGAGCAGCCAGCCGATTCTGGACTTCGGGCCCCAGTTCTCAAAGGCCTCAACCGTTCTACCCAGAAACAGGCTATAGACAGCCTTTCTCCTTCACCAGAGGAGCCGACAGAGGTCGTGGATCACATGCCCGGGGCAGGGCTCGCTTCAACTCCACCGGTAAGTCGTCACCTGTTGCAGGTACCTCTTCTCACTCATACAGCAGGTCATATTTCCCTTTGTTTTCAGAACTGGGCGGCTATATCGTCGGACGCATGGATACTCCAGACGGTGCAGGGTTACGTCATAGACTTCGTGGGACGTCCAGACCAGTCGATCATGCCACATCCTTTTCTCTGCTCCGCAGAGGACTACAGGTTGATAGCAAACGAGCTACTAGACCTCCACTCCAAGGGTGCGGTGGAGCCCGCACACGACCAGGGAGGCTTTTTCAGCAATCTTTTCTTGGTGAAGAAAAAGACCGGGGATTTCAGACCAGTCTTAAACTTAAAAAAGCTCAACTCCTACGTGCGAGACAGGCACTTCAAGATGGAGGGCATACACCTTCTGAGGGACCTCCTTCGAGACGGAGATTGGTTCACGAGACTGGACCTCAAAGACGCGTACTTGTCAGCACCGGTCCACTTGACCTGCCGACGTTTCCTCAGATTCCTGTGGCAAGGTCGGCCGTGGCAGTTCACGTGCCTCCCTTTCGGCCTCAGTTCAGCCCCGTGGTGTTTCACCAAGTTGCTGAAGCCTGTGGTCGCACATCTTCGTGCTCAAGGGATTCGGTGCATTATATACCTGGACGACCTGCTTCTGTTTTGCGACGACAGGTTCGGACTGACTCGGCACACACGTTTTACCGTCGACTTCCTGACCTCCCTAGGGTTCGTGGTGAACTTCTTGAAGTCGGAGTTGTCCCCGACTCAGACTGTCCAGTTTCTGGGATTCGAGATAGACTCCAGGTCCAGCACACTACGCTTACCAGCGACGAAGTTCGCGGCTATCAAGAAGGAATTGCGCAGAGTCATCCGCTGCTTCTCCATTCCACTCCGTACTCTGGCTCGGATCGTAGGTCTACTATCCGCTTCCATTCAGGCCATTTTCCCGGGACCGCTCCACTACAGGGCGATGCAACGTCTGAAGACCTATTTTCTCCATCGGAATCCTTCCTACGATCAATCGATCCCGATAACGGAAGAGGTCAGGGAGGAATTCAGATGGTGGCTAGACAGCATGGAGGCTTGGAACGGCCGAGCCATCTTCGGGAGCTCTCCCGACGTCGTTTTAGAGTCGGACGCCAGCCTTTGGGGCTGGGGCGCGACGGGCGGAGGCAGATCAACAGGAGGCGCCTGGACCGCTCAAGAGAGTCTTCTCCACATCAACTGCCTGGAACTGTTGGCGGGGTCGTTCGCTATCCGCAGTCTGGCGAAGGACAAGTCACATTGCTGTATTCACTTGCGGATGGACAACATCTCGGCGGTCCGCTATATCAACCGCCTGGGCGGAGCCCGTTCCCGTCTACTGTCGGAGATGACGAAGGAGATCTTCGACTTCTGCTTTCCCCGCAACATTTCACTCAAGGCGGAATACCTTCCGGGGGAGACGAATCTGACGGCAGACTGGTTCTCACGTCACTGGAGGGACAGCAGCGACTGGAGATTGGATCCTCAGGTCTTTCAACGACTCTCGGTCAGGAGGGGCCCCTTCCGACTGGACCTATTCGCTTCCCGCAACAACAGGCAGACTTCGGCCTACTTCAGCTGGCTACCGGATCCGGAGAGTTTAGCGGTGGACGCGTTTCTCCAACAGTGGCCAGCCAAGGGAGCGTACGCCTTTCCCCCTTTCAGCATGATCGCACGGACAATTCAATTCCTGAGGAATCAACGCATTTCTCTCCTGCTCGTCGCTCCGCTTTGGCGGAGTCAACCGTGGTTCCCGGACCTTCTGGAGCTCTCCTACATCGATCCGTTGCTTCTACCGTCTTTCCCGATGCTCCTCACGGACCCGAAAGGGAATCCGCATTCCCTGGTACTCGAGGGCCGTCTCCTTCTGGTGGCTTGGGCTCTTTCCGGGGAGCCTGGCAGACCAGCGATTTATCGCAGGCAGCTAGAGACCTCATATGGGACTCCTGGGCTCCTGGAACTAGAAGATGTTACTTATCAGCTTGGGATTCCTGGTCCTCTTGGTGCTGTGAATGGGACTTCGATCCATTTACGGCACCTGTGACCGCCATATTGAATTTTCTGTCACATTTGTTCTCTTTGGGCCGCTCCTATCGTTCTCTCAACGTGGTGCGCTCCGCTATTTTGGCGGCGCACGTTCCCTCTCTTGGTATCCCAATCGGTAGGGATCCACTTGTTTGCCGTTTACTTAGGGGTATAAGGTTGCAGAGACCTCCGGGCCCCAGATATTCTCGTCTCTGGGATGTGGCCTTGGTTCTTCAGTTTCTGAGAGATTGGCCGACTAATACCTCCCTCTCTCTAAGACAGCTGTCGGCCAAGTTGACCTTGTTACTTTGCCTCGTTTCCTTTCGTCGAGTTTCGGACGTACGGGCTTTCGACGTCGACGCCTTTTCCGTCTCTCCGGAGGGAGTTACCTTTTGGGTGTCTAGACGTACCAAGTCCAACTCTACGTCAGTCTTTTATCCCTTCTTTGCCTCAGAACCGCAACTTTGTGTCGTTTCTACCCTTACTCGGTATGTTGAGGTCACTTCCGCGCTTCGAACTTCTGCCTCGGGACAGCTTTTGGTGTCCTACGTTCGGCCTCACGTTCCCGTCTCAACTACTACACTCGCCAGGTGGATACGGTGGCTTCTGTCTCTGGCGGGCGTGGACCCCTGTTTTGGGGCACATTCAGTTCGTGGGGCGGCTGCTTCCTCGGCCTTCTCGGCAGGCGCTTCTCTGACAGACATCCTACATTCGGCGGACTGGTCGAGGGAGTCTACCTTCAGGACATTCTACTTTCGTCCAAGCACCGGGGCGGCTATGTGTCTTGTGAATCAGCGTTAAAAAATGCAAAATACGAAGCCTCCTGTCATGTGGTAAAATTGAAGATTATGCTAGCGCTAGTGTACTTATAATCTTAATTTTAGTAATGACAGGAGGCGAGTATTTTCCCACCCTTGGTAAGTGTTCGTGGGTAAGTATATGGTTTCATTCCCTTTTGCGTTTTAGCAGCCAAGATCCTTTTAAGTGATGTCATTTACTGTCATTTTATGTGGGTCATGCCTGCATGCAGGTTCAGTTTCGGTTCCTAACCCATTTCATATTGTTTTTCAGTATAAATGCTTGAAGTTTCCGGTCCAACTTCAGGGAGTTTCTTCGTGTCGATCGGACTTCGTCTCACGGAAATCTGAATGCGGACAGAAGGTCTTTTGATTCCGGTTACAGTTCATTCCGGATTTTCTTCATGCCTTACAGTTACAGGACAAGGAGTTTGTTCGGTGGTTCGTGGTTTAAGAGACATTGACTTTAGTTTATCCAGTTTTTTCTGATGTCGCATGCGAAAGAGGAGGAGGAGTCTCACGGCTCAGAATATATTACCTCCTATTGCATTTTGATTGGTTACTGTTTTAACTGTTTCTTTACTGCTATGTGGAGTAAGTAAAGAGAGTTTAATGCAAAATACTCGCCTCCTGCCATTACTAAAATTAAGATTATAAGTACACTAGCGCTAGCATAATCTTCAATTATGTATTGTCAATATTTATACAAAGAAATATGTATCTAAATAAAAATATTTTAAAAAAGAATCATGTGTTGTTAGGTTTCATTTACAAAATTAATTTATTTTACTTTATTTTATTATGTTTCATTTTAAAAAAAAATTGGTTTGGGGCGCCAGTGTTGTGGTTCACGATGTAGCAAGTTGTGGACCGCATGTGGCCTTCCCTTGTCAAAAGGTCTTGTGCACTAAAAATTGTACTGGACTTGATGAACCTAATGAAAAAAATGTATTTTATTATTTTTATGTTTGGTTTTTTTTTTGCTACAGATTAAGGTTCGAACATGGTGTTGTCTGTTGTCCTGGGAGGGATGGCTTGACTTCCGTGTTGACCTATCTACATGGTTGGGTCTGACTGGCGTTATACTCATCCGTGTGACAATCCGGTTTTGTTAATGAAGCCTGAATGACACATGTATATAGGGATAGTTACTTTTATATATTTTTCGAAAATATTGACAATTATGTAATGATAATTTGCACATGCAAAATATATATAGTCACAGCTTTAAAAAAAATTAATTAAAAAAATAACTACTATATAATGTTCCTCATCAGTTTCAGAATTCTTATACTCTGAGTCATGTAATCATATTTTTCGGTCTGTTTGGCGGAAGCAATGCCAGGACATTTACATTTTTGTTATAAGTGCGCTATAAAGGATCTGTGCTGTTTAGTTTTTACAACATGCCCTTACCATTTTGCTTATTATTTCCGATTTTTTATTTTTTTATATTTTTTTTGTGGGGTATCCACAATTATTTCTAAATAAATTTGATATTAGTTCTCAGTCTTATTAATTGAGCTCTTTTAATAATCATAAAATTTTTGTTACTAATGATTTAATTGGAAAAATTATTATTTATTTATTTATTTTAAATATTATCAATCCGTCAAGTTTATGTCAAATTTAAGAATAATGTATTTATGTTGAAAGTAGTTATTTCTTGTATTTATAGGTGAAACTTGATGTCTTCAATTGTTTTTATTTTCTCCCAAAAAATGGGATTAACGAATAATAGAGAAAAAAAAATTGAATTTTCTTTTACACTTAACCCTAAAAACAAATAACATTTTGCTGTCTGTTCCTGCAGAGTGAGTCAGGGCTATGTGTAGACCTTAAACTACAACGTTAATTAACCATATGCCTGCTGCTGGTTTGTCAAGATGATTCTGAGATTAATGGTGGATTATAAGGCCTACACCAACCATAAATGCTGATATTATCCAATTGCTTAATAATTATGTGTAGGCCATCAACGATTATCAAGGACTACTGCTATTATCAATATGCATTGAAGTTCTGTGTAGGACAAATAATGCCCCTTTTATATGTACCTGCAGGTGATGTTTGTCAGTCTACTGATGAGTTTGTGATGGAGTATATGGGCCTTACTGTACCCTAATTTTTTGAAATTAATAAGAAAACTATAATTAATCAAATAAAAACAAACACACAATATTTTTTAACCAGGAAAATAGTATATTAATAACATTAACAAAATAAAATAAATTAACAATGTGCCGGGCGTGGCCTGAGCATGGACGCGTGAGCAGCTAACTTACAGAGCTCCCGATCCCTGGGCCCTTCTTTTACCTAGTTCTAGGCTCCCTGTGGCCCCTTTCTTTTCCAAGGGGTATGGTGAGACGCTCTGGATGCCGGGGGACCCGCTTCATGCCGGCTGAACCGCAGATTGCTAGATATTTTACTCAGCAGCCGCCGACAGAGACTCTGAGCAGCGCTCCCAAGATGGCGCCTGTTGAATCGGCAGGGCCGGACGTGCCTGTACAGCAAAGACAGCACCTGTCCCCAGCCCCAGCTACCTTGCCCACCGGATCCATAATCGTTGCAGACCGGAGCACAGAGGGGACGCAGCTGACTCCTGCAAAGCCTGCATTTGCCCTCAACTCCAGCTCCTGGCCCTCACTGCAAGCAGCCTCCATGTCTCCTGAGAAGATGCCTGCACTTACTAGATCGGAGGTGAGACTGTCGCCCGACCCCCCCTGTCAGGAGCTCTGCCGGCCTCAAGCTTCTGCTCTGCTATCACAGGGCTCTGAGACTCTGGGGCATAATCCTTTTGGGACACGGGCACCTGAGGGAACGGCACCGCAACTGCAGACATGGCAGTCTATCGTTATGGGGTCTCCCCCTACGGCCACTGCGCAGACCATGCCGCCTGTCGCCCCGGATGGGTTCCGTACCGTGGTGGGGGATCCGGTGGATCCGGTGGTATCACAGCAGGACCTAACAGATACCCCTGTTATTTTCCGACCGCACTCAATGTCTGAGGCCTCTGACTCGGCGTCCTCAACTTCCTCCTCGCCCGACAAACGCGCTAAAAGACCCAAGCTGCATGATATTTGGTCGCTACTCAGCACTCTGCCCACCAAAATGGACTTGGAGACGATGTTGTCGAAACTTGAATCTAAACAAGATAAGGCAATTGCATCAGTCAAAGCTGACATCTGCGTCATTTCTACTAAGCTGACCTCCCAGGAGAGTCTTTCTACCTCTCTGGAATCACGTTTAACTCAGGTGGAGGCAAGTGTGGCCGCTCAAAAAGCTATGAACAGACATGTGCTGCTCCAGCTTGATGATCAGGAGAACAGGGGGCGCCGCAACAATATTAAGCTGCGGGGATCCCTGAAGACATCCAGTCCTCAGAACTGCGCAAAGCGGTGACTTATATCTTCAATACTCTTCTTAACAGACCGGAGGAGTCCGAGATAGAATTGGACAGGGTCCACAGAGTCACAGGACCCGACGTGTCAGTGCATCCAATCCACGAGATGTGTTGTGTCGTGTACACTTCTTCAGGGAAAAGGAAGAGTTGATTCAGAGAGCGTGAAGGCGAGGCACCGTGCCTTTTGTAGATTCTCAAGTACAGATTCTTCCTGATGTCTCTAGAAGAACTTTGATGATGAGACGTGTTCTGAAGCCGATCCTCCGAACCATCACAGAAGCTGGAGCCACATATCGTTGGGGACATCCCTTCCATCTGATTGTCCGCAGGAATGGGACTACCTTTGCTCTTCTCTCACCGGATCAAGCTGAGGACTTGTCCCGCTTCCTGGATGTCCCGATAGTCTCATTGCCAAACTGGTGGGACAGTTCCGATTCCTGCCTCTTTTGTCCTGGACTCACCTGATCTCCAGGGTGGGAATGGGAATCGGTTTTCCCCTCAGGATGTACCAAGGGGGAGACGAGATCTTACAACCCGTGCTGTTCCAGATTGACGGGCCTTCGTTGTGGCTGTGTAGGCCTCTTCTAGCTTAGTCAGTACTTGGCTCTATCGGGGTCCTAGTGGGATATACCCAAGTACCGATGTCTCACTCTGGTTGAGTGGGCTTACTGTTAATGTTTCATCTACTAACCAGTTGATTTATTGTGGGCCATCTAGAATCATTGGATCTCGGCTCAGGGATTGGGAGACATTTGGTTATTCTTTTGCTGAGTGCTCTTCCTCTCTCCAACTAGGTCCGGCGAATCTTGGTCGACTCATATCGAGCCCTCCAAGAATCGCATAGTGGGAGTTTGTCCCACAATTTTCTGCGGAGTTTTTTTTTCTCTGCAGGTTTTGTGTTCCCTCACTGGATTAGCCAGTTAGGGACTTTTTGTATTGCTTTCATTGTCTTGGCTTGTCTCCCCCCCCCTTCCCTCCCTCTTGTTTCCTTTGTTCTGAGTTTTTTATTTACACTCTCCTTTTTATCAGCAGATTACAACCATGTCCAAGGTCCAGTTTGCGTCTATCAATGCCAACGGACTGAATACTCCGGAGAAGCGTTCCTCCATTCTCCGGCTCCTGTGGAGTAAGAAAGTTCAGGTAGCTTTTATTCAGGAGTACCCATTTTCGCGGGGATGCTATGCCAACGCTTAAATCCCCTAGGTATCCTGATACTTACCATAGTTGCTTCTCAGGGTCAAAATCTAGGGGAGTGAGCATACTCATTGCCAGATCTGTTCCTTGGGAATTTTTAGATGCTCGTACTGATGATAACGGGCGTTTTCTTTTCCTCAAGGGACGTTTGGGGGGGCAGCTTTTTACTCTGGCTAACTTGTACCTACCTAACACTAAACAACTTAAGGCCCTAGCTGGGATACTGACTCGCCTGGAGGATTTTGCAGAGGGTACCTTGTTGGTCGGGGGGATCTAAATGTGGCACTAGATCCGGTTGTGGATGTCTCTAGGGGATCTTCCCACCTTTCGCATTCATATCTCCGGGATTTTAAAAAGCTACTACATTCGCATCAATTAGTAGATGCATGGCGGGTCCTTAACCCTGAGGTCAAGGACTTCACGTTCTACTCTGCAGTGAGGGACACTTACTCCAGATTAGACTACTTCTTGTTGAGACATTCGGCGGTTTCCCTCCTGGCCTCGTCGGCCATAGATCCGCTGACCTTCTCAGACCACGCGATGCTCCATGTTTCATTGAATTCCCCCCTCCCTGCTCCGAAATCTTGGCAGTGGAGATTGAATGAATCCCTATTGCAGGATGTGGTGGTAGCTCAAGAGGTGCATACGGAGATCTCCCATTATTTTGAAACTAACCAAACGGATGACGTGTCACCCATCTCTATTTGGGCGGCTCACAAATGTGTAATCCGAGGTGAATTCATCAAGCATGGAGCTAGATGTAAGAAAGAGAGGGCGGCGGAAATCTCACAAATTTTGGCGGAAATAGTTACCCTGGAACAGGCCCATAAAAAGTCTCATGCGATAGCTGCATACACTTCCCTTCTATTGGCTAGAAGTAAGCTCAAGGAAAAGTTAGATGTACGTACAAAAACCATTCTAGCTAAAGGTCGCCGTTATTTCTTTGAGTTTGGGAATAAAAGTGGCAAACTCCTAGCCAGATTACTTAGGGAGCATAGAGCCAGGAATTATGTTCCCCGTATTGCCGCTCCCAGAGGGCCCCTGCTTAATGACCCCGTCGCGATTGCAGAAACTTTTGCTCAGTATTATCAATCCTTATACAATCTCCCTCAACCTAATGACTCGAGTGAGATTTTACATTCAAAGATGAACCAGTATTTGATAGATTCGGGCATGCCGAGACTACCTGCAGACTCCCTTAGGGACTTAGATAGACCGATCTCAGCAGATGAAATAGCAGAGGCTTTGAAAAATATGCAACCCAATAAGGCCCCGGGTCCGGATGGTCTCCTGGCATCCTATTATAAGAGATTCTTACCACTACTCCAGACCCCACTAGCTAAGGCTCTAAACACACTTAGCACAGGATGTTCTCTCCCTGCTGACATGTCACATGCTCATATCACAGTGATACATAAGGAAGGGAAGGATCCCACACTTTGTGGCAACTATCGTCCCATTTCATTATTAAATGTGGACCTTAAGTTGTTCGCAAAAATTTTGGCCACACGGATGGTTCCTCTGCTTTCGGATCTTATACACAATGATCAGGTGGGTTTCATTCCGTCACGTGAAGCGAGAGATAATACCACTAAGGTTCTTGACCTGATTCATCATGCCGGGATCCGTGATACCCCACTCTGTCTCCTATCCACAGATGTGGAAAAGGCTTTTGACAGAGTGGGCTGGCCTTGGTTGTTCACAGTGCTGCGATATCTTGGTATCACCGGTCCTCTGGCATCATGGATAAGAGCTTTATATGAGTCTCCCTCGGCATCCTCAAAGGTGAATGGTGTTTTTTCCCCGTCCTTTGCGATACGGAATGGGACCCGCCAGGGTTGTCCCCTTTCCCCGCTGATCTTTGTTCTTACCCTTGAGCCGCTCCTAAGGACAATCCGACAGAACCCGAATATATCGGGACTCTCGGTGGAGGGTAAAGAATTGAAGATAGCGGCATATGCGGACGACCTGTTGTTTACTTTAACTAATCCCAAGACTTCCTTCCCGAATTTGATGGCGGAATTCCATACGTTTCATGGTCTCTCGAATCTGAAGATTAACTTTCAGAAATCGGAGGCCTTGAATGTCTCCCTTCCTGCTATGCTCGTGGCCGACCTAGTGGCCTCATTCCCTTTCAAGTGGGCTTCTGGGGCAGTGAAATACTTATATATCCCCACAGATCTGAAAGAGGTATATCACAGAAACTTTATCCCTCTCCGGGAACGGATTAGGGAAGATCTTAAGAAGTGGTCGAAAGGGCTGCACACATGGTTCGGAAGATGCGCCATTTTCAAAATGAATATTCTCCCACGAGTGTTGTACCTCTTTCAGACCCTTCCTATCAAACTACCCGCTAGCTTCTTTAACAAAATGCATGGAGACATATTTAGGTTTATTTGGGCAAAGGGTAGCCCGAGACTTGCCAGATCTCTCTTACATATACCGAGGGACAAAGGAGGGCTAGGAGTACCTGACTTACGTAAATAGCACTCAGCTTCCCTGCTCCAGAGGATAGTGGATTGGTGTAGGCATTCACAGCTCAAGCAGTGGGTATCAATTGAACAACTATGCTCAAACTACCCATTAGGGTCCCTACCCTGGGTGACTTTTAAACTACCTTCAGCCCTAGCTAACCATCACACAATTGGGCCCACTATCTCACAGTTCCATAGAATTAGAGATAATCCTCTGATCTCCCCCTCGCCTTTATTTCCCATCTTGGGGAATCCCACTTTCCCAGCGGGATGTAAGGGCGGTCCGTTCCTGCAGTGGAGAACTAATGGTAGGTCCCGAGCTCCCTTCTTCAGAACCTCAGGCAGATGGTGCACTTATGACGAGATCCTAAGTATAACAGATCCCTGCTCTTTGGGCTTCTGGAGAGCTAGGCAGTTGACGCACTTTCTCTCTTCTATTCCGAACTCCACGGGATATGACAGGGCTCTCACATTGTTTGAAAAAATTTGTGTTGGGGTAGGCGCCTATAGACATTCCCTTTCTGAATGTTATCAGTCTTTGATAGCCCCTCGTCAGGACTACCTTCCACCGTTTGTGGCTAAATGGTCACAAGACCTAGGAGTTAACATCCCCCCCGACCACTGGTTAAAACTCTTCGTTCTGCTGTACAGCTCATCCATAGCGAGTAGGTTCCAAGAGGCGGGCTACAAGATAATGTCCAGGTGGTACTATGTTCCAACCAGATTGCAGAAAATGTTCCCATCTGCGTCTCCTAATTGCTGGCGCTGTGACTCCGGTATAGGCTCCATGTTACACATTTTCTGGGAGTGCCCAAAAATTTTTCCTTTTTGGCAGTTGGTCCATAAGACCCTGTCTTCAATTTTCCGATTTACGATCCCATTCACCCGTGGTTTCTTTTTGTTATTTCTCTCGGATCTGCCAATGAGTGTGCTCCGGAAGTCCTGTCTGTGCTCCCTGGTGATAGCGGCTAGGTCTTGTATCCCCGTGAGATGGAAGCTCTCGGTGCCTCCGACTATCAGTTTTTGGATCCAAAAGGTGGAGGAGATCCGGAGAATGGAGGAACTTACCTCTCAGCTGAGAGCCAAACATAAAGCCTTTCTTGATTCATGGGCCCCCTGGTTTTCTTTTCAGGAGTCTCAGGAGTTCCAGGACCTTCTGGTCTAAGCGGTGGATTCCACTTGATACTTTTTATTTACCCCATATGTGGTACCCATCCCCCCCTTAATGTCTATTGTTTGTGTGTATTGTCATCCTTCTACTGTTGTTATTGCCTAAGGTGGCTCTTCCTAGTCTGTGTCCATTTATGCATTTTGCTCATACTGGTAATTTTGTTTTAAGGCTAGGATTATGTCCTTATCTGTTTTTTTTTTTTTTTTAAGTCTGAGTTGGTTATGGGCCAGTTAAAAAGGGTCCTTGCTCGGGCGAGGTGCCTTCCATTATACCACAAGTGCCATAAGATATTATTATGGGAATTGATGTATGATGTAATAATATTGTTGTGCTATATTTCTGTTACGAGGATTGTATGTCCTTACGAATGCATATTTGGACTTTGATATTTGCTTAAATAAAGAATAAAAAAAAAAAAATTAACAATGTGCCTTAAGGCAAGGCCTTTAGTTGATCATGGAGGTCCATGAGCTCCCCCATGTTCTTATTATGCTGCTCCTCCAGAACTGCCATTGTGTGGGAGTACTGCAGCCTGATCTCCCTTATTTTCCGGCAGTGCTGCTCCCGGAACTGCCTGATCAGGGTCCTATAGTCCCGTTGTATGGCACCCATTTTTTTTTCAATGCCTTAAGTACTGTTAAAAAATAAAATAAAAAAAATTTGAAATATAGAGTCTTTACTCTTGAGTAAAAGAGCCATGTATGGCGACTGTGGCAAAGTACGACGGGGTTGGCAGGTCATTGTCACAATAGTGTTCTTGTTATAACTTTATATTTGCCATAATTATTAAAAAAAATATTTAAACAATATTATATTATGAAACTAAGGATTGAAGTTGCTATATGCACTGTTGTAAACCAAAGGGGAGAATCAGGGATGCTCGGTATGTCTCAATGGGAATGTATGCCTCAGGGAGATAATTTACGTTAATCAGTACATCTGGAATCAGCACACCTGTTTTGTTTCTGGGGTTTTGTCTTTAATATTGATTTTTGAACGGGTTTTAATTAAATAGTTAACATAGACATTGGGTGGGACAGGTCTCACACATACTCCATCCTATGTTCTCATAACGGTGCTGTTAAAAAGGATGTTAAGATAAAGTGTGGACAGGCCATCCCAACGCAGAACAATCTGAGAAGGGAACCAGAACGGTGACAGACTGTAAAGAGTGTTGCGATAGTACAGTCTTGTTACCCTGCTTGTAATGAACTGTAAGTTTGGGACTTTCTGTTATCCAATATAACTAAACTAATACGTGTGTGTGTGTGTGTGTGTGTGAATGAGTTTAAACAACAAAAGCACATATTTACTTGTGTGGGGTGGTGACTACTCTGTCATCATCCTCTTCATCCTCCTCCAAAATTGGGGGGGGGGGGACTCTTGGATGGCTGACGGTCCAGCCTCTTCCTCCTCCTGTGGTGGTGCAGGGGCACTTGTGGGCCCTGAGGGTCCTGGCTGCTCCTCCTCCTCCCCCTCAGACGCAGACACCTCCCACAAATCCCTACTGGCCGGCCTGCGCCTGACAGAGGGAAGGTGAGCATCTATAATAACAAATTAGACTTATGTAAAAATAATAATCACAAATAATAAATGTAACGCAGCATTACATTACTTTTGTTTATTTCATCCAACACTCAGTAATCATTGTACCTGGACAGTGGGTATCCCGGATCTGGCGGATTCTATGCAGATGCCGCCGCTTGATATCCGACCACTTTTTGAGTACTGCCAGAGGGGTGTGTTTCCCACCATGCACCCATCGGAGCTCATCCACAAGGTCTTGAATGATGACCTTCTTATCCGAGTGGGAACGGAGGTCATCATATCCCCTCTCTAACAGGCGCTGCGTGATTAAAAAAGGAATCATTTAATCAAAAACATTTAATAAAACTAATATTACGCAACTTTAACATTAGCAGAAGTGGAGTACGTCAGGCTATTCCACAAAGTTGAACAAGCGGTCGGATCCGTCCTGCCGCTAGTTCACTTATATGCCCCACGCAGTGGCGTAGCTAGAAATGACTTTGCCACACAGAATTTTTTTTAATGGGGACAACCTACCTACCACAGAAATATTTTCACAAGCCCTTCCTTTCATGCCACCCACATAACTGTGGATAGTAAAGATCGCTCTCTCAGACCAGGCCCGACAGCTGTTTCAGCCGCTTCATACACTGTCTATACTGTCACTGTGTATAATTTCATTGTGTAATACTGTTGAGGGGGCCCTGAAAAAATCTTTTAGTCCTCCTCCTCCAGGATGGGCCCCTTCTGGGTCAGGGCCCCCAAGCAGCCCCTCTAAATACGCCACAGCGACAAGAATGACGATCCGTTAACATTTACTATAATGGTATAATGGTGGCAGCCAGGGGTGTAACTATCGGGGAAGCAGGAGAAGCGTTTGCTTTGCTGCCCTGACCCAGAAGAGGCCCATCCCACAGAAGGAGGAGGACTAAAAGATTTGGTCAGGCCCCCTTGGCAGTATTACACAATGAAATTATGTAACACAGAGACAGTGAAGAAAACGGATGGAACAGCTGCCGGGCCTGCAGCTACACCGCTGGTGGCGAGGGAAAAGTTCCAGCAGCAGCAAGGCAGCACTCGGCGAGAGGCAGTCTAACTAAAAGCTCTGCATATTGTAGTTTAATTACAGGGAACCGCGCGCCGTGCGCTGCCTTGATGCCGCAGTAACTGACCACCACCATGTCATCATCATCTCAACCACCAAACCAACAATTATTATTGTTTGAGAGTGAAATAATACAATTTAAGTTAACGTAAACATATACAATCTAAATTGTATTGAAAAATTGTATGTGTGTGGGGTATAAGCTATTAGATATTGTCCATCTGAGGAGAGATGTACCTGTCTAGTGACGTGACAGCATAGTATGGGGTGTAAAGCTGGTCCGCCTCCACGTGGTGCACCCTGGGTAACGCTAAATGAACCAGCGAATATAGAATGTCAAAAATTCCGTCTCCTGACCAACAGGACACTTATTAGAATCTTTAGACTAGCCATCCACACACTGCGGCCCTCCAGCAAACTGCGTCCCTCTAGCTGTGGTAAAAAATACAAAATGCACAGCCCAGTTTTGGGCTCCTGTGACCAAGGCAGACATAGCAGAGCTGTAGAGGGTACAGAGGAGGGCAACTAATGTAATAACTGGAATGGGTGGACTACAGTACCCAGAAAGATTATCAAAATTAGGGTTATTTACTTTAGAAAAAAAGACGACTGATGGGAAATCTGATAACTATGTATAAATATATCAGGGTTCAGTACAGAGATCTCTCCCATCATCTATTTATCTGCAGGACTATGATTGTCATGACGGGACATCCTCTGCGTCTGGAGGAAAAAAGGTTTGTACACAAACATAGAAGAGTATTCTTTACGGTAAGAGCAGTGAGACTATGGAACTCTCTGCCTGAGGAGGTGGCGATGGTAAGTTCACTAAAAGAGTTCAAGACGGGCGTAGATGTATTTCTGGAGTATAATAATATTAAAAACTATAGCTAGGGTATATTTGTGCAGTAGTCTCCACTAATTAATAATCATCAATTCTGATCAGAAATATTGCTGCTAGCTATTTCCCTTCTCTGTAGGCCCATTCCTATGGCATCGTTTATCAAATATACCCTAACAAACCATTATATATTCCTAAAAGATAAACTCTATCAACACAGCCCACGCTAAAACATGTGTGAAACTGTAAAGGTTCGAATGAAAATTTTTATGAGGGGGGCAAGAATATTCCGCCGCCCCTCGCGGCGGCCACACCAAGCCAGGTGGAAATGGGGGGGGGGGGGGCCAGGGGGGGGGGGCTTTGGATTCTATGCCTGTGAATAGAGTTGAGCGAACACCTGGATGTTCGGGTTCGAGAAGTTCGGCCGAACATCCCGGAAATGTTCGGGTTCGGGATCCGAACCCGATCCGAACTTCGTCCCGAACCCGAACCCCATTGAAGTCAATGGGGACCCGAACTTTTCGGCACTAAAACGGCTGTAAAACAGCCCAGGAAAGGGCTAGAGGGCTGCAAAAGGCAGCAACATGTAGGTAAATCCCCTGCAAACAAATGTGGATAGGGAAATTAATTAAAATAAAAATTAAATAAATAAAAATTAACCAAAATCAATTGGAGAGAGGTTCCATAGCAGAGAATCTGGCTTCCCGTCACCCACCACTGGAACAGTCCATTCTCAGATATTTAGGCCCCGGCACCCAGGCAGAGGAGAGAGGTCCCGTAACAGAGAATCTGTCTTCATGTCAGCAGAGAATTAGTCTGCATGTCATAGCAGAGAATGAGGCTTCACGTCAGCCACCACTGCAACAGTCCATTGGCATATATTTAGGCCTAGCACACAGGCAGAGGAGAGAGGTCCCGTAACAGAGAATCTGGCTTCATGTCAGCAGAGAATCAGTCTGCATGTCATAGCAGAGAATGAGGCTTCACGTCAGCCACCACTGCAACAGTCCATTGGCATATATTTAGGCCCAGCACACACACAGGCAGAGGAGAGAGGTCCCGTAACAGAGAATCTGGCTTCATGTCAGCAGAGAATCAGTCTGCATGTCATAGCAGAGAATGAGGCTTCACGTCAGCCACCACTGCAACAGTCCATTGGCATATATTTAGGCCCAGCACACACACAGGCAGAGGAGAGAGGTCCCGTAACAGAGAATCTGGCTTCATGTCAGCAGAGAATCAGTCTGCATGTCATAGCAGAGAATGAGGCTTCACGTCAGCCACCACTGCAACAGTCCATTGGCATATATTTAGGCCCAGCACACACACAGGCAGAGGAGAGAGGTCCCGTAACAGAGAATCTGGCTTCATGTCAGCAGAGAATCAGTCTGCATGTCATAGCAGAGAATGAGGCTTCACGTCAGCCACCACTGCAACAGTCCATTGGCATATATTTAGGCCCAGCACACACACAGGCAGAGGAGAGAGGTCCCGTAACAGAGAATCTGTCTTCATGTCAGCAGAGAATTAGTCTGCATGTCATAGCAGAGAATGAGGCTTCACGTCACCCACCACTGCAACAGTCCATTGGCATATATTTAGGCCTAGCACACAGGCAGAGCAGAGAGGTCCCGTAACAGACAATCTGGCTTCATGTCAGCAGAGAATCAGTCTGCATGTCATAGCAGAGAATGAGGCTTCACGTCACCCACCACTGCAACAGTCCATTGGCATATATTTAGGCCTAGCACACAGGCAGAGCAGAGAGGTCCCGTAACAGACAATCTGGCTTCATGACAGCAGAGAATCAGTCTGCATGTCATAGCAGAGAATGAGGCTTCACGTCACCCACCACTGCAACAGTCCATTGGCATATATTTAGGCCTAGCACACAGGCAGAGCAGAGAGGTCCCGTAACAGACAATCTGGCTTCATGTCAGCAGAGAATCAGTCTGCATGTCATAGCAGAGAATGAGGCTTCACGTCACCCACCACTGCAACAGTCCATTGGCATATATTTAGGCCTAGCACACAGGCAGAGCAGAGAGGTCCCGTAACAGACGATCTGGCTTCATGTCAGCAGAGAATCAGTCTGCATGTCATAGCAGAGAATCAGGCTTCACGTCAGCCACCACTGCAACAGTCCATTGTCATAAATTTAGGCCCAGCACCCAGGCAGAGGAGAGAGGTCCCGTAACAGACAATCTGTCTTCATGTCAGCAGAGAATTAGTCTGCATGTCATAGCAGAGAATGAGGCTTCACGTCAGCCACCACTGCAACAGTCCATTGGCATATATTTAGGCCTAGCACACAGGCAGAGGAGAGAGGTCCCGTAACAGAGAATCTGTCTTCATGTCAGCAGAGAATCAGTCTGCATGTCATAGCAGAGAATGAGGCTTCACGTCAGCCACCACTGCAACAGTCCATTGGCATATATTTAGGCCCAGCACACACACAGGCAGAGGAGAGAGGTCCCGTAACAGAGAATCTGGCTTCATGTCAGCAGAGAATCAGTCTGCATGTCATAGCAGAGAATGAGGCTTCACGTCAGCCACCACTGCAACAGTCCATTGGCATATATTTAGGCCCAGCACACACACAGGCAGAGGAGAGAGGTCCCGTAACAGAGAATCTGGCTTCATGTCAGCAGAGAATCAGTCTGCATGTCATAGCAGAGAATGAGGCTTCACGTCAGCCACCACTGCAACAGTCCATTGGCATATATTTAGGCCCAGCACACACACAGGCAGAGGAGAGAGGTCCCGTAACAGAGAATCTGGCTTCATGTCAGCAGAGAATCAGTCTGCATGTCATAGCAGAGAATGAGGCTTCACGTCAGCCACCACTGCAACAGTCCATTGGCATATATTTAGGCCCAGCACACACACAGGCAGAGGAGAGAGGTCCCGTAACAGAGAATCTGTCTTCATGTCAGCAGAGAATTAGTCTGCATGTCATAGCAGAGAATGAGGCTTCACGTCACCCACCACTGCAACAGTCCATTGGCATATATTTAGGCCTAGCACACAGGCAGAGCAGAGAGGTCCCGTAACAGACAATCTGGCTTCATGACAGCAGAGAATCAGTCTGCATGTCATAGCAGAGAATGAGGCTTCACGTCACCCACCACTGCAACAGTCCATTGGCATATATTTAGGCCTAGCACACAGGCAGAGCAGAGAGGTCCCGTAACAGACAATCTGGCTTCATGTCAGCAGAGAATCAGTCTGCATGTCATAGCAGAGAATGAGGCTTCACGTCACCCACCACTGCAACAGTCCATTGGCATATATTTAGGCCTAGCACACAGGCAGAGCAGAGAGGTCCCGTAACAGACAATCTGGCTTCATGACAGCAGAGAATCAGTCTGCATGTCATAGCAGAGAATGAGGCTTCACGTCACCCACCACTGCAACAGTCCATTGGCATATATTTAGGCCTAGCACACAGGCAGAGCAGAGAGGTCCCGTAACAGACAATCTGGCTTCATGTCAGCAGAGAATCAGTCTGCATGTCATAGCAGAGAATGAGGCTTCACGTCACCCACCACTGCAACAGTCCATTGGCATATATTTAGGCCTAGCACACAGGCAGAGCAGAGAGGTCCCGTAACAGACGATCTGGCTTCATGTCAGCAGAGAATCAGTCTGCATGTCATAGCAGAGAATCAGGCTTCACGTCAGCCACCACTGCAACAGTCCATTGTCATAAATTTAGGCCCAGCACCCAGGCAGAGGAGAGAGGTCCCGTAACAGACAATCTGGCTTCATGTCAGCAGAGAATTAGTCTGCATGTCATAGCAGAGAATCAGGCTTCATGTCAGCCACCACTGCAACAGTCCATTGGCATATATTTAGGCCTAGCACACAGGCAGAGGAGAGGTTCATTCAACTTTGGGTAGCATCGCAATATAATGGTAAAATGAAAATAAAAATAGGATTGAATGAGGAAGTGCCCTGGAGTCCAATAATATATGGTTATGGGGAGGTAGTTAATGTCTAATCTGGACAAGGGACGGACAGGTCCTGTGGGATCCATGCCTGGTTCATTTTTATGAACGTCAGCTTGTCCACATTGGCTGTAGACAGGCGGCTGCGTTTGTCTGTAATGACGCCCCCTGCCGTGCTGAATACACGTTCAGACAAAACGCTGGCTGCCGGGCAGGCCAGCACCTCCAAGGCATAAAAGGCTAGCTCTGGCCACGTGGACAATTTAGAGACCCAGAAGTTGAATGGGGCCGAACCATCAGTCAGTACGTGGAGGGGTGTGCACACGTACTGTTCCACCATGTTAGTGAAATGTTGCCTCCTGCTAACACGTTGCGTATCAGGTGGTGGTGCAGTTAGCTGTGGCGTGTTGACAAAAGTTTTCCACATCTCTGCCATGCTAACCCTGCCCTCAGAGGAGCTGGCCGTGACACAGCTGCCTTGGCGACCTCTTGCTCCTCCTCTGCCTTGGCCTTGGGCTTCCACTTGTTCCCCTGTGACATTTGGGAATGCTCTCAGTAGCGCGTCTACCAACGTGCGCTTGTACTCGCGCATCTTCCTATCACGCTCCAGTGCAGGAAGTAAGGTGGGCACATTGTCTTTGTAGCGTGGATCCAGCAGGGTGGCAACCCAGTAGTCCGCACAGGTTAAAATGTGGGCAACTCTGCTGTCGTTGCGCAGGCACTGCAGCATGTAGTCGCTCATGTGTGCCAGGCTGCCCAGGGGTAAGGACAAGCTGTCCTCTGTGGGAGGCGTATCGTCATCGTCCTGCCTTTCCCCCCAGCCACGCACCAGTGATGGACCCGAGCTGCGTTGGGTGCCACCCCGCTGTGACCATGCTTCATCCTCATCCTCCTCCACCTCCTCCTCATCCTCGTCCTCCTCGTCCTCCAGTAGTGGGCCCTGGCTGGCCACATTTGTACCTGGCCTCTGCTGTTGCAAAAAACCTCCCTCTGAGTCACTTCGAAGAGACTGGCCTGAAAGTGCTAAAAATGACCCCTCTTCCTCATCCTCCTCCTCCTCCTCCTGGGCCACCTCCTGTTCCATCATCGCCCTAAGTGTTTTCTCAAGGAGACATAGAAGTGGTATTGTAACGCTGATAACGGTGTCATCGCCACTGGCCATGTTGGTGGAGTACTCGAAACAGCGCAACAGGGCACACAGGTCTCGCATGGAGGCCCAGTCATTGGTGGTGAAGTGGTGCTGTTCTGTAGTGCGACTGACCCGTGCGTGCTGCAGCTGAAACTCCACTATGGCCTGCTGCTGCTCGCACAGTCTGTCCAGCATGTGCAAGGTGGAGTTCCACCTGGTGGGCACGTCGCATATGAGGCGGTGAGCGGGAAGGCCGAAGTTACGCTGTAGCGCAGACAGGCGAGCAGCGGCAGGATGTGAACGCCGGAAGCGCGAACAGACGGCCCGCACTTTATGCAGCAGCTCTGACATGTCGGGGTAGTTGTGAATGAACTTCTGCACCACCAAATTCAGCACATGCGCCAAGCAAGGGATGTGCGTCAAATTGGCTAGTCCCAGAGCTGCAACGAGATTTCGCCCATTATCACACACCACCAGGCCGGGCTTGAGGCTCACCGGCAGCAACCACTCGTCGGTCTGTTGTTCAATACCCCGCCACAACTCCTGTGCGGTGTGGGGCCTGTCCCCCAAACATATGAGTTTCAGAATGGCCTGCTGACGTTTACCCCGGGCTGTGCTGAAGTTGGTGGTGAAGGTGTGTGGCTGACTGGATGAGCAGGTGGAAGAAGAGGAGGAGGAAGCCGAGAAGGAGGAGGTGGCAACAGGAGGCAAAGAATGTTGCCCTGCGATCCTTGGCGGCGGCAGGACGTGCGCCAAACAGCTCTCCGCCTGGGGCCCAGCTGCCACTACATTTACCCAGTGTGCAGTTAGGGAGATATAGCGTCCCTGGCCGTGCTTACTGGTCCACGTATCTGTGGTTAGGTGGACCTTGCTACAGATGGCGTTGCGCAGTGCACACTTGATTTTATCGGATACTTGGTTGTGCAGGGAAGGCACGGCTCTCTTGGAGAAGTAGTGCCGGCTGGGAACAACATACTGTGGGACAGCAAGCGACATGAGCTGTTTGAAGCTGTCTGTGTCCACCAGCCTAAATGACAGCATTTCATAGGCCAGTAGTTTAGAAATGCTGGCATTCAGGGCCAGGGATCGAGGGTGGCTAGGTGGGAATTTACGCTTTCTATCAAATGTTTGTGAGATGGAGAGCTGAACGCTGGCGTGTGACATGGTTGAGACGCTTGGTGACGGAGGTGGTGGTGGTGGTGTTGGTGGTACATCCCCTGTTTGCTGGGCGGCAGGTGCCAACGTTCCTCCAGAGGCGGAGGAAGAGGCCGAGGCGGCAGCAGCAGAATAGGCCGAGGCGGCAGCAGCAGAAGAGGTAGCAGGGGGAGCCTGAGTGACTTCCTTGGTTTTAAGGTGTTTACTCCACTGCAGTTCATGCTTTGCATGCAGGTGCCTGGTCATGCAGGTTGTGCTCAGGTTCAGAACGTTAATGCCTCGCTTCAGGCTCTGATGGCACAGCGTGCAAACCACTCGGGTCTTGTCGTCAGCACATTGTTTGAAGAAGTGCCATGCCAGGGAACTCCTTGAAGCTGCCTTTGGGGTGCTCGGTCCCAGATGGCGGCGGTCAGTAGCAGGCGGAGTCTCTTGGCGGCGGGTGTTCTGCTTTTGCCCACTGCTCCCTCTTTTGCTACGCTGTTGGCTCGGTCTCACCACTGCCTCTTCCTCCGAACTGTGAAAGTCAGTGGCACGACCTTCATTCCATGTGGGGTCTAGGACCTCATCGTCCCCTGCATCGTCTTCCACCCAGTCTTGATCCCTGACCTCCTGTTCAGTCTGCACACTGCAGAAAGACGCAGCAGTTGGCACCTGTGTTTCGTCATCATCAGAGACATGCTGAGGTGGTATTCCCATGTCCTCATCATCAGGAAACATAAGTGGTTGTGCGTCAGTGCATTCTATGTCTTTCACCGCTGGGGAAGGGCTAGGTGGATGCCCTTGGGAAACCCTGCCAGCGGAGTCTTCAAACAGCATAAGAGACTGCTGCATAACTTGAGGCTGAGACAGTTTCCCTGGTATGCATGGGGGTGATGTGACAGACTGATGGGGTTGGTTTTCAGGCGCCATCTGTGCGCTTTCTGCAGAAGACTGGGTGGGAGATAATGTGAACGTGCTGGATCCACTGTCGGCCACCCAATTGACTAATGCCTGTACCTGCTCAGGCCTTACCATCCTTAGAACGGCATTGGGCCCCACCATATATCGCTGTAAATTCTGGCGGCTACTGGGACCTGAGGTAGTTGGTACACTAGGACGTGTGGATGTGGCAGAACGGCCACGTCCTCTCCCAGCACCAGAGGGTCCACTAACACCACCACGACCATGTCCACGTCCGCGTCCCTTACTAGATGTTTTTCTCATTGTTATGGTTCACCACAACAACAAATATATTATTTGGCCCAATGTATTGTATTCAAATTCAGCGGGATATAAATTTGAGGCCTAGTATTTAGGCGCTGGGTGACCGGTATGGATTTAGTGACAGAATTAGACTTGGAAATGCACAGAAGCGTGTGTGTGAAGTTATTCTGAATGACCCTATGTGCACCTTGAATATTATATACCCTTTTAGGGATAGATTTCAAATAGCTCTGATATAGCAGGAAACCACTAAATTATGAAATTGCTAAATTGGGAATTGTACTTCAACCCAGAACAAAAAATGTGCTTTGACGGACACTAAATATCTTGCCCAGCAACAACAGTACAGCGGTGGGTAACGAGAGATTTAGAGGGATTTAAATTTGAGGCCTAGTATTTAGGCGCTGGGTGACAGGTATGGGTTTAGTGACAGAATTAGACTTGGAAATACACAGTAGCGGGTGTGTGTGAAGTTATTCTGAATGACCCTATGTGCACCTTCAATATTATATACCCTTTTAGGGATAGATTTCAAATAGCTCTGATATAGCAGAAACCACTAAATTATGAAATTGCTAAATTGGGAATTGTACTTCAACCCAGAACAAAAAATGTGCTTTGACGGACACTAAATATCTTGCCCAGCAACAACAGTACAGCGGTGGGTAACGAGAGATTTAGAGGGATTTAAATTTGAGGCCTAGTATTTAGGCGCTGGGTCACCGGTATGGATTTAGTGACAGAATTAGACTTGGAAATGCACAGAAGCGTGTGTGTGAAGTTATTCTGAATGACCCTATGTGCACCTTCAATATTATATACCCTTTTAGGGATAGATTTCAAATAGCTCTGATATAGCAGAAACCACTAAATTATGAAATTGCTAAATTGGGAATTGTACTTCAACCCAGAACAAAAAATGTGCTTTGACGGACACTAAATATCTTGCCCAGCAACAACAGTACAGCGGTGGGTAACGAGAGATTTAGAGGGATTTAAATTTGAGGCCTAGTATTTAGGCGCTGGGTCACCGGTATGGATTTAGTGACAGAATTAGACTTGGAAATGCACAGAAGCGTGTGTGTGAAGTTATTCTGAATGACCCTATGTGCACCTTCAATATTATATACCCTTTTAGGGATAGATTTCAAATAGCTCTGATATAGCAGAAACCACTAAATTATGAAATTGCTAAATTGGGAATTGTACTTCAACCCAGAACAAAAAATGTGCTTTGACGGACACTAAATATCTTGCCCAGCAACAACAGTACAGCGGTGGGTAACGAGAGATTTAGAGGGATTTAAATTTGAGGCCTAGTATTTAGGCGCTGGGTCACCGGTATGGATTTAGTGACAGAATTAGACTTGGAAATGCACAGAAGCGTGTGTGTGAAGTTATTCTGAATGACCCTATGTGCACCTTCAATATTATATACCCTTTTAGGGATAGATTTCAAATAGCTCTGATATAGCAGAAACCACTAAATTATGAAATTGCTAAATTGGGAATTGTACTTCAACCCAGAACAAAAAATGTGCTTTGACGGACACTAAATATCTTGCCCAGCAACAACAGTACAGCGGTGGGTAACGAGAGATTTAGAGGGATTTAAATTTGAGGCCTAGTATTTAGGCGCTGGGTGACAGGTATGGGATTTAGTGACAGAATTAGACTTGGAAATACACAGTAGCGGTGTGTGTGAAGTTATTCTGAATGACCCAATGTGCACCTTCAATATTATATACCCTTTTAGGGATAGATTTCAAATAGCTCTGATATAGCAGAAACCACTAAATTATGAAATTGCTAAATTGGGAATTGTACTTCAACCCAGAACAAAAAATGTGCTTTGACGGACACTAAATATCTTGCCCAGCAACAACAGTACAGCGGTGGGTAACGAGAGATTTAGAGGGATTTAAATTTGAGGCCTAGTATTTAGGCGCTGGGTCACCGGTATGGATTTAGTGACAGAATTAGACTTGGAAATGCACAGAAGCGTGTGTGTGAAGTTATTCTGAATGACCCTATGTGCACCTTCAATATTATATACCCTTTTAGGGATAGATTTCAAATAGCTCTGATATAGCAGAAACCACTAAATTATGAAATTGCTAAATTGGGAATTGTACTTCAACCCAGAACAAAAAATGTGCTTTGACGGACACTAAATATCTTGCCCAGCAACAACAGTACAGCGGTGGGTAACGAGAGATTTAGAGGGATTTAAATTTGAGGCCTAGTATTTAGGCGCTGGGTCACCGGTATGGATTTAGTGACAGAATTAGACTTGGAAATGCACAGAAGCGTGTGTGTGAAGTTATTCTGAATGACCCTATGTGCACCTTCAATATTATATACCCTTTTAGGGATAGATTTCAAATAGCTCTGATATAGCAGAAACCACTAAATTATGAAATTGCTAAATTGGGAATTGTACTTCAACCCAGAACAAAAAATGTGCTTTGACGGACACTAAATATCTTGCCCAGCAACAACAGTACAGCGGTGGGTAACGAGAGATTTAGAGGGATTTAAATTTGAGGCCTAGTATTTAGGCGCTGGGTCACCGGTATGGATTTAGTGACAGAATTAGACTTGGAAATACACAGTAGCGGTGTGTGTGAAGTTATTCTGAATGACCCTATGTGCACCTTCAATATTATATACCCTTTTAGGGATAGATTTCAAATAGCTCTGATATAGCAGAAACCACTAAATTATGAAATTGCTAAATTGGGAATTGTACTTCAACCCAGAACAAAAAATGTGCTTTGACGGACACTAAATATCTTGCCCAGCAACAACAGTACAGCGGTGGGTAACGAGAGATTTAGAGGGATTTAAATTTGAGGCCTAGTATTTAGGCGCTGGGTCACCGGTATGGATTTAGTGACAGAATTAGACTTGGAAATGCACAGAAGCGTGTGTGTGAAGTTATTCTGAATGACCCTATGTGCACCTTCAATATTATATACCCTTTTAGGGATAGATTTCAAATAGCTCTGATATAGCAGAAACCACTAAATTATGAAATTGCTAAATTGGGAATTGTACTTCAACCCAGAACAAAAAATGTGCTTTGACGGACACTAAATATCTTGCCCAGCAACAACAGTACAGCGGTGGGTAACGAGAGATTTAGAGGGATTTAAATTTGAGGCCTAGTATTTAGGCGCTGGGTCACCGGTATGGATTTAGTGACAGAATTAGACTTGGAAATGCACAGAAGCGTGTGTGTGAAGTTATTCTGAATGACCCTATGTGCACCTTCAATATTATATACCCTTTTAGGGATAGATTTCAAATAGCTCTGATATAGCAGAAACCACTAAATTATGAAATTGCTAAATTGGGAATTGTACTTCAACCCAGAACAAAAAATGTGCTTTGACGGACACTAAATATCTTGCCCAGCAACAACAGTACAGCGGTGGGTAACGAGAGATTTAGAGGGATTTAAATTTGAGGCCTAGTATTTAGGCGCTGGGTCACCGGTATGGATTTAGTGACAGAATTAGACTTGGAAATGCACAGAAGCGTGTGTGTGAAGTTATTCTGAATGACCCTATGTGCACCTTCAATATTATATACCCTTTTAGGGATAGATTTCAAATAGCTCTGATATAGCAGAAACCACTAAATTATGAAATTGCTAAATTGGGAATTGTACTTCAACCCAGAACAAAAAATGTGCTTTGACGGACACTAAATATCTTGCCCAGCAACAACAGTACAGCGGTGGGTAACGAGAGATTTAGAGGGATTTAAATTTGAGGCCTAGTATTTAGGCGCTGGGTCACCGGTATGGATTTAGTGACAGAATTAGACTTGGAAATGCACAGAAGCGTGTGTGTGAAGTTATTCTGAATGACCCTATGTGCACCTTCAATATTATATACCCTTTTAGGGATAGATTTCAAATAGCTCTGATATAGCAGAAACCACTAAATTATGAAATTGCTAAATTGGGAATTGTACTTCAACCCAGAACAAAAAATGTGCTTTGACGGACACTAAATATCTTGCCCAGCAACAACAGTACAGCGGTGGGTAACGAGAGATTTAGAGGGATTTAAATTTGAGGCCTAGTATTTAGGCGCTGGGTCACCGGTATGGATTTAGTGACAGAATTAGACTTGGAAATGCACAGAAGCGTGTGTGTGAAGTTATTCTGAATGACCCTATGTGCACCTTCAATATTATATACCCTTTTAGGGATAGATTTCAAATAGCTCTGATATAGCAGAAACCACTAAATTATGAAATTGCTAAATTGGGAATTGTACTTCAACCCAGAACAAAAAATGTGCTTTGACGGACACTAAATATCTTGCCCAGCAACAACAGTACAGCGGTGGGTAACGAGAGATTTAGAGGGATTTAAATTTGAGGCCTAGTATTTAGGCGCTGGGTGACAGGTATGGGTTTAGTGACAGAATTAGACTTGGAAATACACAGTAGCGGGTGTGTGTGAAGTTATTCTGAATGACCCAATGTGCACCTTCAATATTATATACCCTTTTTGGGATAGATTTCAAATAGCTCTGATATAGCAGGAACCACTAAATTATGAAATTGCTAAATTGGGAATTGTATTTCAACCCAGAACAAGAAATGTGCTTGAACGGACACTAAATAACTCGCCCAGCTACAGCACTAGGGACAGATTTAGCTGGATATAAATTTGAGGCCTAGTATTTAGGCGCTGGGTGACCGGTATGGATTTAGTGACAGAATTAGACTGGGATATGGCCAAAAAATGAACAGACTATTGCTGGTTAAATGCACTTGGTGTGACAGCTTCACCCTGATGTAGGCTTTAGCCAAAAAACAACCACACCATTGAGGGTTAAATGCACTTGGTGACAGGCGCAGCTTGCCCCTGATTTTGTATATGGCCAAAAAATGAACAGACTATTGCTGGTTAAATGCACTTGGTGTGACAGCTTCACCCTGATGTAGGCTTTAGCCAAAAAACAACCACACCATTGAGGGTTAAATGCACTTGGTGACAGGCGCAGCTTGCCCCTGATTTTGTATATGGCCAAAAAATGAACAGACTATTGCTGGTTAAATGCACTTGGTGTGACAGCTTCACCCTGATGTAGGCTTTAGCCAAAAAACAACCACACCATTGAGGGTTAAATGCACTTGGTCGCAGCTTGTGCTGGCGCACCACAAGACACAAAATGGCCGCCGATCACCCCAGAAAAATGAGACTGACAAACGGTCTGTGCAGCCTAAAAACAGTGAGCAATTGAGGATCAGCAGCTCAATGATCCACAGCTGCAGATCGATCAGTTAATCAAGTCCTTTGGAGGAGTTAATCTGCCTAATCTCGCCCTACTGTCGCAGCCGCAACCTCTCCCTACGCTAATCAGAGCAGAGTGACGGGCGGCGCTATGTGACTCCAGCTTAAATAGAGGCTGGGTCACATGGTGCTCTGGCCAATCACAGCCATGCCAATAGTAGGCATGGCTGTGATGGCCTCTTGGGGCAAGTAGTATGACGCTTGTTGATTGGCTGCTTTGCAGCCTTTCAAAAAGCGCCAAGAAAGCGTCACAAAAGCGCCAAGAAAGCGACGAACACCGAACCCGAACCCGGACTTTTACGAAAATGTCCGGGTTCGGGTCCGTGTCACGGACACCCCAAAATTCGGTACGAACCCGAACTATACAGTTCGAGTTCGCTCATCCCTACCTGTGAACTGTTATTAGAGCTGGACTGTCCTGACTACAGATGTTTTGTTGTTTGTGTCTGCTCTATGGCATGGATATGATACATTGTTCTATATGCGACTATTATATGTGATTAGAAATTTGCTTTTATATTGTTTGTAAAATAAAAATACAAATTTAAAAAAAAAAAATGAAAAAAAAAAAAAAACTATAGCTACTAGAGAGGGGTTGTTGATTTAGGGAGTTATTCTAATTGCCTAATTGGAGTCGGGAAATAAGTTTTCCCCCTAAAGTAGGAGAAATTGGCTTCTAACTCACAATTTTTTATTTTTTTTTGCCTTCCTCTGGATCAACTTGCAGGATAACAGGCTGAACTAGATGGGCAGATGTCTTTTTTGTAGCCTTATAAACTATGTTATTAAGTTACTATGTAAATATTCCACTTGAACCTCCATTTTTGGTTCAAGATTGCTATTTTTAATTTTTATGTATTTTTGCTATTTTAAGTCATTTCCCTATCCACATTTGGATACTGAACCGAACTTAGAAACGAAGTTCAGCCAAACCTTTTGAACCCGGATATCCAGTGGTCCGCTTATCAGATCAGTACATGGAAAATAAGTTGCATGACTAGGGTGATTTATACTTTTAAAGGACAAAGAAAGACTAAGACAGTCTAGTCTCACTCTAATTAATTGTTTTTACCTTGCCTGATGGTGTTACAAGCATAGTGTAAAGCAACCAAGGATGAAGAGCAGGCAGTGTCAATTGATTGGGAAGGTTCCTTTCAGATTAAAGCAGTAGGATATCCTGTTGGCAGCTATGCTTGTTGCTATCCCAGTGCCATTAAAATGATTGATGTTTTCTGGAGAATTATTATAAATCAGAGTCTCTGTTCATGAGACCTGTAAATGTATCAAATAGACCATTTTATACATTATAATACAATATAATATAGGGGGAGAATTATTTTAAAAAATGAAAAATTCATAAAGAACATACGGTAAAAAGGCTAAATGCAGAATATACTAATAGTGGACTTAGTGAAGTGTAGTTAACCACCTCAGCTCCTCTAGCTTAAACCCCTTAATGACCAGACCACTTTTTACAATTCTGCACTACACTACTTTCACGGTTTATTGCTCGGTCATACAACTTACCACCCAAATGAATTTTATCTCCTTTTCTTCTCACTAATAGAGCTTTCATTTGGTGGTATTTCATTGCTGCTGACATTTTTACTTTTTTTGTTATTAATCGAAATTTACCGATTTTTTTGCAAAAAAAGACATTTTTCACTTTCAGTTGTAAAATTTTTCAAATAAAACTACATTTCCATATGCATTTTTATCTAAATTTATTGTTCTCCATGTCTTTGATAAAAAAAATTCAATAAGTGTATATTTATTGGTTTGCGCAAAAGTTATAGCGTTTACAAACTATGGTACAAAAATGTGAATTTCCGCATTTTGAAGCAGCTCTGACTTTCTGAGCACCTGTCATGTTACCTGAGGTTCTACAATGCCCAGACAGTAGAAACACCCCACAAATGACCCCATTTCAGAAAGTAGACACCCTAAGGTATTCGCTGATAAGCATAGTGAGTTCATAGAAGTTTTTATTTTTTGTTACAAGTTAGTGGAAAATGATGATTTTTTCTTTATTTTTTTCTTACAAAGTCTCATATTCCACTAACTTGTGACAAAAAATAAAAACTTCCATGAACTCACTATGCCCATCACGAAATACCTTGGGGTGTCTTCTTTCCAAAATGGGGTCACTTGTGCGGTATTTCTACTACCGTGGCATTTTAGGGGCCCTAATGCATGAGAAGTAGTTTAAAATCCAAATGTGTAAAAATGCCCTCCTAAAAGGAATTTGGGCCCCTTTGCGCACCTAGGCTGCAAAAAAGTGTCACACATGTGGTATCGTCATACTCAGGAGAAGTTGGGCAAAGTGTGGAATATGAGACTTTGTAAGAAAAAACAAACAAACATCATTTTCCGCTAACTTGTGACAAAAAATAAAAACTTCTATGAACTCACTATGCCCATCAGCGAATACCTTAGGGTGTCTTCTTTCCAAAATTGGGTCATTTGTGGGGTGTTTGTACTGCCCTGGCAATTGAGGGTCTCTGCAATCATTACATGTAAGGCCAGCATTAGAAGTTTCTGCTATTCTCCTTATATTAAGCATACGGGTAATGAGATTTTTTTTTTTCCGTTCAGCCTCTGGGCTGAAAGAAAAAATGAACGGCACAGATTTCTTCATTCGCATCGATCAATGTGGATGAAAAAATCTCTGCCCAAAAAAAAAAAAAAGGAGGGGAAAGGCGTCTGCCAGGACATAGGAGCTCCGCCCAACATCCATACCCACTTAGCTCGTATGCCCTGGCAAACCCGATTTCTCCATTCACATCAATCGATGTGGATGAATAAATCATTGCCGGGATTTTTTTTTATATTTTTTTTTATATATAAAGTGTTTGCCAAAGCATATGAACACCACCCCTCAGCTCATAAGCCTCGGCAAACGTATATTTTTTACTGCCGCAACGCAATAAATTTATTAACATGAACTTTATAATAACATTTGAACAGAACATTAACTTTTATAAACTTTATTGAACTTTTGGAACAGAACATTAACTTTTTTGCAGATTTTTTTTTTGTTTTGCTTTTTTTACCTTTATAGGACAAACCTCTCCTTCCCCATGGGACAATGCGCAAAGCGCAAATTGCCCAGAGATGTGGCGAAGTACATTATGCACTTTGTCCCAGGTAAAAGGAGAGGTTTGCAGCAGCTCTGTGTGAAAGGGCCCTAAGAGCCCTGTGTGCCTGTGCCTGCGTGACGCAATCCCTATGCTAATAGTGTACCTGTGTGTGGTACTTCCGGAAACACTCCTCTAAGCATAGGGCAGGGTGGTCAGGGCAGTCAGGACAGAAATAGCGGGTGTCACGCCTTATTCCACTCCTGCTACAGACACAACATCTTTTTCGGGGTGGCGCTTGAGTTGAGGTACCAGCAACAACATTGGGGAATTGTCGCTCGTGTAGACAGCTCACTACACTGGTGGATGGGGCCACGGAACCTCCTGGATACAGGAAGTTCTCGATGATCTCTTCCTGAAATTTGAGGAAGGATCCTGTTCTCCCAGCTTTACTGTAGAGAACAAAACTATTATACAGTGCCAATTGAATTAAATATACAGACACCTTCTTATACCAGCGTCTGGTGGCCTCTGGGACGAGAGGTGCTATTGTCACTAAAGTGCAGGAAACGTAGGATGGTCTCAAATCGTGTCCTGGACATGGCAGCAGAGAACATGGGCATGTGATGAATTGGGTTTGTAGACCAATATGACCGCAATTCATGCTTTTTTGTCAGGCCCATGTTGAGGAGAAGGCCCAGAAAAGTTTTTAATTCGGAAACTTGGACGGGTTTCCACCGGAAAGACTGGGCATAAAAGCTTCCCGGGTTGGCGGCTATAAATTGAGTGGCATACCAATTTGTTTCTGCCACGACTAAGGCCAAGAGCTCTGCAGTCAAGAACAGCTCAAAAAACCCCAGTGCCGATCCGATCTGAGCTGTCTCAACCCGAACTCCAGACTGGGCGGTGAAAGGGGGAACTACTGGTGCGGCTGAAGTTGGGGGCTGCCAATCAGGGTTTGCCAGCACCTAAGGGACTCTAGGGGCTCTATGGGCCTGTCTGTGTGGTGGCTGCGACGGGGGAACTACTGCACGTGCCACCGTACCAGCTTCAACTGCCCTTCTGGTGCTCGCCACTTCACCATGTTGTACGGCAGTGCTGTTACTAGGTCCAGGATGGGCTGCGCTGCTGGTGTATGCCTCACCACGTAATCCGACAGCGCCAGCCCCACTCTGCTGCCCTTGAAGCGGATCCTGCGCAAACTGTGGTCTAGCAACACGGGGCCGGGTACGCCTGGTGGTATCAGGGACCTCAACCTCATCGTCCGAACTTTGGGTCAGACTGCCACTGCTTTCTACAGGTTCATATTCTGACCCGCTGGATTCGTCAGATGAGGGTTCCAATTCCTCATCCGACTGGGTCAGAAGCCTGTAGGCCTCTTCAGAAGAATACCCCTTACTTTCCATTTGGTCAACTAAATTTAGGGGGTATTCCCTGAGACTAACCAAGAAAAAAAGCAAGCCTGTCTTACAAATGGGAGGCTAGCGAAGAACCGGAAGCCGCTGCGATTGATAAAAAATATCAAAACTGATTTTTTTTATCGCCGCAGCGCTTGTAAAATGATTGTGCAGTGATAAAAAAAAAAAAAAATGTTGTCACTGCGGCAGGGCGGGTGTGGGTAAACACACGTGTGGGCGACCGATCAAGCCTGATCGGGCAAACACTGCGTTTTGGGTGGAGGGCGAGCTAAGGTGACACTAATACTATTATTGTCACAACCAGACAGCTGAGAAGCTCTGACAGAGGCCTTTCAGAACCTCCTCCTTGAGTTTCTGTGTTGTGGTATTCAGCTCCTCCTCTCGTTAGCCTCTCTCAGCTGTCATGTGTTGGACTAATTGCTTCCCTTTAAATTCCTCCCCAGAAGGCTTTTCTGGGCGGCTTATACTACTTCCTGGAGTGTGTGTGCATGCTGACTCTGTTCTCCTGTTTGCTTCAAAGCTAAGTGTTGTACCTTTATCTGTTATTTTCTGTTTGCTGGATCCCAGGTGACCCTGACTCCCTCCGTATCTTGGGTAGGGAGCCGGTGGTCGTGTCCCCTCACTATTGTAGGGTGCTCAGGGCTTTATAGTCAAGGTTCGTGGATATGCAAACCTCCACCATTAGGATCTTTGCATAGGCTGAGCAGCCAGGGAAAGTGCCAGGTCTTCTGCAGGGGTCTCCCTTGGTTCCTTAGCTTTTGGATCCAGCGAGTCATTTATACATGTTGCTTTGCCTTGTTTCCTGTACACCGTCCGTGACAATTATAGATCTGACTGTGATCAGTTCTGATCAGTTACAGATAACATTAAAAGTACCAATGCTGATTAGCGATACGCTAATCAGAGAATCAGTGACTGCGGTGCGGTGGGCTGGGTGCGGTGGGCTGGGTGCTAACCGACGCTAACTACCTAACAAAGGGGCCTAAACTATCCTAAAACCTAACCGTCAATACTAGTGAAAAAAAAAGTGACAGTTTACACTGATCACTTTTTTCCCTTTCACTAGGTGATTGACAGGGGCGATCAAGGGGTGATCAAGGGGTTAATTGGGGTGATGGGGGGTGATCTGGGGCGCGGGCGCGTTTGATACAGGATGTCGGGCGCATGCGCAGTGCGGCGAAAGTAAGACGGCGCGTAGTACGCGCGGCAGCCGGGACCGCGCTCCTGCCGCCCTTTACTGCGCATGCGGCCGTTGAGCGCGGTCCCGGAATCGGATTTCGGCTGTCAGTCACAGAGGCAGGGGGCGGGGAGAGGGCCATGTAAGACGCCGAGGCCGCTGCCCCCGTGACTTCAAGCCTGACTTGAAGCACGGGGCAGCAGCTGAATATAACATCGATTTCTGACTGAGCATACATGCTGCAAAACTAACAAAAAGTGCATCAGGAAACGACTATACAGCACTATAAGGTACTGTAAACAGCTTAATAGGCGATTTTTGGGTGACAGGTTCCCTTTAAACACTCGTTTGTAACATAGTAACATAGTACATAAGGCCGAAAAAAGACATTTGTCCATCCAGTTCAGCCTGTTATCCTGCAAGTTGATCCAGTGGAAGGCAAAAAAAAAAACTGAGGTAGAAGCCAATTTTCCCCACTTTAGGGGAATAAAAAATTCCTTCCCGACTCCAATCAGGCAATCAGAATAACTCCCTGGATCAACGACCCCTCTCTAGTAGCTATAGCCTGTAATATTATTACACTCCAGAAATACATCCAGGCCCCTCATGAATTCCTTTATTGTACTCACCATCACCACCTCCTCAGGCAGAGAGTTCCATAGTCTCACTGCTCTTACCGTAAAGAATCCTCTTCTATGTTTGTGTACAAACCTTCTTTCCTCCAGACGCAGAGGATGTCCCCTCGTCACAGTCACAGTCCTGGGGATAAATAGATGATGGGATAGATCTCTGTACTGATCCCTGATATATTTATACATATTATTAGATCTCCCCTCAGTGGTCTTTTTTCTAAAGTGAATAACCCTCATTTTAATAATCTTTCAGGGTACTGTAGTTGCCCCATTCCAGTTATTATTTTAGTTGCCCTCCTCTGGACCTTCTCCAGCTCTGCTATGTCTGCCTTGTTCACAGGAGCCCAGAACTGTACACAGTCCTCCATGTGTGGTCTGACTAGCGATTTGTAAAGTGGTAGGACTATGTTCTTATCACGGGCATCTATGCCCCTTCTGATGCAATCCATTATCTTATTGGCCTTGGCAGCAGCTGCCTGACACTGGTTTTTGCAGCTTAGTTTGCCTTTTTTTAAATTTCCTAGATCCTTTTCCATGTCAGTGTTACCGAGTGTTTTACCATTTAAAATGTAGTATAGACAAACCGCTCACTCCCCTTATAATTCTGGATTGGGTGCTCTAGTCTCAAATTGATTCACTCAAATCAACAAAGGCATGATAAAAATTATATTATGTAGTATGAGACTGGCACTCCCTCGCATGGGAATAGAGCAATAGTAATAGTGTTGTTACACAATATTTAATTGGCAAAATATATTAAAATACAACATCACAATACAATATTAAAATAACAATCGCTGCAGCGGAGACAAAATCAGTCCCTAAAAATACCTAAAATCTAAAACTTCAATAAAAATTGAAAAAGTCCAAAAAAGAAGAGGACCATACGTCCTGATTGTGCAAAAAAATAAAAATATAGCAAGCCAAAAGTATCAGTCTATTCCTTATAATAGTATTGGCATTCCTTTCTTATATGCAATATAACAAGCAGAATCCATGCAAGGCACCTTTTCAAATATTCGGAATTGTCCGATATAAACATTCAATAAAGTATCCCACAGGATAATCGACATTCACCTGTGAGTAACAACTTGGTGTCCGATTGGATACTTTATTGAATATTTATATCGGACAATTCCGAATATTTGAAAAGGTGCCTTGCATGGATTCTGCTTGTTATATTGCATATAAGAAAGGAATGCCAATACTATTATAAGGAATAGACTGATACTTTTGGCTTGCTATATTTTTATTTTTTTGCACAATCAGGACGTATGGTCCTCTTCTTTTTTGGACTTTTTCAATTTTTATTGAAGTTTTAGATTTTAGGTATTTTTAGGGACTGATTTTGTCTCCGCTGCAGCGATTGTTATTTTAATATTGTATTGTGATGTTGTATTTTAATATATTTTGCCAATTAAATATTGTGTAACAACACTATTACTATTGCTCTATTCCCATGCGAGGGAGTGCCAGTCACTTGCATTTTTCCTTCCCATGTGCATAACTTTACATTTATCAGTGTTAAACCTCATCTGCCCAAGCCTCCAATCTATCCAGATCCCTCTGTAGTAGTATACTGTCCTCTTCAGTGTAAATTACTTCTAAATCATCTGCGAAAATTGATACTTTACTATGCAAGCCTTCTACAAGATCATTAATAAATATATTGAAGAGAATAGGGCCTAATACTGCCCCCTGAGGTACCCCACTAGTGACAGTGACCCAATCTGAGTGTGTACCGTTAATAACCACCCTCTGTTTTCTATCATTGAGCCAGTTACTTACCCACTTACAGACGTTTTCTCCCAGTCCGAGCATTCTCATTTTATATACTAACCTTTTATGTGGTACAGTGTCAAATGCTTTGGAGAAGTCCAGATACACGACATCCATTGATTCGCCGCTGTCAAGGCTAGAACTTACCTCCTCATAGAAACTGATTAAATTAGTTTGGCATGACCGATCCCTCACGAAGCCATGCTGATATGGCATTATTTGCTTATTTCCGTTGAGATGCTCTAATATAGCATCTCCCAGAAAACCTTCAAACAGTTTACCCACAACAGATGTTAAACTTACCGGCCTTTTTTGGCCACAAAACATTTACTTGCCAGCCTTTGATGCAGATGTCATTGTGAGATACACCCTTAATACATTTGGGTTCCATTCAGAGATTTTAAATACCGCCATTTGGTGCACCAATATTGAATTCAGGCCTACACTGGTTCAGGCCCTGTGAGATACACTCTCTACATACAGGGGTTTGATTCAGGGATTTGAAATACAGCCATTTTGTGCAAATAAATATTTACTTCAGGCCTACACTGGTTTAGGCCCTGTGAGATACTACCTCTACATACGGGGGTTTGATTCAGGGATTTGAAATACAGCCATTTGAAATACAGCCATTTTGTGCAAAGATATATTTACTTTAGGCCTACACTGGTTCAGACCGTGTGAGATACACCCTCTACATACAGGGGTTTGAGTCAGGCATTTAAAATACAGCCATTTTGGGCAAAAAAATCTTTTTTTGAGGCCTAGTCTGGTTCAGGCCGTGTGAGATACACCCTTTACATACTGTCGTTCTATTCTACTATTAATTAAACACCTATTGAGGGCAAAATCCTAAATTTGAAAAATATGAGTGTCAAATAAGGAGAGCGTCAAATAAGGGACGTGGCCCAGGTCGTGGTGCTGCTGGTGGAGCTCCTGTTGTACGGAGAGTGTAGTGTCCCACTAGGTAGGAGTGGGCACTACACAAGGGTCACTTGGGTAGCGTGTTACTTCTACTCACAAGGGACAGTGATTTTATCCATGCATTGTAATGTATTTCCTATGTGTTTTTGCATTGGTATATTTCCCTGTTCATGTTTATCAGGCCTAGTAGGGTGTAATTTAACATTCAAGACACTAGAGGGAGATAGGGAGCCCCTAGTATAAATGTCCAGGCCCAGACAGGGAGTGGTTATGTCATAGTCAGGAGTCTGTGAAGACAGAAGTGAGAAGGCACCAGCCCAGGATATGCTGAGGGCCTCCTCCTGACATGCAGCTGGATAGTCCTGGTTCCTAGCTGCACCAAGAGGCTAGAAGGATTACAGCCTGCTTGGAGACTGAGTGTATTCCAGGGGACTAGAGGAGTTACCTCGTCAGCCTGAAGCTCCTGAGGCTAAGCTTAGCTCAGTTGAGATACCCCAGTAGTAGGAGAGCACCTCCTGGGAGCAACCTGCAGTTTCCCTACCAAGAGAGGTGTTACGCTGAGCGCTCCGGGTCCCCTGCTGGCCGCGGAGTGCTCACAGCGTATACCCCCAGGCAGCACTCCAGTGTCTCGGCGTGTGCGTCCTCGCTCTCTAGGGCGCGCGTGCGCCGGGACTCTTAGATTCAAAGGGCCAGTGCACCAGTGATTGGTGCCTGGTCCAAAAGGGATATTAAGGGTTAAGGTTTGTGAGAGGCAGTGCTGACTTAATTAGGCTGCACCTGTGCACTGCCCATTTATACCTTCTCCTCCCACAGCTTCCTGCCGGATCTTTGTGCCTTGTGCCTCAGAGAAAGCGTTCCACAGTGTTTGTTTGCCTTGCCTGTTGCCGAACCCGTTGCTACCGTCTACTCGCCTTAGAACCTTTGCCGCCTGCCCTGACCTCTGCTACGTCCGACTACGCTCTTGCCTTCTCCCTGTGTACCACGCCCTTATCAGCTGCCAGAGAGGTCGAGTTGTTACTAGGGGACACGACCTGGTAGTTACCGCCGCAGCAAATCCATCCCGCCTTGCGGCGGGCTCTGGTGAAGACCAGTAACTGCTTAGAACCGGTCCTTTAGTACAACCCGCGCCATCGCCTCTCTGGTCCAGAGGATCCACTACCTGTCCTGCCGGTACGTGACAGTAAGATCCGGCCATGGATCCCGCTGATGTTCCCCTGCCAAGCCTAGCGGACCTCACCACTATTGTGGCCCAGCAGGGTCAACAGCTGGCCCAGCTGACCGCCATGTTGCAGCAGCTCCTGCCTTCTCAGCAACAGCCAGCTCCTCCGTCTGCTCCTGCTGCGTCACCTCCGCCTGCAGTTGCCACCGGTTCCAGAATCCGTTTGTCCCTACCAGACAAATATGACGGAGATCCTAAGCAGTGCCGTGGGTTCTTGTCGCAGTGCTCTCTCCACCTCGAGCTTCTGTCCGACCAGTTTCCTTCTGAGCGAGCCAAGGTAGCCTTTATTCTCAGTTTGCTGTCCGGGAAGGCCCTGGCCTGGGCTACACCACTATGGGACCGCGCAGATCCTGCCACCGCTTCCGTCCAGAGCTTCTGCCTAGAGTTCCGGAATGTTTTTGAGGAGCCTGCCCGGGTTACCTCCGCAGAGACTGCCTTACTAAATTTGACCCAAGGAGGTTCTTCCGTGGGTGACTATGCCATTCAG
Source organism: Bufo gargarizans (assembly GCF_014858855.1). Classification (NCBI taxonomy): domain Eukaryota; kingdom Metazoa; phylum Chordata; class Amphibia; order Anura; family Bufonidae; genus Bufo; species Bufo gargarizans. The sequence continues at coordinate 472,658,633 of NC_058084.1, read as the reverse complement.
TTCCGCACCCTGGCCTCTGAGCTGAACTGGAACAATGAAGCCCTTTGCGCCACCTTCAAGAAGGGACTTAATAGTGAAGTAAAGGACGTTCTGGCTGCACGTGAGCTTCCTTCCACTCTTAGTGACCTCATCTTGCTGGCCACTAGGATAGACAAACGTTTCGCCGAAAGACAAGAGGAACTCCTCCTTGAAAAGGAAAAAGCTCGTCCTAGACGCTTTCCTCGTCTGGCTCCCGTTTTTCTGCGTCCACCTCAACCCGCTACTGGGCTTTCCGCCGTGGAAGCCATGCAGGTGGATCGGTCACGCCTGACTCCGCAAGAACGAAGCCGCCGCAGAAACGAGAACCTGTGTCTGTACTGTGCCAGTACCGAGCACTTCCTTAGAGATTGTCCTCTCCGTCCACCGCGTTCGGGAAACGCTCGCACCTAGTAAACGTGGGAGAGGCGTTGCTAGGTGTGGATTCTTCCTCTCCACGTCTCATCATACCCGTGCAGTTGATCATCTCTTCCAAGTCCTCTTTCTCCGCAGCCGCCTTCTTGGATTCCGGTTCAGCTGGCAACTTCATTCACGCCTCCTTGGTTGATAAGTACCGTATTCCAGTAATCCGTCTACCCAAGCCGTTTTTCATCTCTACTGTTAACGGTGAGAGACTCTCTGCCACCGTACAGTTCCGTACCCAGCCTCTGCAGATGGACATCGGAATATTTCATACCGAGACTATAGAGTTCTTTGTCCTTCCCTTCTGTTCCTCCGAACTCCTCCTGGGTCTGCCGTGGCTTCAACGTCATAGTCCTGTCCTGAATTGGTCCACCGGTGAGATCCTGCGTTGGGGTTCCTCCTGTTCGGACCGCTGTCTCAAGCCTGCTCTGGTCAAACAGAACCCGCAAGTTTCTCCGCCTTCTGGGCTGCCCAAGCCATACCATTCCTTCGCGGATGTCTTCTGCAAGAAACAAGCTGAGGTCCTTCCTCCTCACCGATCCTATGATTGCCCGATCGACCTGATACCCGGTTCTACTCCACCTCGGGGCAGAATTTATCCTCTCTCACCTCCTGAGACTCTTGCCATGTCCGACTATATACGTGAGAACCTACAGAGAGGATTCATAAGAAAATCTTCTTCTCCTGCTGGGGCCGGTTTTTTCTTCGTGACAAAAAAAGACGGCTCCCTCCGCCCCTGCATTGACTACAGAGGTCTTAATAAAATTACCATCAAGAACCGTTACCCTCTGCCTCTAATCTCTGAGCTATTTGATCGTCTCCGAGGGGCTAAGATCTTCACAAAATTGGACCTTCGAGGGGCCTATAATCTGATCCGTATCCGGGAAGGAGACGAATGGAAGACCGCCTTTAACACAAGGGATGGCCATTTTGAGTATTTGGTGATGCCCTTCGGCCTCTGCAACGCACCTGCTGTCTTCCAGGAATTCGTCAATGATATTTTCAGGGACTTACTTTACACCTGCGTGGTCGTATACCTGGATGATATCCTGATCTTTTCCTCCAATTTGGATCAACACAGGGTCCATGTGCAACAAGTTCTTACTCGTCTTAGGAGAAATCGCCTGTACGCTAAACTTGAAAAATGTCTTTTTGAACGGACCTCCCTGCCTTTCCTGGGATACATTATCTCAGCCCAAGGACTTCAAATGGACCCAGCCAAGCTCTCGGCGGTTCTGGATTGGCCACGCCCCTCTGGTCTCCGAGCCATACAAAGATTTCTGGGCTTTGCGAATTACTACAGGCAATTCATCCCTCACTATTCCACTCTGGTAGCTCCTATCGTGGCCCTCACAAGAAAAGGAGCTAACCCCAAATCCTGGCCTTCCCAAGCCGAGGAAGCCTTCCAGTCCCTGAAATGCGCCTTTGCCTCTGCACCCGTTCTCTCTAGACCAGATTCCACCAAGCCTTTCTCTCTTGAAGTGGATGCCTCCTCGGTGGGAGCCGGAGCTGTCCTCACCCAGAAGTCTTCCCGGGGCAAGACTTCTACTTGTGGCTTCTTTTCTAAAACATTCTCTTCCGCAGAGAGAAATTACTCCATTGGGGACAGGGAACTGCTGGCTATTAAATTGGCACTGGAGGAATGGAGACATTTACTCGAGGGCGCCACACATCCTGTGTACATCTTCACGGACCACAAGAACCTGGCTTATCTCCAGTCTGCTCAGAGATTAAATCCCCGTCAGGCTCGTTGGTCTCTGTTCTTCGCCCGCTTTAATTTTGAGATCCATTTCCGTCCAGCTTGTAAGAACATTAGGGCAGATGCTCTGTCTCGCTCCTCTGATGTGGTGGGCGACGAGTTAACACCTCGATATATTATCCCTCCAGAACGCCTTATAACAGTCGCTCCCGTGGACCTGCGCCTTCTTCCTCCTGGCAAATCCTACGTACCCCCACGTCAGCGGCTGCGAATTCTCAAGTGGGGCCACGCCTCCCCTTTTGCCGGTCATCCAGGGGTGCAAAAGTCTCTCCAACTAATCTCCCAAAGGTACTGGTGGTCTTCTCTAGAGAAAGATGTCTCGGACTTCGTCCAGGCCTGTATGATTTGCGCCCGGGATAAATCGCCTCGCCAGAAACCAGCGGGTCTCCTCTTGCCTCTACCCATTCCTGAAGTTCCCTGGTCTCACATCGCCATGGACTTTATTACAGATCTTCCCTCCTCCCATGGCAAGTCCGTTATTTGGGTCGTGGTGGATCGCTTTTCCAAGATGGCTCACTTTGTACCCCTGCCCGGTCTACCCTCTGCACCCATGTTGGCCAAACAATTTTTCCAACACATCTTCCGTCTCCATGGCCTTCCCAAACATATTGTCTCGGATCGTGGGGTACAATTCGTCTCCAAATTCTGGAGGGCTCTATGTGCTCAGCTCGGGATCAAATTGGACTTTTCTTCTTCGTACCATCCTCAGTCTAACGGCCAAGTAGAACGGGTGAACCAAATTTTGGGTGACTATCTGCGTCACTTTGTATCCTCACGCCATGACGACTGGGCTGATCTACTTCCCTGGGCGGAGTTCTCCTACAACTACAAACAATCCTCTGCCTCTAACAAGTCTCCTTTCTTTGTCGTTTTTGGCCGTCATCCTCTTCCACCTCTGCCGCAGTCTCCCACTCCTTCTTCTGTACCTGCCGTGGACAGTCTTGTACAGGATTTTTCCTCCATCTGGCGAGAAACCCACGCTGCTCTCCTCAAGGCTTCCGCCCGTATGAAGGTTCAAGCTGACAAGAGACGCAGATCTCCTCCGGAATTTCGCCCGGGTGACAAGGTGTGGCTCTCCTCTAGGTACATCCGATTTAGGGTCCCAAGTTACAAGTTGGGCCCTCGTTTCTTGGGACCCTATAAAATCAAGAGTCGTATCAATCAAGTTTCTTATCAGCTCCATCTTCCTCCCTCCCTCCGAATCCATAACTCCTTCCATGTCTCCCTTCTTAAACCTGCTGTCTTTAACCGTTTTTCTCCCAAGCTTGTTTCTCCCACCCCTGTCGCCGGTACCTCCGATATATTCTCTGTCAAGGAGATCTTGGCGACCAAGATCTCCCGGGGAAAAATATTTTTTTGGTCGACTGGGAGGGCTGCGGTCCTGAGGAGAGGTCATGGGAGCCGGAGGAGAACATCCTGGACCGCAGTCTCATCCGCAAGTTCTTCGGTACCAAAAAGAGAGGGAGACCAAAGGGGGGGGGGTACTGTTACGCTGAGCGCTCCGGGTCCCCTGCTGGCCGCGGAGCGCTCACAGCGTATACCCCCAGGCAGCACTCCAGTGTCTCGGCATGTGCGTCCTCGCTCTCTAGGGCGCGCGTGCGCCGGGACTCTTAGATTCAAAGGGCCAGTGCACCAGTGATTGGTGCCTGGTCCAAAAGGGATATTAAGGGTTAAGGTTTGTGAGAGGCAGTGCTGACTTAATTAGGCTGCACCTGTGCACTGCCCATTTATACCTTCTCCTCCCACAGCTTCCTGCCAGATCTTTGTGCCTTGTGCCTCAGAGAAAGCGTTCCACAGTGTTTGTTTGCCTTGCCTGTTGCCGAACCCGTTGCTACCGTCTACTCGCCTTAGAACCTTTGCCGCCTGCCCTGACCTCTGCTACGTCCGACTACGCTCTTGCCTTCTCCCTGTGTACCACGCCTTATCAGCTGCCAGAGAGGTCGAGTTGTTACTAGGGGACACGACCTGGTAGTTACCGCCGCAGCAAATCCATCCCGCCTTGCGGCGGGCTCTGGTGAAGACCAGTAACTGCTTAGAACCGGTCCTTTAGTACAACCCGCGCCATCGCCTCTCTGGTCCAGAGGATCCACTACCTGTCCTGCCGGTACGTGACAAGAGGGGAACACAACCAAGTACAGATAAGTAACCTGATGGGCAGAAACACTATAAAGTGAAGAGCAAGGGTCTATACTGGAGGAAGGAATTTATACCAAGGATTTAAGCCAGCACTTAGGCATCCAGGCCTTGGGATCCAGCCAGCTAGAATAGCTGAGGGGATAGAGCAGCACTGCACTGAAAAGCATTAACTGTTTGCCCTCCAAGTATCTTGCATGATTAATACCTGCCATCAGTGTGAGGTAAGCCTGCTTGGGACGTATTGTTCAAGGGACTGCATCATCATCATTAACCATTGTAATTGATTGTACAAAGTTGGACTGTTTTCAAGTAAAGCTACGTTTGGTTCACCATACAATCTGTGTACCTCAATTACTATTCCTACCAACCAGTGTGCCACCGTTACAGGCACTGGCGTCACGATCCTTAAAGGGACCTTTCTTTAGGCACTCTAAACACCTGCAACAACCAGGGCACCTCACCCAACATCAGGCCAGGTGTCTACACCCAGAGTGTGCCCCAGAGGAACTAGTGTCTGCCTCTCATTCACTGCTGCATGCCTGCCCAGGGTCCTCCAAAAAGTGAGTAACCCTCGATTGCCCATACCGTGACCTCACTTTTGCTATACCCTGCAGGTCTGGCGTGCTGCAAGAGGACTTGGTCTATGTGTGCCAGCTATATGCACAAGTGAAACCCCTTCCTCAGGTGCGAGTAGGTGACAAAACCTGCAGCGGTATTTGGTCGGGCCTAATGCTGCTCTACGAATGGTGAGGCCTGAACAAGTACAGGCGAAAGTAGATTGGGTTGCTTACAGAGGATCCAGTTCCTTCACATTGTCTCCCAACCAGTCTACTGCTGAAAGACCACAGTTGGCACCTGCAGCCCATGTCCATCAATCTTTCACCTCACCCCCTTGCAAAACAGCCAAGCAGCCTGGGCCCCAAGTCATGCAGCAGTCTCTTCTGCTTTTTGATGACTCTGTTAGCAGGGTTTCCCAGGGCCATCCACCTAGCCCTGCCCCAGAAGTGGAAGAGATTGAGTGCACCGATGCCCAACCACTTATTTTTTAAGATGAGTACATGGGAGGACCATCGCAGCACGTCTCGGATGATGACGAAACACAGGTGCCAACTGCTGGGGCTTTCGAAAAGTGTGCAGACCGACAAGGAAGGCAGGGGTGAAGACTGGGTGGAAGATGATGTGGAGGACGATGAGGTCCTCGACCCCACATGAATTCAAGGTCATGCAAGTCACCAATGTAGTTCGGAGGAAGAGGCGGTGTTCGCACAGAGCCACCAGCACAGCAGAAGAGGGAGCAGGGTGCAAAAGCGGAGCAGCCATCCTCTAGACAGTACGCCTCCTACTGCCCACCGCAGCAAGGGACCGAGCACACCAAAGCCAGCTCCAAGGAGTTCCCTGGCGTGTCAGTTCTTCAGACAATGTGCTGACGACAAGACACGAGTGGTTTGTACGCTGTGCAATCAGAGCCTGAAGCGAGGCATAAACGTTCTCAACCTGAGCACAACCTGCATGACCAGGCATTTAAGTGCAAAGCACGAGCTGCAGTGGAGTAGACACCTCAAAAAGCAAGAAAGGGCACTGGCTCCTCCTGCTTCCTCTTCTGCTGCAGTCGCGGCCTCTTCATCCACCTCTGGAGTGACAGTGCCACCTGGCATCCCACAAACAGAGGATCTGCCAGCAACACCAATACCTGGGTCACTAAGCATCTCCACAATATCCCACAGAAGCGTTTAGCTCTCCATATCCCAAACACTGGAGAGGAAGAGGAAGTACCCCCCTACCCACCCGCGATCCCTAGCCATGAATGCCAGCATTTCTAAATTACTTGCCTTTGAAATGCTGTCATTCCGTCCCACAGTACGTCGTGCCCAGCCACCACTACTTTTTAAGGCGAGCCATCCTTCACAACCAAGTAGGTGACAAAATCAGGTGTGCACTGCGCAACGCCATCTGTGGCAAGGTGCACCTGACTACGGATACGTGGACCAGTAAGCATGGTCAGGGCCGTTATATCTCCATAACAGCACACTGGGTAAATGCAGTGGCGGCTGGGCCTGAGGCGGATAGCAGTTTGGCGCATGTCCTTCCACCACCGAGGATTGCAGGGAGCTTCAGTTTGCCTCCTGTTGCTTCCTCCTCCTACTCTGCTTCCTCATCCTCTACCAGCTCCTCATCCGGTCAGCGTAACACCTTCACCAGCAACTTCAGCACAGCCAGGGGTAAACGACAGCAGGCAGTTTTAAAACTTATCTGTTTTGGGGGACAAACCCCACACCGCGCAGGAGAAGTGGACGGACCTTGAACAGACCGATGAGTGGTTTGTGCCAGTGAGCCTCAAGCCCAGCCTGGTGGTGTGTGATAATGGGCGAAATCTCGTAGCAGCTCTGGGACTAGCCGGTTTGACGCACCTTCCTTGCCTGTTGCATGTGCTGAATTTGGTGGTGCAGAGATTCCTTAAAAATTACCCCGACATGTCAGAGCTGCTGCATAAAGTGCGGGCCGTCCGTGCGCGCTTTCAGCATTCTCACCCTGCTGCTGCTCGCCTGTCAGCGCCGCAGCGTAACTTCGGCCTTCCCGCTCACCTCCTCATATGCGACGTGCCCACAAGGTGGAACTCCACCTTGCACATGCTGGCCAGACTGTGCGAGCAGCAGCAGGTGATAGTGGAGTTTCAGCTGCAGCACGCGTGAGTCGCTCGGCGGAACAGCACCACTTCACCACCAATGTCTGGGCCTCCATGCGAGACCTGTGTTCCTTGTTGCGCTGTTTCGAGTACTCCACCAACATGGCCAGTGCCGATAATGCCATTCTCAGCGTTACTATCCCACTTCTATGCCTCCTTGAAAAAACGCTCATGGCGATGATGGAAGAGGATGTGGCACAGGAGGAGGAAGAGGGATCATTTCGTAGGGTTTTCGGCCAGTCATTCCCAATTGGCTCAGAGGGTGGGTTTCTGCACCTATATACCCAAGGTACACAATTGTCCAGCCAGGTCACAGTTCTGGAGGATGACAAGGTGGAGGATGAGGAGGAGGAGATTGAGGAGGAGGAGGAACCATGTTCACAGCAGGGTGGCACCCAGATCAGCTCATGGCCATCACTGGTGCGTGGATGGGGGGATACAGAGGACACAGACGATACACTTCCCACAGAGGACAGCTTTTCGTTGCCTCTGGGCAGCCTGGCACACATGAGCGATTACATGCTGCAGTTTCTCCGCAACGACCGCTGAGTTGCCCACATTCTAACTTGTGCGGATTATTGGGTGGCCACGCTGCTGGATCCCCATTACAAGGACAATGTACCGTCCTTGTACAAGGGCACACTGGTAGACGCCTAACAAAGGGGGAACAGTGGAAACACAAGGGGAAGGCAGAGGACGAGGAAGAGGTCGCCAACGCAGCTGGGGCTCCGCCAGCACCTCAGAGGGCATGGTTAGCATGGCCGAAATGTGGAAAAGCTTTGTCAGCACGCCACAACAACCAGCACCACCAGCTGATACCAGTCTTTGCAGGAGGCAGCATTTTACCAACATGGTGGAGCAGTATGTGTGCACACGCCTACACGTACTGAATGACGGGTCTGCCCCCTTCAACTTCTGGGTCTCCAAATTGGGCACATGGCCTGAGCTTGCCCTTTACGCCTTGGAGGTGCTGGCCTGCCCTGCAGCCAGTGTATTGTCTGAACGTGTGTTTAGCATGACTGGAGGGGGTTATCACAGGTTATATTTCACAATGTTTTGGGGTTTACCCTGATTAAAAAAAAAAAATGTAAAAGCAAAAAGCAGTGTAGTCTACCTCCTCCTCCTCCTCCACTGCCGCTTCTACCTACACCGCCATATCCACAGCCTCCTCAACCTCCTACTCCATATGGACCTCTTCCTCCTAGATCAAGATTATTATTTTTTATTTTTACGTATTTTATGTTATTTTAAGTAATTTCCCTATCCACATTTGTTTGCAGAGCACTTGCCATGCTCTTAACCACAATTTGTTGGCATTTGCAGCATTCTAGCCCTTTCCATGACATTTTTACAGCCTTTTTAGTGCTCAAAAGTTCGGGTCCAAATGTACTTAAACTGGGTTCGGGTTCGGGGTCAAGTTCGGTTCAAGTTCGGGGTCCTGAACCCGAACTTTTTTCTGAAGTTCGGCCGAACCCGTCGAACCCGAACATCCAGGTGTCCGCTCAACTCTACTTCAGATAAATGCCATGATGACAGTAAACAGTTTCAAATACCATCCATGGATGAATAGACTTATTCAGATATCATCTAAGGATGGGAAAAAAAACATTCAAACACCATCTAAGGAGGTATAGTGTTAGGAGGTATAGTGTTAGCTGGCCTATAAACTGCCAGAGGTAGAGGACTCAAATCCAGGTATATGGTTAGCTGGGTAAGGCTCCATTCACACACCCACCCGACACCCCTATAGAAATGCCTATTCTTGTCTGCAGCTGCGGACAAGAATAGGACATATTCTATCATTTGCAGAGCTGCAGACCCAAAGATAGGGGTCGCGCTCCACAAATGCGGATGCGGACAGCACACTGTGTGCTGTCCGCATCTATTCCATCCTGATAGAGAATGAATGAGTCCGCACCCGTTCTGTAAAATTACAGAACGGATGCGGACCCATTTACGGACGTGTGAATGGAGCCTTATTCTCATGGAGAGATAGCCATTAGCCTGTTCCTGTGAGTTAGCATGGTAAATATATTATGTAGTTCAGGGGGACAGTGAGCGATACTCATGTGCACGGAAACACCAGATGTACACACAAACAAACAAACCAGGCGCCATATGTTTCAGATGCAAGGCTGTAAGTGATGTAATGAAGCGTATAGAGCTGAAGGCATATCGCAATCAGTTCCAGTATAATTACCTAAGAGGCCGGTCATTAGAGATGGCCTTGTGGTTCACCTGTTTCGCGGCGAACTTTGCGTGTTCGTCGAACATGCTGTGCTATGTCTAAATAAAGTCAGTTCCTGTTTTAACCCTCAAAGTGAAGTGTCGTCTCATTCTTGGGGGAGGATTTATGGTATGCTGTTCCAGTTTGACTGCTAGGAGCGTAAACCTATTCGTATGGTTTCCTATTCAACTGTCTACAGCATTCATATGCTTGAGAGGATTTATATGCTTCTTTGGTTTGGTGATTGTGGGGTCTGCCAGAGTGCTTGGAAACCTCAGGAACACGCTAGGAGCATCCATCAACGGAGGTACTCAGTCGGGGTGCCAGGTGATCCGTTACATTGGTGGCAGCAGTGGGATGGCGTCCTGGTGTGAGAGGAACAACACCCTGGAGACACAGGAATTATTATGGAGCGGCATAGAACCAGCGAGTCCCTGGACAACACTCGAGGTAGGAAATGAATTTAACCGGAGGTTACAGAACCTCTTGGCACCACTGGTCAAGCCAATAGGAGAGGCAACCAGGTTGGACTGAAAAAACCCTAGAAGGTGTTCAGCGTTGGCGAAGTGAGCATCTTCCCAGCAAGGAGCAGCGGTTACAGGCCAGAGTGCCCTACGGATACCTATGCTGGGAGAACAGGCCCAGGAGGAATTGGTGATGCAACTTAATTCACTGGCATGGAGGGAACTGGGTCTCGAGGATGCATACCAAGCGCTACGTTGGTACGCGGTTCAGCGGGTTCCCGGCATGGCCAAATTTGACAAATCCGAGGGCAAAGATTAAAATGGCCCTGGCTTATTATGGGGGACCTTTGCAGAACCGGAATTTGGGAGTGCGGCAGAGTCACGGCTTTGGGACATATTTGACTACAGCGAGGCCGTGCTGGATCTCCCTATGGCCGAAGACCTAAGGCCAGACCTGATTGAACTAGCTGTCCAGGAATGGGAACTGGAGCAGTATTACCAGCACCTGTTTAGCTCCAGTCAGTCACCCTATACCCTGCAAGTACCACCAGAGCAGTGGGAGATCGAACAGAATTATGCAGACTTATATAATCAAGTGACACCGCCTGTCTCTAACCTGATGGGGCTTATGGACTGTACACCATTGGGAGCGGTGAGTTTCGTTCCCCCTCCCCAACAACTAAGCCCGTCATCAGGAGACTTGCATTCGGTACCTCCTACCCCCCAACCAGCTCCAGAAATGAGGGGCCTTATCGACTGGTCCTGGGAAGACCCACAGATGGCTGGTGGAGATGAGACTGCGGTCTCTCTACCGGCCCTACAGGGATGCTGGGCAGTTGGCCCAGATCCCCAGCGGCAGAATATTCCACCGGGAGGGGAGAGTCTCGTTCCCCCTCCCCAGCGGCAGCCTAGCCCACCAAGGGGAGACAGTAAGCCCCACAACAGTGCAGATGGGACTGTAGTCTCTGCACCTACACCACTGGGGATAGGGACAGTCTGTCCTGGTCCCTAACAGCAAGACAAAGTATTGGAAGGGGAGACAGTCGCTTTTCCCCTACAACAAGAGAGGGTGTCGCAGGGAGAGGAGCCTGTTACCCCCTCTCCCCAGCGGCTGAAAGTGTGTAAGGGAGAGGAGTTTGTTACCCCTTCTCCCCAGTGGCAGCCTAGCACACCAAGGGGAGACAGTAAGCCCCACAACAGTGCAGATGGGACCGTAGTTTCTGTACCTGCACCACTGGAGATATGGACAGTCTGTCCTGGTCCACAACAACAGGACGATGTATTGGAAGGAGAGGCAGTCTGTTTTCCCCTACAACAAGGGAGGGTGTCGCAGAGAGAGGAGCCTGTTACCCATTCCCCCCAGCAACAGCTTTGTTCCACAAGGGGAGAGGGCACCCTGGTTACCTTCCCCCCAAGCCATGGATCTACAACTGGGCACAAGTGGCAGGGGGCCATAGGGACAACTACACCCTTTACCCTTTAAGAAAAGCCGGCTGACTATCAGAGCCCCAGACCGACTGGTAGATAGTCTCAATGGGAAAGGGGAGAAATGTGGTGAAACCCGCCTCGCCACTGGGCATTGGAGAGGCCTGGCTTCCTGCCTCCTACCTGCTGACTATGGCCCCTGGTAAATTTGTACATTTGGGTGCAATTTGGGTATGTGGTATTTTGTATTGCTGCTGCTGGGGACCATCCGTGGACATATTGTGACTTTTGGGAGCGATGCCCTTTGGGACTGTATAGCAGATTGCATTCAGGCTGTTTTGAATGTTATGTATGTTGTTGTGGGTTCGGTTGAATTGTATTGCTGTGTATTGTAGACTGTGTGTGTCTTGCTCTTGCTGTGATGTTTGCTATGTTGGAGGCATTGCTGTTCTGTGCCTCTTCTCCTCCCCCTTTTTCCTGTCCCATTGTTTTCCCAGCAAGGTGTTGTCTCAGGGACACTGGGAGACCAGTTTAAACCAGCTGCTCTGTCCCTCCTCAATCTCCCATCAGCCCTTGCTATTGTCTGCCCCCACCCTTCCTTGTACTATAGTCCTCCATGTGCCCTATTGTATGTAAATGAGGCTGTTGGGGGGTTAAAAGTAGGTGTGCTATGTCTAAATAAAGTCAGTTCCTGTTTTAACCCTCAAAGTGAAGTGTCGTCTCATTCTTGGGGGAGGATTTATGGTATTCTGTTCCAGTTTGACTGCTAGGAGCGTAAACCTATTCGTATGGTTTCCTATTCAACTGTCTACAGCATTCATATGCTTGAGAGGATTTATATGCTTCTTCGGTTCGGTGATTGTGCGGTCTGCCAGAGTGCTTGGAAACCTTAGGAACACGCTAGGAGCATCCATCAACGGAGGTACTCAGTCGGGGTGCCAGGTGATCTGTTACAGCGAACATATGGAGAAATTCGCGCCCGCCATATTCTTTTACATTATGAAGAACTTTGACCCATGACACATCCATCAGGTGGTACATGACAGCCAATTGAGACATTTCAGCACATGGACATACCCCCTACCTTATTACCTTATAAATAAACCTGATCTGGCCGCCATTTTACATTCAGTGTTTTGCCAGTGTAGGGAGAGGTTGCTGTTTTGAGCAGGGAGAGGCTGTTATGGACACCAAACACTAGCTAATAGGGCCACAAAAGTCATTTTTAGGACTAGTATAGGTGTGCTATCTATATGTGTGATACACAGAGGGGTGCGATTTACTTATACTTTTATTATGAGTCAAAAACACATAGATCTATATAATGATCACCTGGAACTCCGGGGCCTAGGGGCTAGGGGCTTACTAGGGCCATTTTTATATAGGGTAAGCTTCCGGATGGGGTCGCTCTTATCAGGGCGGGTGGTCTGTAGTTAGGCTATCAGGGCCAGAATAGCACCCCCCTGTAGGGCAATATCAGGGACAGTTCTTTGCCCACCCTGTCCTTCAATACCACATCATCATCTAGCCCAGGGATAGATGGTTTTTGCTTTCCCTCCGGGATTCATGGATGTGCACTGGAACCCCCGGATTTGGTGCCGCCGAGCACCTGATTTAGTGCCGCCGAGCACTTGTTATTGCCTACCACATCTATTCTTTTTGCTTAAAGGGGTTCTGCACTTTGTTTTAACTGATGATCTATCCTCCGACACCCGGGACCCCCGCCGATCAGCTGAAAAAAATCTCCCAGGCTGTGAGCTCTGTGCTGCGATTGGCCAGTGCTAAAGCCTGGGAGAAGAAGACACCCAGGAGAACAAGGGCAGTCTCCACCTATTATAACCACGTGACCGAACATACCGGAGGGCATAGCGGGAGAACGGAGCGGCGCCCAGGGATAATAGTAAGTGCAGTGAGATCCCTGGAGGTCGCTGTACAGATCATGATACTTAGTTCACAATGTTTTGCCAGATGAAAGGTCCTCTTTAAGGGTGAACTCACTTTTGCTGCCAGCTGTTTAGACATTAATGGCTGTGTGTTGAGTTATTTTGTGGGCACACCAAATTTACAATGTTTTGCAGGCTGTACACTGACTACATTACATTGTATCAAAGTGTCACATCTTCAGTGTTGTCCTATGAAAAGAGATAATATAATATTTCCAAAAATGTGAGGGGTGTACTCACTTTTGTGAGATACTGTATATACAGCCTATACCTATATACAGCTTATACCTATATACAGTCTATACCTATATACAGTCTATACCTATATACAGTTTACACCTATGTACAACCTATACCAATATACAGCCTACAACTATATACTGCCTATATCTATATACAGTCTATACCTATACACAGTATACACCTATATATAGTCTACACCGTGTAGAGTGTACATAGATGTAGACTGCATGTAGGTATAGGCTGTATATTGGTGTAGACTGAATATAGATAAGATTAAGAACTTCTGTTCGAAACGCACCAAGTTTGCTACACTTGTTGGTGGATGTCCTAAAAAAAGACGAAGATTTTAGCTACAAAAATTTGCTGGAACTTAATTTGTTTTCATATCAAGTATACCTATGCACAGTCTACACCGTGTAGAGTGTACATAGGTGTAGACTGTATATAGGTATAGGCTGTATATTGGTGTATAAATTTTATTACAATAAGTTAAAAATAACAGAAAAAAGAGAAGAGTAAATTAGTACATGAGATGCCGTAAAGCAAGGTGATGGGAGCGGAGAAAAAACAGCACCACCCTGGGAGGAAGGAGCACACGGTTATAACAAATAGAAAGATGTGATATACGTGATATCTAACATGGGAGTAAGAGATCTTGGGTACAGTGCCCAAGATCTCTTACTCCCATGTTAGATATCACTTATATCACATCTTTCTATTTGTTATAACCGTGTGCTCCTTCCTCCCAGGGTGGTGCTGTTTTTTCTCCGCTCCCATCACCTTGCTTTACGGCATCTCATGTACTAATTTACTCTTCTCTTTTTTCTGTTATTTTTAACTTATTGTAATAAAATTTATATATTTTTGGTAATATGAGTAGGGATGAGCGAACTCGAACTGTATAGTTCGGGTTCGTACCGAATTTTGGGGTGTCCGTGACACGGACCCGAACCCGGACATTTTCGTAAAAGTCCGGGTTCGGGTTCGGTGTTCGTCGCTTTCTTGGCGCTTTTGTGACGCTTTCTTGGCGCTTTTTGAAAGGCTGCAAAGCAGCCAATCAACAAGCGTCATACTACTTGCCCCAAGAGGCCATCACAGCCATGCCTACTATTGGCATGGCTGTGATTGGCCAGAGCACCATGTGACCCAGCCTCTATTTAAGCTGGAGTCACATAGCGCCGCCCGTCACTCTGCTCTGATTAGCGTAGGGAGAGGTTGCGGCTGCGACAGTAGGGCGAGATTAGGCAGATTAACTCCTCCAAAGGACTTGATTAACTGATCGATCTGCAGCTGTGGATCATTGAGCTGCTGATCCTCAATTGCTCACTGTTTTTAGGCTGCACAGACCGTTTGTCAGTCTCATTTTTCTGGGGTGATCGGCGGCCATTTTGTGTCTTGTGGTGCGCCAGCACAAGCTGCGACCAAGTGCATTTAACCCTCAATGGTGTGGTTGTTTTTTGGCTAAAGCCTACATCAGGGTGAAGCTGTCACACCAAGTGCATTTAACCAGCAATAGTCTGTTCATTTTTTGGCCATATACAAAATCAGGGGCAAGCTGCGCCTGTCACCAAGTGCATTTAACCCTCAATGGTGTGGTTGTTTTTTGGCTAAAGCCTACATCAGGGTGAAGCTGTGACACCAAGTGCATTTAACCAGCAATAGTCTGTTCATTTTTTGGCCATATACAAAATCAGGGGCAAGCTGCGCCTGTCACCAAGTGCATTTAACCCTCAATGGTGTGGTTGTTTTTTGGCTAAAGCCTACATCAGGGTGAAGCTGTCACACCAAGTGCATTTAACCAGCAATAGTCTGTTCATTTTTTGGCCATATACAAAATCAGGGGCAAGCTGCGCCTGTCACCAAGTGCATTTAACCCTCAATGGTGTGGTTGTTTTTTGGCTAAAGCCTACATCAGGGTGAAGCTGTCACACCAAGTGCATTTAACCAGCAATAGTCTGTTTATTTTTTGGCCATATCCCAGTCTAATTCTGTCACTAAATCCATACCGGTCACCCAGCGCCTAAATACTAGGCCTCAAATTTATATCCAGCTAAATCTGTCCCTAGTGCTGTA
The DNA here is from genome assembly GCF_014858855.1 of Bufo gargarizans. Classification (NCBI taxonomy): domain Eukaryota; kingdom Metazoa; phylum Chordata; class Amphibia; order Anura; family Bufonidae; genus Bufo; species Bufo gargarizans. Next base: position 472,643,242 of record NC_058084.1, on the reverse strand, counting down.
GCTGGGCGAGTTATTTAGTGTCCGTTCAAGCACATTTCTTGTTCTGGGTTGAAATACAATTCCCAATTTAGCAATTTCATAATTTAGTGGTTCCTGCTATATCAGAGCTATTTGAAATCTATCCCAAAAAGGGTATATAATATTGAAGGTGCACATTGGGTCATTCAGAATAACTTCACACACACCCGCTACTGTGTATTTCCAAGTCTAATTCTGTCACTAAACCCATACCTGTCACCCAGCGCCTAAATACTAGGCCTCAAATTTAAATCCCTCTAAATCTCTCGTTACCGCTGTACTGTTGTTGCTGGGCAAGATATTTAGTGTCCGTCAAAGCACATTTTTTGTTCTGGGTTGAAGTACAATTCCCAATTTAGCAATTTCATAATTTAGTGGTTTCTGCTATATCAGAGCTATTTGAAATCTATCCCTAAAAGGGTATATAATATTGAAGGTGCACATTGGGTCATTCAGAATAACTTCACACACACGCTTCTGTGCATTTCCAAGTCTAATTCTGTCACTAAATCCATACCGGTGACCCAGCGCCTAAATACTAGGCCTCAAATTTAAATCCCTCTAAATCTCTCGTTACCCACCGCTGTACTGTTGTTGCTGGGCAAGATATTTAGTGTCCGTCAAAGCACATTTTTTGTTCTGGGTTGAAGTACAATTCCCAATTTAGCAATTTCATAATTTAGTGGTTTCTGCTATATCAGAGCTATTTGAAATCTATCCCTAAAAGGGTATATAATATTGAAGGTGCACATAGGGTCATTCAGAATAACTTCACACACACGCTTCTGTGCATTTCCAAGTCTAATTCTGTCACTAAATCCATACCGGTGACCCAGCGCCTAAATACTAGGCCTCAAATTTAAATCCCTCTAAATCTCTCGTTACCGCTGTCCTGTTGTAGCTGGGAAAGTTATTTAGTGCCCGTCAAAGCACATTTTTTGTTCTGGGTTGAAGTACAATTCCCAATTTAGCAATTTCATAATTTAGTGGTTCCTGCTATATCAGAGCTATTTGAAATCTATCCCAAAAAGGGTATATAATATTCAAGGTGCACATTGGGTCATTCAGAATAACTTCACACACACGCTTCTGTGCATTTCCAAGTCTAATTCTGTCACTAAATCCATACCGGTCACCCAGCGCCTAAATACTAGGCCTCAAATTTAAATCCCTCTAAATCTCTCGTTACCCACCGCTGTACTGTTGTTGCTGGGCAAGATATTTAGTGTCCGTCAAAGCACATTTTTTGTTCTGGGTTGAAGTACAATTCCCAATTTAGCAATTTCATAATTTAGTGGTTTCTGCTATATCAGAGCTATTTGAAATCTATCCCTAAAAGGGTATATAATATTGAAGGTGCACATAGGGTCATTCAGAATAACTTCACACACACGCTTCTGTGCATTTCCAAGTCTAATTCTGTCACTAAATCCATACCGGTGACCCAGCGCCTAAATACTAGGCCTCAAATTTAAATCCCTCTAAATCTCTCGTTACCGCTGTCCTGTTGTAGCTGGGAAAGTTATTTAGTGCCCGTCAAAGCACATTTTTTGTTCTGGGTTGAAGTACAATTCCCAATTTAGCAATTTCATAATTTAGTGGTTCCTGCTATATCAGAGCTATTTGAAATCTATCCCAAAAAGGGTATATAATATTCAAGGTGCACATTGGGTCATTCAGAATAACTTCACACACACGCTTCTGTGCATTTCCAAGTCTAATTCTGTCACTAAATCCATACCGGTCACCCAGCGCCTAAATACTAGGCCTCAAATTTATATCCCGCTGAATTTGAATACAATACATTGGGCCAAATAATATATTTGTTGTTGTGGTGAACCATAACAATGAGAAAAACATCTAGTAAGGGACGCGGACGTGGACATGGTCGTGGTGGTGTTAGTGGACCCTCTGGTGCTGGGAGAGGACGTGGCCGTTCTGCCACATCCACACGTCCTAGTGTACCAACTACCTCAGGTCCCAGTAGCCGCCAGAATTTACAGCGATATATGGTGGGGCCCAATGCCGTTCTAAGGATGGTAAGGCCTGAGCAGGTACAGGCATTAGTCAATTGGGTGGCCGACAGTGGATCCAGCACGTTCACATTATCTCCCACCCAGTCTTCTGCAGAAAGCGCACAGATGGCGCCTGAAAACCAACCCCATCAGTCTGTCACATCACCCCCATGCATACCAGGGAAACTGTCTCAGCCTCAAGTTATGCAGCAGTCTCTTATGCTGTTTGAAGACTCCGCTGGCAGGGTTTCCCAAGGGCATCCACCTAGCCCTTCCCCAGCGGTGAAAGACATAGAATGCACTGACGCACAACCACTTATGTTTCCTGATGATGAGGACATGGGAATACCACCTCAGCATGTCTCTGATGATGACGAAACACAGGTGCCAACTGCTGCGTCTTTCTGCAGTGTGCAGACTGAACAGGAGGTCAGGGATCAAGACTGGGTGGAAGACGATGCAGGGGACGATGAGGTCCTAGACCCCACATGGAATGAAGGTCGTGCCACTGACTTTCACAGTTCGGAGGAAGAGGCAGTGGTGAGACCGAGCCAACAGCGTAGCAAAAGAGGGAGCAGTGGGCAAAAGCAGAACACCCGCCGCCAAGAGACTCCGCCTGCTACTGACCGCCGCCATCTGGGACCGAGCACCCCAAAGGCAGCTTCAAGGAGTTCCCTGGCATGGCACTTCTTCAAACAATGTGCTGACGACAAGACCCGAGTGGTTTGCACGCTGTGCCATCAGAGCCTGAAGCGAGGCATTAACGTTCTGAACCTGAGCACAACCTGCATGACCAGGCACCTGCATGCAAAGCATGAACTGCAGTGGAGTAAACACCTTAAAACCAAGGAAGTCACTCAGGCTCCCCCTGCTACCTCTTCTGCTGCTGCCGCCTCGGCCTATTCTGCTGCTGCCGCCTCGGCCTCTTCCTCCGCCTCTGGAGGAACGTTGGCACCTGCCGCCCAGCAAACAGGGGATGTACCACCAACACCACCACCACCACCTCCGTCACCAAGCGTCTCAACCATGTCACACGCCAGCGTTCAGCTCTCCATCTCACAAACATTTGATAGAAAGCGTAAATTCCCACCTAGCCACCCTCGATCCCTGGCCCTGAATGCCAGCATTTCTAAACTACTGGCCTATGAAATGCTGTCATTTAGGCTGGTGGACACAGACAGCTTCAAACAGCTCATGTCGCTTGCTGTCCCACAGTATGTTGTTCCCAGCCGGCACTACTTCTCCAAGAGAGCCGTGCCTTCCCTGCACAACCAAGTATCCGATAAAATCAAGTGTGCACTGCGCAATGCCATCTGTAGCAAGGTCCACCTAACCACAGATACGTGGACCAGTAAGCACGGCCAGGGACGCTATATCTCCCTAACTGCACACTGGGTAAATGTAGTGGCAGCTGGGCCCCAGGCGGAGAGCTGTTTGGCGCACGTCCTGCCGCCGCCAAGGATCGCAGGGCAACATTCTTTGCCTCCTGTTGCCACCTCCTCCTTCTCGGCTTCCTCCTCCTCTTCTTCCACCTGCTCATCCAGTCAGCCACACACCTTCACCACCAACTTCAGCACAGCCCGGGGTAAACGTCAGCAGGCCATTCTGAAACTCATATGTTTGGGGGACAGGCCCCACACCGCACAGGAGTTGTGGCGGGGTATTGAACAACAGACCGACGAGTGGTTGCTGCCGATGAGCCTCAAGCCCGGCCTGGTGGTGTGTGATAATGGGCGAAATCTCGTTGCAGCTCTGGGACTAGCCAATTTGACGCACATCCCTTGCTTGGCGCATGTGCTGAATTTGGTGGTGCAGAAGTTCATTCACAACTACCCCGACATGTCAGAGCTGCTGCATAAAGTGCGGGCCGTCTGTTCGCGCTTCCGGCGTTCACATCCTGCCGCTGCTCGCCTGTCTGCGCTACAGCGTAACTTCGGCCTTCCCGCTCACCGCCTCATATGCGACGTGCCCACCAGGTGGAACTCCACCTTGCACATGCTGGACAGACTGTGCGAGCAGCAGCAGGCCATAGTGGAGTTTCAGCTGCAGCACGCACGGGTCAGTCGCACTACAGAACAGCACCACTTCACCACCAATGACTGGGCCTCCATGCGAGACCTGTGTGCCCTGTTGCGCTGTTTCGAGTACTCCACCAACATGGCCAGTGGCGATGACACCGTTATCAGCGTTACAATACCACTTCTATGTCTCCTTGAGAAAACACTTAGGGCGATGATGGAAGAGGAGGTGGCCCAGGAGGAGGAGGAGGAGGAGGAGGAAGAGGGGTCATTTTTAGCACTTTCAGGCCAGTCTCTTCGAAGTGACTCAGAGGGAGGTTTTTGGCAACAGCAGAGGCCAGGTACAAATGTGGCCAGCCAGGGCCCACTACTGGAGGACGAGGAGGACGAGGATGAGGAGGAGGTGGAGGAGGATGAGGATGAAGCATGGTCACAGCGGGGTGGCACCCAACGCAGCTCGGGTCCATCACTGGTGCGTGGCTGGGGGGAAAGGCAGGACGATGACGATACGCCTCCCACAGAGGACAGCTTGTCCTTACCCCTGGGCAGCCTGGCACACATGAGCGACTACATGCTGCAGTGCCTGCGCAACGACAGCAGAGTTGCCCACATTTTAACCTGTGCGGACTACTGGGTTGCCACCCTGCTGGATCCACGCTACAAAGACAATGTGCCCACCTTACTTCCTGCACTGGAGCGTGATAGGAAGATGCGCGAGTACAAGCGCACGTTGGTAGACGCGCTACTGAGAGCATTCCCAAATGTCACAGGGGAACAAGTGGAAGCCCAAGGCCAAGGCAGAGGAGGAGCAAGAGGTCGCCAAGGCAGCTGTGTCACGGCCAGCTCCTCTGAGGGCAGGGTTAGCATGGCAGAGATGTGGAAAACTTTTGTCAACACGCCACAGCTAACTGCACCACCACCTGATACGCAACGTGTTAGCAGGAGGCAACATTTCACTAACATGGTGGAACAGTACGTGTGCACACCCCTCCACGTACTGACTGATGGTTCGGCCCCATTCAACTTCTGGGTCTCTAAATTGTCCACGTGGCCAGAGCTAGCCTTTTATGCCTTGGAGGTGCTGGCCTGCCCGGCAGCCAGCGTTTTGTCTGAACGTGTATTCAGCACGGCAGGGGGCGTCATTACAGACAAACGCAGCCGCCTGTCTACAGCCAATGTGGACAAGCTGACGTTCATAAAAATGAACCAGGCATGGATCCCACAGGACCTGTCCGTCCCTTGTCCAGATTAGACATTAACTACCTCCCCATAACCATATATTATTGGACTCCAGGGCACTTCCTCATTCAATCCTATTTTTATTTTCATTTTACCATTATATTGCAAGGCTACCCAAAGTTGAATGAACCTCTCCTCTGCCTGTGTGCTAGGCCTAAATATATGCCAATGGATTGTTGCAGTGGTGGCTGACGTGAAGCCTCATTCTCTGCTATGACATGCAGACTGATTCTCTGGTGACATGAAGCCAGATCCTCTGTTACGGGACCTCTCTCCTCTGCCTGGGTGCTGGGCCTAAATTTATGAAAATGGACTGTTGCAGTGGTGGGTGACGTGAAGCCTGATTCTCTGCTATGACATGCAGACTGATTCTCTGGTGACATGAAGCCAGATCCTCTGTTACGGGACCTCTCTCCTCTGCCTGGGTGCTGGGCCTAAATTTATGAAAATGGACTGTTGCAGTGGTGGGTGACGTGAAGCCTCATTCTCTGCTATGACATGCAGACTGATTCTCTGCTGACATGAAGCCAGATTGTCTGTTACGGGACCTCTCTCCTCTGCCTGGGTGCTGGGCCTGAATTTATGACAATGGACTGTTGCAGTGGTGGCTGACGTGAAGCCTGATTCTCTGCTATGATATGAAGACTGATTCTCTGCTGACATGAAGCCAGATTGTCTGTTACGGGACCTCTCTCCTCTGCCTGGGTGCCGGGGCCTAAATATCTGAGAATGGACTGTTCCAGTGGTGGGTAACGGGAAGCCAGATTCTCTGCTATGATATGAAGACTGATTCTCTGCTGACATGAAGCCAGATTGTCTGTTACGGGACCTCTCTCCTCTGCCTGGGTGCTGGGCCTAAATTTATGAAAATGGACTATTACAGTGGTGGGTGACGTGAAGCCTGATTCTCTGCTATGACATGAAGACTGATTCTCTGCTGACATGAAGCCAGATTGTCTGTTACGGGACCTCTCTCCTCTGCCTGGGTGCCGGGGCCTAAATATCTGAGAATGGACTGTTCCAGTGGTGGGTGACGGGAAGCCAGATTCTCTGCTATGGAACCTCTCTCCAATTGATTTTGGTTAATTTTTATTTATTTAATTTTTATTTTAATTAATTTCCCTATCCACATTTGTTTGCAGGGGATTTACCTACATGTTGCTGCCTTTTGCAGCCCTCTAGCCCTTTCCTGGGCTGTTTTACAGCCGTTTTAGTGCCGAAAAGTTCGGGTCCCCATTGACTTCAATGGGGTTCGGGTTCGGGACGAAGTTCGGATCGGGTTCGGATCCCGAACCCGAACATTTCCGGGATGTTCGGCCGAACTTCTCGAACCCGAACATCCAGGTGTTCGCTCAACTCTAAATATGAGCTCTCTTTTCATTTGTTTCTGCTATTCCACTCGGGAGCTTTTACCGAGTTACACTTTAGGTGTATCCCCTGTGGCTATTCAGGGTGGGCACTGTCTCTTACCCGCCTTGGGGATACCCTGGGTCATTTTTGTTTGTCTGTATATTGGTGTAGACTGTATATAGATATAAAAAAACTCACTGAAAAAAGTGGCCTAACCCTAAGTTCACACCTGAGCGTTTTACAGCGCGTTCCTACACGCTGTAAAACGCTCAACAAGGATAAACCAATGCTTCCCTATGGGAATGGTTCTCACCTGGGCGTTTTACAGCGCGTACGATCGCACTGTAAAACGCCCGACGCTCAAACAAGTTCTTGAGCTTTTTTGGGGCGTTTTGTCACGCGTTCCCGTACATAGATATTGGGGAACGTGCGACAATGTGTGTTCGCCTGTCTCTGTATGTGCGATTGTAAACGCCGGTACAATCGCGCATACAGAGCGCTCCTTTCAGAACGCTCAGGTGTGAACCCAGGGTTAACGGGTGAAAATGCTCCAAACCCAGACACTGTGGCGTGTCTATAACCGGGGGAGCAATTCCTCTTCATGCGGTCCGCAGACAGCGGCAATCCCCAGCAAAAAATGCGTACAATGGAGGATGCCGGGGCAGACCGCATGCACCACAAGAACATCTTACAAGAAATGATACATTGTGCAGATGAAAAAATATACATACAAAAATCACTGCACAAAATGTACCAAATTGATACGCAACTGACAATACTAGCAAATTCCTCAGGCCGATGTTAAAAGCTGAGAACTTTGCCAATATCTTCCAGTCAGGAACATATCGGAGCCCCTCATGTTGTGAGTTGGTTTCTATCACTGATTCTGACCCTGTTCACACACCACAGGCAGTTGAGTGGTAGGACCCCAGAGCGTGCTGAGACACCGTGACATGGTACATGAGTGGCTCCGATATGTTCCTGACTGGAAGATATAGGCAAAGTTTTCCGATTTTAACATCGGCCTGAGAAATTTGCTAGTATTGTCAGTTATGTATCATTTTGGTGCATTTTTTGCAGTAATTTTGTATGTATATTTTTTCATCTGCACAATGTATCATTTTGTGTAAGATGTTCTTGTGGTGCATGCGGTCCGCCCGGGCATCCTCCATTGTACACATTTTTTGCTGGGGATTGCTGTTGTCTGCGGACCGCATGCAGAGGAATTGCTTCCCCGGTTATAGACACGCTACACTGTCTGGGTTTGGAGCATTTTCACCCGTTTAGGCTTTTTTTCAGTGAGTTTTCTGTCTTTATGTGTATGGAATGTGCCACTTTATTTTGTTGGTAACGTTCTTTTGCACCTGGTGGCTTCTGTGTCACATGGTCTGTTGTGGGTGCGGCTCACAGCTTTATCCTACCTCACAGTGCATTGGTGATACCACTATGGAGGCATGTGAGAGCCTGGCTGTGAGTTGGTTTCTAGCACGGAATCAGACCCTGTTCACACACGACAGGCAGTTGAGTGGTAGGATCCCATGAGTGCTGAGACACCGTCACATGGTGCATGAGGGGCTCCGATATGTTACTGATTGGCAAAGTTCTCAGCTTTTAATATCAGCCTAAGCAATTGGCTAGTATTGTCAGTTGTGTATTATTTTGGTGCATTTTTTGCAGTAATTTTTATATGTATATAGATATAGGCTATATATAGGTATAGGCTGTATCTAGGTATAGGCTGTATCTAGGTATAGGCTGTATATAGGTGTAGACTCTATATAGGTGTAAAATGTATATAGGTATAGACATTATATAGGTGTAGACTGTATATAGGTGTAGGCTGTATATATGTACATAGGTATAGGCTGTATATAGGTATAGACTGTATATAAAAAATAAAGAATCTACGCGGCACTTCCGTGAATGTGCGTTTATTCACCCGGTATCATGCGACGTTTCAGTCCTCTCAGTGGGACTATTCTCAAGCAGTGGTTACAAAGTAATGGTGCTCAATACACATATAAATAGTGACCCCATCATTATGAGGCAATTAAAATAATTAATAAATAACAGTGATAAAATGTTTTAAAATTGTGTTGCATTAAAACAAGTACTGACCATGAACAATTCATTGACATACACCAATGTTTTTTACATTCATACAAGTCATTATGTGCAAATAATGTGATAAAATATACAATTCAATATTAATAAGATAATTAAAAACACCTGTATACAGCCAGTGCTTTAAATATAGAATCACTTACAGCTGATGGGAAGGAAGGGAGAATACTAACTGCCCAGCGTGTGTAGGGAAACATGGCTCCCAGGGCGTCTGTGCTTACAGACGGCACATGTCAGAAATATACTTAGAGAAAAAACAGGACCTGTGACGTCCACCTGACAAATTTACATGGTGCTCACATGATCGCAAGCAGCATCAGAGGCTGTCAGGGAACCCACAGGTCCTGGAAGGTACAGCTTTCCAAGAAGACATAATCAAAGCTATCTATCTGAATCCACAGGTCCTGGAAGGTACAATTCTCCAAAGCCACATAATCACAAACACTTGATATTCTAAACAGGGATGAGTTTAAGAATATATTAGAATCTAAATAATTGTTGATAATGCTCCCACGGAGAGGACTGAAACGTCGGATGATACCAGGTTAAAAAAAACGCACATTCACGGAAGTGCTGCGGAGTTTCTTTATTTTTTGTATTTTTGGGCTTGAGGGATCGATCTTCAGCCGCTGGCATTTGCTTGATTTACAGTGCTGCTCCCTGATTTATTTATTCTAGCCATTATAAAACATATGATTTATACAGTAGATCAAAAAAATATACATTTTTCATTTACTGGTGGAATTTAAAAAAGGATGTTAAGGCCTTAGAGGGCCCCTGCCCCTTTTTCCTCCTTACGTCTTTTTTCCTTTTCATTCTGTGCCTTTTGATTCTCTCAATACATTTTGCTTAAATCAGTTTTGATAGTTTGTGACTGTTTTGGTGTCTCGTGTCAGCCAATCTGGCTGCCTTATAAATACCATAGGTGGCTAGTGTGCAAATCAGCATAATGAATCTCTTATCTTTGGTCATTTTGTGGGCAGTGGATACCATTAGGCCAAACCACCGTAGAGTAAAAATAATTCTGGCTTTTCTTTTGAGATATAGTGAGATATTGATTATCTCTTTTGTTTTTATATTTTTTGTATTTTTGTTGTCCAGAGATTGGCATAAAATACAACAAAATCAATCTTTTAAAACTTAATAAATATTGATTAATCATAAAAATGTGTGCTTACATGTATAAAAATAAAAAATAATAAGCTGTGCAATAAACTTTCATTTCTGATTTTGCTTGTGTTGCCTAGCACTGGTCTTGTGTGCCCCCACCACTACTGTTGCTATTCAGTGTCTACTAGTATGACATCAACTGACAGTTGCGGGAATAAAAGTAACATCTTTATAGACAAATGTGATCTCATTTGTAATTATGGGGCACCAAGGGACTGGAACAAAGAAGTGCATTAAGCAGTCTGTCTTTCAAATTTGAGTCCATATGGACAAATTTAATCTCCACTGGATTAATTGAAGGATATAAAAATATTTGTGATGATAAAGTAATTTATTTACATAAAAATCACATCACAATGTATTGCTATACATCAATAAATGTGCAATGAATGCTGTAAGCAAAAGTAATTCAATAAATTTAATGTGCAATGAATGCTGTAAGCAAAAGTAATTCAATAAATTTTGCCCAATATTGGCTAATTGTTTCCCTCTTACAGTAGAGTTTCCTCTATTATCTCGCTTCCAATCTCTTTTTTATCACCAGTGAATTCTTTAATCAGTGATGCCAGATTTGAGATTGTTGTGTTGGGATCCAGTAGTTTGACCAGGGGTATGTTTACATTTTTGTCTTTGAAGATATGACTTTGTAATGTCATAGCTGACATTGAGTCAATCCCCAGAGAACTGAGAAGAGTACTCATAGTGATGTCATTTGGGCTGACTCCTGTGAGTTCAGTAACTACTAACAAAATATAATCTTCACATGTTTCATTGTTACTATTGTTACTATTGGAAGATTGGTTTTCTTTTGATGTTTGCTCCCAACTATTCATCTCTCCTAGTACCACATTGTAGAGCCGCCTTTTTAGTGCTGGGATTTGGGACATCAGGTTTTCATACGTGGTTTTAAGGTTAAATTTGAATATTGCTTGACTTGGATTATTTAGTTGAAGACATTTCTTTAGATGCTCATGAATTTCCACAGTACTCAAGAGAAGTATTCCTTTTGCTTCTAAGATTCTTTGCACTTGAGACTGATTGAGTAATACTCCAAGATCAAGGGCACCCCAACTGATCGCTTGTCCACAAAGGCCCATATTCCTTCTGTATTTGCAGAACATTTCTAGAAAGGAGTTGGCAGCAGCATAATTTGCTTGTCCTGAATTTCCAACAAATGAAGCAATAGATGAATAGCAAACAAAATAGTCAAGTTTCATGTTTAATGTGGCAAGGTGAAGATTCACAACTCCATCTACTTTTGGGCTAAGAACTTTCTCAAACAGGGACAAGCTAAGATTCTGCAGAATCCTATCAATAAAAACAACAGCACTGTGGAAGACACCTTTCACTGGGATATTCGGAAATATTTTTTTTATGTAATCCATGGCATTTTTAACCTCTGGGTAACAGGAAATGTCACATGATATAGTGACAATCTTGGTAGTTTCATTTTGATTCTGAATCTCAGCTAAGTGTTGTTCCATTTCAGGGGTTGATTTTCTTCTGGATAGAATCACTATGTGGCCACCACCATTATTCCCAATAAATTTCACTGTTTCAAATCCAAGACCAGTTAGACCACCTGTGACAATGTAAACAGCTTTATCTTTGAAGAGCATTGGATTGGGTGCTGACATTGGTATTGCTGAGACAATACTATTGTCTAGCTCAATTACCGGTAAGGACTGAGAAGTAAAGTAGCTGGTTTCTCCAATATGACAGTCAGATTCTCTCCATGATGGTTGAATCAAGCATTTTGGAATGATAATGGTGTTTTTTGAAGTAATGGAATAAAGCCACTTATGCAGCTTTTTTGCATGCTGTTGTAGATATGCCTTCTGGAAAATAGCAGAAATATCAAGCAAGTGTATTTGAAAGTCTTCATTGCTGCTAAGAATTATATTTCGCCAGTTTTTATCATTTTTATGATCAGATACTAATACCACATCTTTGAGGAGTGGTAGTGCATTAAGAACTTCTCTAGAGACATCTCCCACTGTCGGAAGAATAACCATTGAAGTGCACTGCTTATCAACCTCCCTACTTCCAACAGATATTACAGTTTCCCATCCACTCTGCTTTGCTGTCTTGGACAAAACTCTGCATAAGACTGAGTTTACATCAGATGTTAAAATAGCAAGTTTAGACTTATTCTTTGCACATGGTAGTTGATTGTGCAAAATTTCCCAGGCTAAGACAAAGAATGAGATGCAAGGAGCATTTCTTATCACTGGAGCTTTTTTGACTAAGTAGCAAACATTTTCTGGAAGAGTGACTTTAGAGGTTGCAGTTATTGGATAACATGCGGCAACTCGATCACCAACTTGAATTTTTTTAACGCCTTTGCCAACGGCAGTCACAATACCAGCAAAATCCAAAGCAACAAGCTCATGCTTATCACTAGTCAAAGAGTTCCAGTACAAAGCATTCCCATATTTCCAGCTTGAAAGGCTAATAGGAAAATAATCATCTGTGTGGATGCAAATTTTATCAACACAAATCTCCAAGTCTTTGCTTTTAAGGTCAGATAATTTGTGATTAGACTGTTCAGCAGAAATGTTAGTTACCGTATAAGGCTCTGAAGTGTAAAGGGTGAAATTATCAGATTTCTGTAAAGAATCGATCTGCCTTGTTCTCTTTTCAGTGTCAGAGAAGATTATTTCATTAGCATAAATAGAACCTTCATTAATCCAGATCTCTGGATGGTCCTCTGGATTATAATTATGAACAACCTGGGCTAGTGCCTTAACATCTTGGGGACTTGTGGAGCTAATGTCAATCAGCTGAAATTTTATGTCAGGCATGTCAAAGAGACAAGCTCTTGTCATTCCGACAAATGCAAATCCAGGGTTAATATTATCTACTGTGCTGTCTACTGTTCTGAATGTCACTGTACGGATAGAAGGCTTAGGGGATTTTTTACTCACTGCTAAAATCATCTGTCTATAGATGTCACAGCATTTTGCTAGATATTGTGTAAGGTTGTTTGGAATGTCTTCAGATACTCTTTGGATTCCCCACATAAACACAACATCAGTGCAGTCACTATTGAGAAGCTTTTGTGCCTGAAAATCTGAATCCCAGCTGTTGAACATAACATAGCTAGGTTCATTCCGCATGTACGTTGATAATTTTTCACCTATTCCAAGAGTGTCAGAAAAAATCAACATTTTTGGCTCGTGTTCTGGTATATGACTGGGTTGTGAACATTGTGTCCATTCAACTTGGTAAAAAGTTTTCACTTGTTTGTTCTCTGTTTGTTTTAATAATGACAACTTAGCACTTTTTATTTCTACTAAAATGGAACCAGTTTTATCCACAAAACATCCACAGAACTCAATGTACTTCTCTGTTGTTTTTATTGTTTTCATGTAGATCATCATTTCTTCTTGAAGAGGCTGTAGAATCGTTAAACTTTCTATGGATGATGGGAAAATAGCTGAGTCTTTTGTTCTTGATCCCACACAAACTCCCATTTGAAGAAAGCAGTCTAAAATGACTGGATGGATGTGGTACTCATACATTGTTTCTCTGACTTCTTCACTCACTTTCAGTCTGGCAATCCCTTCTTTGAGATCATTTCCATAATGAACATCACCCAGCTGTTTGTAAGCCTTCCCGTATTCAAATCCAAGTGTAGAAAGCTGCTCATAAATATTTTCAATTTTGAAAATAGTGGTACATCTACTGAATATCTGTTCAACTGAGATTCCTTTGACTGTGTTTACTATAGAGTTATGTTTTCGGATTTTCCCACTTGCAAAAACATGTGATGTTAGAACTTCAAAATTAGTTACTTTATCTTCTTGGTGTAGCTTGATTTTCAGGTCAACAGAGTCTTGTTGAAGAACACAAGGGTTGGAAAATATTACACTGATTTTTAAAGAATTTAAGGGCAGTTTAGGTTTGAAGCTGATAGATGCAGCTGCCAATCCAAGTTCTACATAGAATGCACCTGGAATGAGGGCAGATCCCCAGTTTGTATGTTCATAGACATAGGGTGTAATGGTTTTAGATACTATACATTGGAACTCAGTGAAATCTTCACTCAAGCTACGAATTAATGGGTGGTTAGGACTGGATGCTGTTTGGTTCCCCTGTCTAATTTTTTCAAATTTAATATCTTGCTTGATGTGATCAAATTGGTATCTTGGAATTGTTGATGGAGAAGATTTATATGCGTCAAAAACATTACACCAGTCAGGATTATATCCGTGTGTAAAAAGTTCAATCAGCATGGAAAAGATGGTCTCATACTCTTTATTGGGCTGTAAGGCAGGTAATACTGTTGTGTTGGGGCCTAAAGTTTCAATTATGTTCCTTTGTAGTGCTCTCCGAGGACCTATTTCAATGAAAAGAGTGTGTTCTTTATCTTTTGCTGAAGCTTTTATGGCTTGTTGAAAGGCAACTGGTTCACGAATATTTTTACCCCAGTAATCACCAGTGGTGAAATCTCCTTTGGATGCAGGCTTTCCTGTCACTGTTGAAAAAAGATCAACTTCAAGATCATGTTCCTGTAAATCCCTTAGCATCTCTTTTATCTCATTTAATATAGGATCCATCATGTGGCTATGGTATGCAGCAGGAACATCAAGTACATGGAGAAATATATCCTGTGAACTATAATCTTTGGACAGTTTTTTATTGAGTTGGTCTATTGTCTCACCATCTCCAGAAACTGTACATGAGGTAGGACTGTTATAAGCAGCAATGCAAATTTTCCCCTTGTAGGATGCAACTAAGTTTGATACGTCAGTGACTGTTATATTTCCAACTACCAACATTTTCCCTCCAACAGCTTTGCATTGCAATGTGCTCCTGTAATAAATGACTTTGACAGCGTCTTCTAGCGAAAGAAGTCCAGAACAATGTGCTGCTGCAACCTCTCCAACTGAATGTCCTAGAATGCAGTCTGGCTTTACCCCCCAATGTTTCAGAAGAGCTACTAATGACACCTGAATTGTAAAGAGCAGCAACTGTGCCACATCTGGCCTTGAGAACTCGTCAAACTTTTTCTCCAACAACTGTACCACAGAAAGCGGAGTGTAGACTCTAATCACCTCATCTATCTCTATACATTTATTTTTGAACACTGGCTCAAGTTCTAGTAACATCTTGCACATCCCTTTATAAATGAGCCCATTCCCACAGAACACAAATGCAACACTGGGACTGGATATCACTTGGGCAGTGTCTTTTTTCATAATTTCAAGCTGTTGTTGTAAGTGAGTTAAGGAAGAGGCCAGAAATCCTATTCTGTATTTGTAATTTAGATGACTTCTTCTGCAAGCTGCTGTGTAGACCAGGTTCTCCAGAGTTAAGGATGTTGTCTTTCTTAACTTTTGTTTAGTATCTTCAATACAGAGTTGAAGTGATTGGCTGGAAGCTGCAGACAAAATAAAAAGTTCAACCGGTCTTTTTGAATGATATTGAGGATCTTTTTGTTTATATTGTTTAACAACAACGTGTGCATTGGTTCCCCCAAACCCAAAACAGTTTATTCCTGCTATTCTTCCAAATGTAATGTCCTCTAGCCATTTTTGAGGCTTGGTTGGAATCTCTAGATTTGATTCCTCAATAATTTTTATACCACTTTCTTTAGAATAATGTAGAGATGGAGGAATAATTTCATGATTCATCATGAGAAGAACTTTTATCAACCCAGCAACGCCAGCAGCAGATTCAGTATGACCAATGTTCCCTTTAACTGATCCAATCTTTAGAGGTTTAATTCCAATAGGACGCATTTTCCCAAAGATGTTTCCTAAGCTGGCAGCTTCTGTTGGGTCTCCAATTGGTGTTCCAGTACCATGAGCTTCAACATACTGCACAGAACATGGATTTATGGTTTTATAAATTTGCTGCATTAATTTCTCCTGTTGGTATTGAGATGGTTTGGTGATTGGTGATACTGACCGCCCATCTTGGTTAACTGCAGTTTTATATATTATACCCCAGATTTTGTTGCAATCTTCAATTGCCTGTAAAATGTAGGAAAATATATAAGAAGTCTATAAAGTACATGCCCGCATGTATATATTATGTACTGTAGAAATATATAACCAATATAATAATATGCTTAATTTCTAGTAAAATGTTTTAAATATAGCAAGTTTCTTTTTACATGTATAGCTCTCTAGAATTAAAATGTTTTCAGTTCTTTAACATGTGACTTATCCTCCAGATAGATTGTCAACATATTGTCTAGGTTCAACACTAGTACACTGCCTGGCTATGATAAATCTGCTCCTGTGAATTCATTTTGATAAGCAATAACTTTTTTGTATTTGCCACAAAATGTAAATAGAATTACTATTGTGATTTATTAAAATGTAAGAAATCATACCTTTTTCAAAGGTTTTAAGAGAATAACACCACAGCCTTCTCCTCTTCCATATCCATCAGCTTTGTTGGAAAATGGTTTACTTGTCCCTTCCGGAGAAATCATCTTTGCTTTACTAAGAGCAACATAGATACGAGGTTCAATGATACAACTGACTCCTCCGCAGATCGCCATACAACAATCACCTATTTAAGAAAGGTATCAGCCTTAGTAACAAAAACCATGTTGTTTGTTTATTTTAGTTCATTAGAATACAATTATAATACAATCACCGATGCCGGAGCATTAACCCTTGATGTGCCATGGTCAGTGCTGACCGCGGTACGTGCGATGTCCGTGCGGGGATTGGAGCTTCCATCTGGTCTCCGTGCTGCTGTGATGGGGACCCTATGGCAGGGAAGGCAGCCCCCTGGATCTCACAGACAAGCAGGCTGTAAGCATATTACAATCTGTAATACATTTACAGCCAATGCATTACAATACAGAAGTATTGTGATGCATTGTAAAGGGGGATCACAAATTGTAAAAAAAATTGGGGAAAAAAAAGAAAAGACATATTAGGTATCACCGCGTACGTATCGACCTGCTCTATAAAAATATCACATGACCTAATCCCTCAGGTGAACACCGTCAAAAAACATAAAATAAAAACTGTGCTAAAAAAAAATTTTTTTTGCCACCTTACATCACTAAATGTGCATACCGATCAAAAAGACGTATGCCCCCCAAAATCATACCAATCTAACCGTCACCTCCTCCCGCAAAAAGTGAGCCTCTACCTAAGACAATCTCCCAAAAAATAAAAAAAACTATGGCTCTCAGACTATGTAGACACTAAAACATGATTTTTTGGGTTTCAAAAATGCTTTTATTGTGTTAAATGTAAAAAAAAAAAAGTTGACATATTAGGTATCGTCACATTCATAGCAACCTGCTCTATAAAAATACAACATAACCTGACCCCTCAGATGAACAC
Organism: Bufo gargarizans; assembly: GCF_014858855.1. Classification (NCBI taxonomy): domain Eukaryota; kingdom Metazoa; phylum Chordata; class Amphibia; order Anura; family Bufonidae; genus Bufo; species Bufo gargarizans. The sequence goes on along the minus strand of NC_058084.1, from coordinate 472,625,989 downwards.
CATAAAAAAATTAAAATAAAAACAGTGTCAAAAAAGCCATTTTTTGTCACCTTACATCACAAAAAGTGTACTAGTAAGCGATCAAAAAGTCATATACACCCCAAAATAGTGCCAATAAAACCGTCATCTCATCCCGAAAAAAATTATAACCTACCTGACAATCGCCCAGAAAATAAAAAAAACTATGGCTCTCAGACTATGGAGACGCTAAAATGATTTTTTTTTTTGTTTCAAAAATGATATTGTTGTATAAAACTGAAATAAATAAAATAAAAAAGTAGACATATTAGGAATCGCCGTCTCCGCAAGAACCTGCTGTATAGAAATATCACATGACCTAACCTTTCAGGTGAACACCGTAAAAAAATACATTTTTGTAAAAAAAGCCTTTTTTTGTCACCTTACATCTCAAAAAGTGTAATACCAATCGATCAAAAAGTCCTATGCACCCTTAATTAGTACCAATTGAACCATCATCTCATACTGAAAAAATAAGCCCCTATATAAGACAATCGCCTAAAAAATAAAAAAAACTACGGCTTTCAGAATGTGGAGACACTTCAAAAATGCTTTATTATGTAAAACTGAAATAAACAACCAAAAAATTTAGTCATATTTGGTATTGTCGCATCCGTAACAGCCTGCTCTATAAAAATAGCACATGATTTAACCTGTCAGATGAATGTTGTAAATAGCAAAAAATAAAAATGGTGCCAAAACAGCTATGTTTTGTTACCTTGCCTCACTAAAAGTGTAATATAGAGCAACCAAAAATCATATGTACCCTAAAATAGTACCAACAAAACTGCCACCTTATCCCGTAGTTTCCAATGTATTATGCTTGTTTATGGCAGAAATACTTTTATATTGTGAGCAGAAATATTGCTAAAGGACCTTACTATACTCTGAGATGGACTGGCCATATGTATCTTACATCTGCCCCCTTAGTCTGGGAACTGCAGATGTACTTAAAATAAAGGATTGCACTGTTATAAGCTTTCAAAGTGTTTTTTACTGCTGTATGTACTACTACTCCCCTTTTGACTTCAGTAAAGACTTATTTATTGAAACTAACAGGCCTGGTTATTGAATCCATCATACATCCACTGGTCTATTTGCATCAGTTCTCCAGCCTTGTGGCTTGCCAAACTATTCACCACCAATGGCACCCTAACTACCACCTGGCAGGACCCTTAAGGCCAGGGTATGCCCGTAGGTAAGAAAGGGTTTTCCTTCCAGTCACTGCTTGGCCCTAGGGAGCGCCAGAGTGGAGACAGCTACCATAAACTGTGAGTACCATCACATCATCTGAGCCATGACTACCACTAACATCCTCTCTGTCTCCTCTGCCTGGTCGCTGCAAACTAGGGGGGTATTTTTAATACCAGGGCCTCAAAAGGAAACATCACTGGGAAACTATACATTCCTATTGCTGAAGGTACTGTAGGGGCATTACTAGTTCTGGTGCATTATAGGGCCAGTAGTATTACTAAAGGCAATATTGGGAATAATATTATTACTCGGGATAATGTAGGGGGTATTATGTTTACCAAGGGAACATTGGAAAGAGGATGACACTGTTGGGGCACCAGGACGGGGAGTTTGTGTTGAGAAAGTTAGGGAGATGTTGTAAAAGTGAGGAACCTAAGGTGTCTGTGAGATAAGATGTGGTTGAAAACAGCTGTCATGGTGGTCTGGGCTGAATGGTAAAGATGAGGAAAGAGTACATATACAGTACATTAGAGGTGATGTAACTGGATATAATAGGTATGTAGTGTTGTATTTTCCTCCATGTTTGGTAGCACTGAATGACCAGGCAAAATGCTGAAGGTGGGACTGGCTAAATGCTTTTGCCTGTTTCTCATCTCCTTAGCCTCCTTTACATATCTTAATTAGAGAGTACTGGAGAAGAGGAAGAGTAAAACAGAGTGTGGCTACTAGAACTGGCCAGAGAGGAAGCTACTGGGGCGGTATTTTGTGCTGTTGGAGCAATATCAAGTTGCTCATGTGTTAGAAAAAAAAGTCAAGTCCAGGCTTGCCATGTTTCTACAGTAAGCCTGACAGACCCTGAGGGTCTGATCAGGCTTAGTGTCAGTGTAAAACTGACAGTACAGTGCACTGCAATAGATGACTATTGCAGTACTTTGTACAGCCATCATCCCCACCAGATCTTGAATATTCAAGTGGGACTTGATAAAAAAAAGTGTGAAAATAAAAAAGTAAAAACAAAATGTAAAAAAATTTATACATTTTAATGAAATAAAATAAAAATATATGTTTTAATAAATTGCCTTTTCCCATATCCACATATTTATAATTTATTAAAAATGAAAAATTAAATACGTAAACTTCACATATTTGGTTGTTGGCATATTCAGGAAAAAAATGCATAACATATTTGGGGGTGCATTTTCTCATGTTAAGCTTTGTGAAAATGAAAATTTGGGGTAAAGCAACATTCTATTGGAAATAAGATGTAATTTTTCATTTTCATAGCATAGAGTTTCTAAATTCTATGAAACGCATTCACTTTAACCCTCGATCAGTTCCTTCAAATGTGACATGGCACCTGAAAAACATTCCAGCAAAATCAGCCTTCCAAAAACAATATTACGATCCTTTACTTCTGCACCCTGCCATGTGCCCATGAACAGATTTACCGCCAAATATGGGGTGTTTCTGTAAACTGCAGAATCAGAGTAATAAATATTAAGTTTTGTTGTTCGCTGTGTTACAGGAAAAATGGACAAAAATTGAAAATCTGCACACAAAAAAATGTGCACCCTGCCATGGGCACATGGCAGGGTGCAGAAGTAAAGGATCGTAATATTCAAGATCTTCTGACATTTATACATTTTACCACCCTTTTTTTATTATTCCTGTGAAACACCTAAAGGGTTAACAAGGTTAGTAAAATCAATTTTGAATAAATTGAGTGGTGCGGTGTCTAAAATAGGGTCATTATTGAGTCGTTTTTATTATGTAAACCCTTTAAAGTCACTTCAGAACTTACTTGGTCCTTAAAAATGTTTTGAATATTTTCTTGAAAATATCAAGAATTACTTTCAAAATTCTAATCTTTCTAACATCCTAAAAATAAAATGAAATTGACCAAATAATGGCAACATAAAGTAGACAAATGGGGAATAATTAATAACTATTTTGTGAGGAATCACTATTTATCTTAAAATCAGAAAAATTCTAATTTAGAAAACTGCTAATTTCTAAAAAAATGTCAGTAAATTTTGCACTTTTTAATACATAAAGGTAAAACATAGCAACTCAACTTCACCACTAAGATGAAATACAATGTGTCAATGTGTCATCGCCATTTGGACCAAACTGGCTTTTGCTGGAAGGGGTTAAACGTGTACCTTAAAACAGCACCACAATAAGTACACACAAAACAGAATATCCCACTGACCTCTCATTAAAGGATCTTCTCAGGTGCAGAGGAAGGGTTTGATAAAGATCCAAAGAAATTATTGCAAAGTTCCAGGTAAAATCTAAGTTTATTAAAATATTTCTAGAAATTTAAGCTACTGTCCCATGGGCATTTTGTTGGATATTAAATGTCCTAATAAACTTCTAAAGAGAGTTGTAGCAATCATTTCCACAGAAAATAAATACACATGAGTACAACTCATTTGCAAAATACAAGCCATGATTTCAACAAATGCAATGATGCAAAAGAATGAAAAGAATGCTAACAAAATGTCAAGAATACGGTATGTTATTCTTATCTACTAGGCTTATGTACCTTGTCTGATGGATTGGCAGGCATAATGTAAAGCAACAAGAGAAGAAGAACAAGCAGTGTCAATGGACAATGATGGTCCAGTCAGATTGAAACAATATGATATCCGATTGGCAGCTATGGATGTTGATGTGCCAGTTCCATGAAAATGTTTAATGTTATCAGCACATTGAGTGTAGATGCTTTCTGAATCTCTGTTCATGAGACCTGTAAAAAATATATATTTTATATAGTGATGAGCGAACTTATATTGTGTCTAGTGCATGCAGGACTTTAATGGCCTCTTTTACACGGTTAGTATTTAGTCAGCATTTTGCATCCGTATTTGATCAGTATTTGTAAGCCAAAAATTAGGAGTGGGTCAAAAACAGAGATAAAACGTAATGGAAATATTTGCATCTCTGCTATGTTTTGAACCCACTCCTGCTTTTGGCTTACAAATACTGATAAAATACGAAAGAGGCCTTACGGATTTTCAAAATATAGGATCCTTTTTTTTTCTGTTCTTCTGACGGATAAGAAGAACAGAAAAATAAATGGTGATGTCAAAACGGATAAACAGAGACATTAGTGGCCCCATAACAGAGTGGTGATGGGGGGCCAACCACTGGCGGATCCAGCGGGGGCAACGGGTCAATTTCCCCCCTTCGAGAATATAGTGAGAGAGAGTCAGAGAGAGGGATTTCGATCGCCCATATACTTACAAGATCAGATCATCCGAATCAAGTCACTGCGCAGAGTGCACTGACCTCACACGCTGCCTGAGATTCGCGCAAGACCAGTCAATTCTGGTTTGCAGGCGCGTGGCCCGGCGGGAAGTGGAAGGAAGGAGCAGCTCTGAGCAGGAGGAACAGACTCAGTCTCAGGACTCTCAGAGCTTAGCTGCGCTGAAGTAGTGTCACTGTCAACTTGGTCTGAGACTGAGACTGAGGACTTTGCTGTGGCCGGGGAATGGGGATTGCTGAAACTGAAAGGGCCGGGGGGAAGTTTGGTCATGGGGGGAGTAGTGGGGAACTGACTGTAATAACTAGGGTAGGGGAGAAATTAGGTATTACTAACTGGCCTGTGCTGCCGGGGATTGCTGAAAGGGGTTAATAAATACTGTTAATGGGGGACTGCTGAGAAGGGTTAATAACTATTGTGAAAGGCCCTTCACAGTAGTTATTAACCCCTTTCAGCAGTCCCCCATTCACAGTATTTATTAACCCCTCGGGGACTGCTGAAAGGGGTTAATAAATACTGTGTGAAGGGGGTACTGGCTGGCTCCAATACACCCCCTGGCCGCTCCAGGACACCCCTGGCCCCTCCACAAGTTCTTCTCTTTCCTCCCCCTGTTCTCCCCCCCCATAACAGAGTCATCCACTGATGCCCATAACAGTATTATCCCCACAGATGCCCCAAATGTCTCCAAAACTGTTGCATAATAAAGTTATATGTGGTTAAATGTCACCTATTTGTAATTTTTAAGATCCGTAATTTGGAAAGACAAATGTGACTGTTTTTAAATAAGGTTAGAGTTGTACGGTAGGTTAAATAAAATAGTCTGTTTTATAAGCACCACATTATTTTTCTTCCCGACGCCACAAAACAATCTGGACCAGGCTCTGGATCCGCCACTGGGGCCAACATCAGTGGTAGTAACAGGGATAATATATTGTAGCCCCAAAACAGAGTGGGGATGGGGGCCAACAACATTGGCAGTAACAGGGACAGTAGTGGCCCCATGACAGAGTAAGGATGCTGGCCAAAAGCAGTGGCAGTAACAGGGACAATAATGACCCTATAACAGAGTGGAGATGGGGGCCAACAGCAGTAGCAGTAACACGGACAATAGCGCCCCCATGGCAGAGTGGGGGGGGGTAGCAGCAGTGTCAGTGACACTAGTCAACCCATGACAGAGTTAGCACAAGATGGTGGCAGTTTACTGTAGTAGCAGAACGGAAAAACAGCAAACAGCAACAGTGTCATAGCAAGACCCAGTAGTATGCACATCCTTCAAAAAAAATAGTAACATACACATATCAGTAGGCCAAGAAGCCCCATTGTAGGAATTGCAGCAGAGGCATCAGGCGGGTGGCAGCATCAGAATGGTGGCAGCAGCAGATTGCAGAATAATCCAGATTTTGCAGAATAATCCAGTGTGGCAGCACACTGCAGTATGATCATTAGTGGCAGAACAATCTATTCTGTTGTATCAGGCATAAGTGTCTGGAAATCCTGGTTGATTCATGTCTGATTTATCTTTATGAATGCTAGTCTCCCAATATTTTGGGAGGAAAGCGAATTCTCTTAGGGGTAACTATGCACTACCCCCGCCTCACTGAACACCCACTCTGATGCCACACTATTGGCAGGGCAGGAAAGCATTCCCATGGCAAATTCGGCCAGTTGTGGCTAAAATTCAAGTTTGGCTGGGCCAAGTCTTGGATAATGGGTGACAGGGTACAGTCGTATTATGCCACCACCTGCTGGTTGAGGTTCTGCTGCTGCTGGGTGGTTTCTTCTTTAGGCGGCTGAAGAAAACTGCTCATCATAGACTCCAGACTGAAGTTACTGCATTTGGCACTGGCACTGCTCCTGCTTTCCCTCTTCACCAGTCATGGCAGTGCAGCATGAGCACAGAGGGTCCTCCCTAGTCAGACCTTCCTGAGGACGGACGATGGTGCTCATAGGCAGCAATCAACTGACTACACAGCATGTCTCTATAGTAGGCCATTTTTGCATTCCTCTCAGAAGGTGTAATAAATGCCCCCCCCCCCCCTTTTTGACTGGTAGTGAGGGTCTAACAATGTGGATAGCCAGTAATCATCCCTACACAAACATGACATCATGCATTTAGCCATTTGCAAAAGGGACTAGGAGGGCCTCCCTGCCTCGATCTCCACTGCATACTGCCACGGTCTGTCAGGGTCATCTGCATCATCATCCTACAGCTGGCCTGTAACTGATGACTGTCCTCACAAAGCTCAACGTCACTGAAAAGTGCAGCAGAGCCGGCAGGTATCATTACTTGGCTAGCAGAAGGAGCAGCAAAATCAAGAGGCAGGTTCAGAACAGATGAGGGCATAGAGGCAGTTCCTGGGCCATGCAAATTAAGCATGGTATCAGAAGAACAAAGCAATTCCTGGCTGTGTTTATCTGTCTTCACTTCAAATTATGTCAACCATTTCAATACAGCTGGTCAAAACATGACCGCTGGATGACAGTGGCAGCTGTGGCATATTGTCGCGGGTGCTACCATCCCCCCTTCTTCTGTTGCTACTTGTCCTGTCTACAGCAACATTTTTGCCATTGACCGTTTCTTTCGTGGGCCCAAGTAACTGTTTGTTGGTCATAGCATATAACTGTATCACTACCAGAACAGATTAATTATGAAAAATTTCACTCCACTGCAGACTTATGTACAGGGTGATAAATTACACCTGCCTGTAATATGGAAATAACGTAATGCTACAGCTAATGCTACTTTCACACTAGCGTTTTTTGCAGATCCGTAATGGATCTGCAAAAACGCTTCCATTACAATAATACAACCGCATTCATCCGTCATTAACGGATCCGGTTGTATTATGTCTTATATAGCCATGACGGATCCGTCATGAACACCATTGAAAGTCAATGGGGGACGTATCCGTTTTCTATTGTGTCAGAGAAAACGGATCCGTCCCCATTGACTTACATTGTGTTACATAGTTACATAGTTAATATGGTTGAAAAAATACATAAGTCCATCAAGTTCAACCAAGGAATGGGTGCGGACACGAATCCCAGAAGGAAATGAGACTCAGATTTCTACACGTTTTCATAAACATTAATGTTGTTTACTTTCAAGAATTAATCTAAACCCTTTTTTAAACTATCCAGTGTTCCTGCTGTGACCACGTCCTGAGGAAGTCTATTCCACATTGTGTGTCAGTAGGGATCTGTCTTGCTTCGCACCACATCACGGACAGAAAAACGCTGCTTGCAGCGTTATTGTGTCCACGATTGGAGAGCAATCAAACGGAACAGAATGCATTTTAGTGCATTCCATTTTGTTCAGTTCAGTTTTGTCCCCATTGACAATGAATGGGGACAAAACTGAGACCTTTTCTTCCGCTATTGAGATCCGTCATAGGATCTATCTATGATGGATCTCAATAGCGGAATTGAAAATGCTAGTGTGAAAGTAGATTTGCAAAAATTGTTTAGTGGCTCACCTATTCAGTGACTGGAATAAGGTGTCCTATCTGATCCACCCAATCAGAAAGTATTGATATAGAGACCGTAACTCTAAATCTGAGGTCACGCAGAGGGTTAAATATTTAACTAATTTAATATCAATAATAAAAGTACAAAAGCACACCCATAAATCAGATACATTCCAATAAAATAAGATAAAATAGAAAAGGATATCCCCCCTATTGGATCTATATTGGCAGCTAAAGAGCACAAGATTGTTCTTTTTTCTATACTGTGAATCGTCATAATACCTACATATTACAGGGGGGATATCCTTTTGTATTTTATCCTATTTTATTGGAATGTATCTGATTCATGGGTGGGTTTTTGTGCTTTTATTATTGATATTAAATTAGTTCTATATTTAACCCTCAGGGTGACCTCAGATTTAGAGTGCCAGTCTCTATGTCAATGCTAGTGTGAAAGAGGCCTAACAGAGGAGATTAGCTATGATACATTTTTCTCCACTGCACACTTATGTATCGTAAAGCTACATCTAACAGAATGAATTAGCTATGATAAATCTTTCTCTGCTGCACATTTATGTACAGGGCAATAAATGTAACCTGTGACGTAATACGAACGCAACGTTGCTCTATTGCACACTTATGTACAGGGTAATAAGTTCCACCTGCCCGTAATACGGATGCAACATATTGCTACAGCTAACAGATCTTAAGTCAGTCTGCTATTCCCTCTGGTATCTGTAAATATAGTCAAAAGTAAGCTCTGCTGCTGTTGCTGTCATTGGTGTTGAATTGTGGTTTGTGGTGCTTTTGAGGAGGTATTTTCTGTTACACTGTAGTGTTTGTTTGGCACTGCTGTATCTTTTGATGCAACACTGTGGCTGACTCTGGTACTGTGACAATGGCATTAGGATGGCATGAGACCCCTGAGGCCAGTGATTGGCTGCAGTAGCGTACATAATATCACTGTTTGCAGCCAAACAATATAGAGGGTGAAAATGTAGTCTCCAATAATTCCATTTTAGTGTCTTTTATTGCAATACCTATAAACACTCCAGTTTCACTTCCACTGATGCTTTCCATTGGGTAGCCTCCATCTTCCAGAGCCCTGTATGTGCACTCAAGCAGTAGTTTTTGCTGTGGATCCATAATCTCAGCTTCTGACTTGTAGATTCCAAAAGGTTTATGATCAAATTCATTAATGCTATGAAAAAAGGGTTCACATGAAAATGTTAATAACTAAATAATAAAACGTAATTCAGCATTTAACTTTTATCAAAACATTGTTGACCTTATTATGACTAGGAAAGTTCTCCTTAGATAACATGTTCGGGGAGGTCACTTTATACCTCATTAAAAATTTGGGATGGGGAATGAAAAACAAAATACAAAAACCAAACAAAAATAGACTTAACAACAATCTATAAAATAACTTAAAATTTAGCCCTAAAATCATATGCCACTAAAATAATGGTCACTATTAAACTATGAAGAAGTTATGCTCATAGAAGGCTCTGCCTCTGATATAGAGTACGGCAGCTATTCTGGAAGTCAGTGTTCTTCTTCCTAGAATTTCAGAGGAGCTTGTATGGCCTATAAGTCTTCTCATATCAACTAAGGTGTTGTCTGTAAGGAGAGATGGTACCCCCAAATCCTGTCTCAATGCATATTTAAAGGGTTGAACATTGACTTATAGGGGAGCTGCCTTACATCTGGTGGCATCAGAGGCAGAGCTTGCTAATAGCTAATTTGCATAACTCCTTCCCAGAATTCCAGAGGAGCATGCATGGTCTGGTCCAAATCCAGGCCAAGGCCTCTTACCCAGTTAAACCAGTATTCACTGCACTGATAAGGGGCAATCACTCCGTGAGGTGCTGGTTTATTTATTGTGTTAGTCATGTCTCAAGGACTACTTAAAGGGTTGAACATTGACTTATAGGATAGCTGCCTGAAATCCGGTTGGCTTCAGAGGCAGAGCTGTGCATGCCATCTTCACACAATGTATGGCCACACAGCATGTATGGCCTCTAAGACTCCCCACACTGATTAATCCGCTCTCCATACCGAGAGATAGTGCTATACTATGCACATCATTGCAGACTACAACATTACATTCATAGAGAAATAAATGCAGAGGAAAACCTTTGAGAGAATTGTCTTGGGAAAAGGTTTGTCACTAGATACTTCCAAACTTATATTATTAACAAAATATCTAGCAGTCTAACAATTTATTTGTCTTGGGAAAAGGTTTGTCACTAGATACTTCCAAACTTATATTATTGGGAAAAGGTTTGTCACTAGATACTTTCAAACTTATATTATTAACAAAATATCTAGCAGTCTAACAATTTAAAGATCAGTAGAAAGATCAAGTTAAAATTGTGTAGGCTACAGAACTATCTACGTCTTCCCCTCTCTCAGGAGAATTATTGATGAGTTTGTGAGATATTATTAAGATCAAGGAAAACAACTATCTAGATTGACCTTCTACTTTGCTGGCAGATTGCCTTAGTTAGGCACCACAAAAAGTAAATCACATGCTGAAAAAGTATTGCCACCTCTGCTGAAGATATTATCTCCTGTTTCTGTCAGAAATGCACTGGTACCACAGGAAAAGATGATACCCTACTACATTCATGCAATACATGTGCTACTTATGTATACTGCAGCTCATAAATTAAAAGTAAAATATTGCTTATAAAAAATTAGCATCAACAAACTTACCCTTCCACCAGGGCAGCTCGGCTGGTACATATTTTTCCTGGCTTGTCATAATCGGGATCATACCAATGTTTGACATTAAATCTTTCTTCTGGAATCTCTATAGTACAGTTTTTTCCCTCAACAAGAACTTTCCAAAAATTGTCAATTCCTTCACCTGTTCAGTAAAAATATATTAAACATGAACTATAATTGATATATACATTTATGAAATCTCCTCGCATACAATAACAATTTGGAAACCACTTCTCGGTTTTTAATATTATCTTTTTTATCAATTATGCCCAAGATACAAATCTCTAAGGAAAGGGGAACTTTAACCTGATGATATTCCTCTATTTTTTCACTCACTCTCTCCCAGAATTTCTGGGTCTTTTTACAAATCCAAAGAATATGAATGTCATCTACCCCTACTTCCCTGCATTGTTTACAACTAAATTGCTTAGTTTTATAACATTTCATTAAAATCGTAGGGGAGTAATACAGGCGATATAATATGTTAAACTGAGTGATTCTATGGGAGAAGCTATTGGACACCCTATTTTTAGACTGTATAGCCTTTTCCCCAAATTCTTCCCGTTGCGTGTTTAAGACATCTTGCCATTTATAGTTTAGAATAGTAGTGGCTTTATTTTTTGTCTTCCGATGTATCAGGCATCCATATATTTTGGAGATCAGCTTCCTCCTTGCTGTTAAATTCGCAATATTAACTAGAGTTGATGGAAGAGGGGCAATTTGCGTTCCTTTCCCTATCTCCGCCCGCAGGGCTTGTTTCATTTGTAAATAAAAGAAACTCAGATCTTTATTGTCTTTTACGTACTCCTTTTTTAGTTCTTGATAAGTAATTATATCTCCCTCTCTCCATATCTGGCCCAGTTTATTAATTCCATATTTCCACCAGACATTTTGCTCAACTGATTTTAGTTCCATTAGATGGGTATTATCCCATAACAGGGTGTCTGAGTGTAATCCCTTGTGTGACCAAAGTTCCTTTACCCTATTCCAGGATTTAGTCCACATGTCCAATAAGGGTATTTTATTAACTTGTTTTTGTAACAAAATGTCTGCTTCTATTAATAGGAAGATATTACAGTTTTCCAGACCTTTCTTGAGCCTGGCTACAAAACTCTTATATCTCTTTGAATAGCTCCAAGTTATCATATTTCTAATCTGTCCGGAAATAAAGTACAACTCCAAATCCGGAACTGATAGGCTGCCCTCTTTCTCCTGAATGTGCAGTATCTGTACTCTTATTCTTGTTTTTTTGCCTCGCCATACCAGATCTGTTATTAGAGTGGCTATTATCTTGAAAATTCATTTAGCATTCCATAACATATAATTTAAAGCGGGCAAAATTCTAATTTTCACCAGTGAGATGCGACCTGCCATTGAGATATGAATTTTTTTCCAGACCTGTATCTTCTTCCGCATCTCTTGTATTTTAGGGAGTACATTCAACTGTACATAATCCCTGGGGTTAGATGTCATCTGAATACCCAGGTATTTAACCAGTTCTTGCCTCGCTTTAATTTCAAGTAGCCCCGGTACAAACCCATTCAGAGGATCAATCGGGATACAAGCCGACTTAGACCAGTTTATATTCAGTCCGGTGTATTTGCTATATTCTTCAAATACCTGAAAGATCTTCACTAGTGATTCATGAGATCCCACAAACAGCATAATATCATCTGCATACAATGAGATTTTTTTCCTCATATGCCCCAAACCTAAATCCTACAATTTCTTTATCCTGTCTAATCATATCTGCTAGGGGTTCCATAGCTATGGCAAATAATAAGAGGGATAGGGGACAACCCTGCCTAACCCCCCCTAGCAATATGTATTTTCTCTGAGTACTCGCCATTCAATATTAACCTTGCGGAAACTTCAGTATACAATAGCTTAACCCAAGATACAAATTAATCTCCAAATCCCATTCTCTTCAATATAGCGAATAAAAAGGGCCATTCTATCGTGTCAAAAGCTTTTGACGCATCTATGGTTACAATCATACGCTCTCCACAGTTTATAGGTTCTAACTGGGTACCCATAAAGTATCTAATTATGTTGTCACTTGTAGTTCTGCCTGGCATAAACCCCATGAATGATCCCAGGCGCCACTCTCCCAAGTCTATTTGCCAGGATCCGTGCTAATATTTTATTATCAGTGTTAATCAATGAGATAGGGCGATATGAGCCCGGAATCTCCGGGTCTTTCCCTGGTTTTAATATTAAAGTTATTAAAGCTTCTCTAACAGAATCTGGGAGTTTTCCCAGTTCCCTTGAGACAGTCCACATTGTGAGCAGTTTCGCAATTAATACTTCTTTATATTGAGCGTAAATTTCAAATGGGATACCGTCTGTACATGGGGTCTTATTCTTAGTTATCTTGGACAATATTGTCTCTACTTCAGCCGAGTCTAAGGGGGCTTCATGGGATTCTCTCTGATCAGTAGTTCATTTAATAATACTAATTTTCCCTAGGAACTGTTGTAGTTCCACTGCACTTTTATTTACTTTACTCCTGTATATATCTTCAAAGTATTCCCTAACAAGCTCCAGCTTCGCCATTTGTTCATAGGTTTTATGGCCATATTTATCTATCAGGCAGTGGATATATTTATTATTTTTAGTCTGAGTTGCCACCAGGCAGCCAGTTTTTTGCCAGGTATATGTGCAAAGATATAATTATCGCTTACATTGTTCTCTTTTTGTTGTTCAGCTAACAGAAGCAGATCATTTTCCAATTTTGCCGCTTTATCTGTCCATTCCTTATAGTTTTGTGCTATAGGGTTATCAATATATTTATTTTCAGATCTTTCCACCCTTAGTTTCTAAATCGGTAATTTTTCCCCCTAATTTCCTTCCTAAATGTTACAGTGTGTTTAGTAATAATCCCTCTTATAAAGGCCTTTGCAGCTTCCCATACCATATTATTCCCCACTGATCCCTCGTTTATCTCAAGAAATTCCCCAATCTCTTTCAATATCTTATCGTGAAAGCCCATTATGTTGATCCATCCTATAGTTATGTTCATCCCTCTATTTATTTTTTTCTTTGTTTTTATATTTATAATAATTGAATTGTGATCTGAAATCCCCCGTCGTCCATACTTCACCTGTTCAATATCTTGTGCCCCTTTATTATACGTGAAAACTAAATCAATCCGTGACAAACACCTATGAGTTTTAGAAAAACATGAGTATCTTTTTAACTTTGGGTGCATTACCCTCCAAATATCGATCCAACCCAGTTCTGTTATAGTATCTTTTAATTTAGACCCTAACTTGTTTAATTGGGGGCTATTTAATCTACATCTGTCTATTTGGCCATCCATTACGTTATTAAAATCTCCCATTACTAAGAGTGGTTTGTCACCTGCCTTAACTACAACTTCATTTATTTTTAGTAACACATCTAATCTGAAGGGGAGAGGTATATATACATTTGCTATAATCCGTGCTCTGCCTTCCAATATACAGTCCATAAGGACATATCGGCCTTCCTCATCTATTAGTGTTTTTATTATTTTAATATCTATGTTTCTATGGATTAATATACTCACCCCTCTCGCATATGAAGAAAAAACTGAATAAAAGGCGCACTGCATCCAGGGTCTAGTCACCCCTATTATCGTCTCACTTGTCAGGTGCGTTTCTTGTAGGCATACTATTGCAGGGAGAAACCTATGTATTGCATCAAAAACTGCTATTCTCTTTATTCCTTTACTCAACCCTCTAATGTTCCAAGAAATTAGTCTCATAGAATCTAGTTTAAGTGGTTACTGCCATTTCCTATTTCGTAAAATGAGCCCTGGGAGAAAGGGGGGCAGCGAAGGGGCGGCAGAGCAGGAAGGGAGAGAGCAGAACGCAAAAAAAAAAAAAATTCATAATATATAGTTTTTATGCCCCTTTAATTCGGCACAGGTATTGTTTGTTTTCCTCTTTTCCCATAGTCCTTCCCCTACTTCCCCCCAGGAGCGAACGCCACCTACTTCCCCCCCTGATTGGCCCAGGATAGCATCTGAACCTGGCCCTCTCCCTTGCATTTCTCCCTCCCGGATATACCCCAGCCTTAATTATACCTCATATTTTTATCTTCTCTTTAATCCATTCCCCACCATCTCTGCTGTATAAAAAAAAAAACAAGTTTTATTCTCCCCTTCAACCCTCAACCTGGCCGGGAACATCATTGAATACTTGCCGCAGCATTTTTTTTACATCAGTATAATGGCTTCTTTCTCTCGCTGTTTCTCTTGCATAATCAGAAAATAGCATTATTATTGTACCCACGTAGTCTAGTTTCCCTTTGTTTCTTGCCCTGCGTAATACCTCCTCCTTATCTCTGACCGATAGGAAATTAATTATTATTGGTCGTGGTCTTGTACCAGGAGGGGGAGACCTTACCGATAGTCTATGAGCTCACTCTATAAAGTTTTTGAAATCTGAGATATCCTGGCCCAGTTGTTCCCTCGTCCCTCCACTCCCTCCTGAAACCCCAGACATCTCAGATTAGACCTCCTTGACCTGTTTTCAAAGTCCAGTAATTTGTTTTCTTCCTTTAACTTAGTTTTTTCTTTAACTATTATCTGCAGTAGGTCCTGAGTATCAGATGTTCTCTTCTCTACTTCTACTAACCTACCTTTGTATTTTTTGTAGATCTGTCCTGAGGAGTCCCACCGCCTCCTTAATATTTTCAGTCTGGAGAGATAGGTTCTGTATTGCCGAGTTGCATTTTTTTATTTCATGGAATATGTCCTGCAAACTAGGCCCCAGTTCCTCCTGAATGGGGGCAATTTTTTCCACCTCCTTTAAGTGTTTATTTCCGCTCTCCCCAGAGTGGAATTTAGTGGGAGACAATCTCATGGTGGCTTTCTCTATCGACCTGGAAAGGTCCCCCTCCTGGGTTTGGGGTATATCTTCCTTCTTCCTCCTAGGGGGGCTAGTCTGTCCAACTATATTAGTCAGCACTTGTTTCAATCTTTCTGCCCGGGGAGATCGAGGTGTTTAGTTCTGGTTGGGCTTTCCCCCTTTTTCCCCACCCCCTGTCTGGACATATTGAAGCTAGTGTATATATATATATATATATATATATATATATATATATATATATATATATATATATAGTTTTTTTTTCCTCTCCTCTCCCCTTTCCCTTCCTCCCCTCTCTCATTTCCCCCTCATTCCTCCTTTTTTCCCTTTTCCCCCTCTCTTTCCTTTTTGTTCCTTTTTTTTTCTTTCTTTTTTCTCTTTCTTTTTTCTTTCCTCCCCCTCCCTTATTTAACTACCTGTTATATGACCCTCAAGGTTTCAGCTGCTTTTTAACATCTGTACTTTGATAAGGTAGTGTATATGGTTCAGTTTGTCTGTGAGTTATCAATTTATACAGTAGTAATTCATTCAAGGCACGTTATTAAAGCTTCATGCAGTAAAACTTTCAAATACAGTTCCTCAACTCGGGCGCAGCCTGGATAATCACCAGACCGCGGCTCTACTACACAAAATGGTCAAACCACTACAGTTATAAATATTCAGATTGAGCCCAGAAACTAATAATTATAAATAATTCATGCAGCAATTCTTTCCCATACAGCTCCTCAATCACCCCCTCAACATAAATGTTGACCGGGCCTTAGCCTCACTATACCACATGATAAGCAGTGCAAGTTGCGGGTTCAAATTGGTCCCAAACGCTATTAGTGATGTTGATGGGGAGAAAAAAAAGTGTTACACCATTACAAATAAAGGCGGGGGGTGGAAAAAAGGGAAAGGTCCAAAAATGTGCAGTCCTGAGGTCTTTTTAAAGTTCCTCTATCACTGGCAATTTTGCCATCGGGGGTGGGGGGGCAACCTTCACAGATTTTTGTATACTTATTGCGCAGATTCTAGAAAGATTCTAGAGAGGCGTTATCCATCGTTCCCCAAAATGTCTGCCTCCTGGATCGGGCTTCACCGCTCGCAACTCAACACTGGCTCCCTGAGGCTGACCTCCCATCGAACCCCAAGGTTTACGTCCCCCTGCCCCTTTTTTCCACGTTCAGAGTCAATACCTCTATCTCCAAATTTACTGAGTCAGAACTGCCATGCAGGTGTTCCGTCCGGGACCACAAGCCTCCTCCTCTGATACCACAATCCAGGCTTGTCTTCAGGGTGTAGACTATCAGAAGGGGGAAAACGCCAACCGAATCCCAGGAGATGGCATTTAGGATCGGCTTGGTCACCCCAGTTCCCCCCCCCCCCCCCCCCGACTGCCACCCACTTTAAAACCGCTTGCCTCACCTCGGTGTTTCAACGTATCTGACAGCCACTGTTCAAGTCCAAAAACAGAACCCATAAGTCTAACCTCAGCTCTGGTTCTGATTCAGGGGGAGGGGGGGACAGCGAAGCTCGGGCAGTCTCAAGGTACACAGCAGTCCTTCTCCTCTCATGACCTCCTCTCCTCTCACACATCCGCTCCTCTATCTGTGTCTGTTCTCAGCTCCCTCTCTCCCTCCAAGCACAGAAGTCGGGCAGGGCAGCATCTCACCCACAGCAGAGCTGAACGACTGAACACGGGTCGCCAGGTCAGGTCAGAGGGCAGCAGAGCAGTAGGGCGGCGGATGGAACGTGCGCACGCACTAATGCCCTGACTCCACTGAAAGAGACTTTAACAAAGTAGTGTACCAAGAGGGCCATAATTCCCAACTTTGCCAAAAGCTATGCATTGCTATATGGAAAAAGAGTTAAACAGATGAGAATGTGATTCCTTGTGTTTGGATGTACTATAAATCCCATTTTGCACAACAATAAAAAGAGACATTTAATATGTTTAAAGCTGGCCTGGTTTACTCCAACACCATATGCCAGCCATTGCATCTGTACACACCCTGACAGGCACTAGTACAACCAAAAACTCACTGAAAAGAGTGTCCTAAAAGGGTGGAAATGCTCCAAACCCAGACACCCTTTGCCAATATCTTCCAGTCAGGAACATATCTGAGCCCCTCATGTACCATGTCATGGTGTCTCAGCACGCATGGGGTCCTACCACTTAAATGCCCATGGTGTGTGACTTTTTTTTACTTAAGCTACTTTCACACTAGAGTCAATATAAGTCAATGGGGATGGATCCGTTTGAAGATGACACACTATGGCTCAATCTTCAAATGGATCCGTCCCCCATTGACTTTCAATGTAAAAGTCTGGACGGATCTGTCTGCGGCTACTTTCACACTTAGAATTTTTTTTTACAATATAATGCTGTCGGATCCGCTCTGAACGCTAGTGTGAAAGTAGCATTAAGCCTTCCTGTGCCTTTTAAAATTTATTTTTCTGGGCAGATAAGCCCTTTAAATGTTTATGTATTTATTTAAATGTTGCAACATTTTTGCATTTAAAATCCTTCCAATACTGTCTGTTGAGACAGAGGTTTTTGTGTGTGTGTGTGTGTGTCTGTGTGTGCTTTATGGCAGCTGCGATGGATTGTACTTAGAGGTCAATTGACCAATACCATATACAAAAAGTAATGGACTATTGCCCCTGAGTTTGCAGACCAATATTTCGTAATAAACTCGCACACAGGCAATTGTTTGGCACACCACTTGGGAAGCTGGAGATTTGACTGGAGAATCGCAAAGAAAGAATCATCTGTCACACAAAAGGCATATTTGGAAAAGAACGTGCAAGGCCTGATTCCATGGGGAAGGCCTGACTACATGTGCCAAACAATTGCCTGTGTGCGAGTTTATTACGAAATATTGGTCTGCAAACTCAGAGGCGCCCCCCCCTCCCCCCTCCCCCCGCATGTAAACAGTTACAGAGGGAGCATACTTCCATACTTCCTCTGTCTCCCATCGGCACCACGCAAGGTGCCAATGCGTGTATAAGCAGGCTGGAGCTGAACAGTTTATATAATAAGAAAATGTCAAATTATGATGGAAAAAATAATTATATAAGTCATCAAAAGATTACTGAACAGGTAAACCAAGGATACTAAAGTACCAGGAGACTTAAAGGGAGTCTGTCACCAACTTCAGTCATGTCAAACTGCGTGTACAATGCAGAGCCCAGTTAGCGGCACATGCTCATTAGGTTGAATGATTGCCGCTGCTCACAGTGGGGATCGTAAGGCGCATGTGTGGGCTGGTACTAGTGTTCGCAGATGCACACTGAAGTACCTCAGAGCTTTTGCCGGGGGCCTAGGTGGGCACTTTGAGCTGAAGTCACCGGGCACTTTCAAATGCCATTTGAATATGATTTAAACTTAGTTTTTTGGAACATTTCAGCCACAGAAGTGGTGAAAAAAGGCACCATGTATTATCTGTGTGTGTGACCCACAATGTGGTATTAACAATATTAACTTTTTAATCCTGCTGACGATGCTGGTCAAAACCAAAATAACCCATACATGGAAATACTAAAATAAGTATACAAAACATTAAAATACAATATAAACATTATATAGGGAAAATAATTTAAAGGGCTTGTCATAGGAAAATTATTACTAAATAATGAATAGAACATTTCAAATGAAATATTATTACAATATGCATGCAATAAAAATATTGTTAGGTTTTTATGCAGATTACATTTTCTACTCTGGGAGCGCCCCCTGATGTTTATCCTGTGGATGAAATTCAGGTCCACATTCTCTTACATTCAATTGTGGACATTTATGCTCAGTAGCTTCTTGCTCCCTGTCTCTTTTCAGTGCTGGCATAGGGATCTCATAGTGAAGTAAGTGAAGCGGTCCAGACAACTTTACTTCATTTGTCCGTATTTCTAAATTCATAGAAATACTGTATATAGGCATTGGAAAAGTATATTGGGGGCATTACATACTATATCATATGTTTATAGTTGGTGTCTAAAATGTAATAGACCCACTATAAAGTACTCTCAGTGGTCTCAAGTATCTATTTATTGTTTACTGAGTATGCCTTATTATTCTTATTTTAAGATTTAACTTTTATTCTTATCATTTAAAATTATGATGAGACGACAGAGTATAGTGAAACTCCTGCGCTTGTTAGTTAGAGAGGGAGGAAAGGGTCTGATTAACTAGTGCTGGGCTAGAGCAGTGTTCCAATATATTAGGCCTGTTGCATATAGGGAAAGAGCCTAGTTGATTTTACTAGAAGTCCCTATGCACTTACCCTACTTGACCTAGTCTAGTCAGTGTGATAGCCTAAGTGGCTGTAGTCGGGGCACTCGTCTTTAAAAAGACGACCCCCAGCCTCAGGAACCTCGGCCCTGTACTACAGATCCCTATGCTCTTACCTCTCTACGATTGATGTCCTATGTCATCCGACGCGTTTTGCCAGGTATGGCTCTTCAGGGAAAAAAGGATGTTCAGGCGCTGAAGGCAGTGGCTCTCGCCTGTATCGATCATGCGGCAGTGGCAGCGTTGTGATGCTGTGCCTCTCCTTTTGAGCGCCTCGCTCCACCCCGGTATGGAATTAACCAATCAGCTGGTGTGGGCCATGCGCACTGGTGACACTCCCCCCCCCCCCCCCCCCGTATATTCACCTGCCTACTTCAAAGCGGAGACATGCGCAATAGGGTTCCGCTTCTTCCATCGGGCGGCCTAGCTATGCTCCGCTATAAGGAGGAAGTGACGTGGTGCTTGGGCGTGGTTAGTCGTCATGGGGATCTCACACCGCGTCCCCGGCCGGCTTTCTGTATAGCAAGGTTGCAGATCCCTGGAAAGTATTAATGGTTCGGTTTTGTTTGTTAAGAAATATCCATGACGGTTCACACAGGGCATGGATTATAATAACCCTGTCTCTCCTGAGTGTTATATTACAATTTTTTATAGTTTTTAGTTTTTGTCATGTTGGTATTAACACCATCATTGTTAGGTCGATAGCTGTATGGCTGTTCTGGGAAAATACCATCCAACCATCCAGACCATGCACACAGAGATGATCTGATGTTTAGAAAAATAGGATCATTGTTGTTTATTATTTTTATATATATATATATATATATATATATATATAGGGCTTAAGTTAATTATAGAGCAGAATTTATTCTGTCTTCTATATTGCATATTAGTGCCCATTTAGACCTGCCCTCTGTATATATATATTCCAGATTTGTATCTATAGGAAGGGTTTATATGAGAGATATTCATTGAGACCGTTTGGTGTCACGGACTTCAGTCTATAGATCCACCTAGCTTCTGCCTTCAGGATCAATTTATCCCAATCACCTCCCCTCCTAGGTTTAGGGACATGTTGGATACCTATAAATTGAAGGCATGTCGTGTTTCCGCCATGGCATTGATTGATATGCCGTGCCACTGATGTTATTTTGAATGTCATTGTAGTGGTCTCTAATGCGTCTCCTGAATTCTCTTTTAGTTTTCCCTACATAGTCAAGAGGGCAGGAGCACTGTGCCAGATATACTACCCCCATGGTTAGACAGTTCACGTAATCACGGCTGGTATACTCTCTGCCTGTGTGTGAGCACGTGAATGTCTTGGTTTTCTTTACCTGGCTACAGGCCAGGTACCTACCACACTTAAAGGTACCTGTAGGTCTCCTAGATAGCCAGTTACCAGGGTTACTGGGGGGTGGCTATTGACCAATCTGTCTTTGAGGCTTCTGCCTTTCCTGTAAGTTATTGCTGGATATGGACCTACTATATCTTCCAGATCAGGGTCCGTTTTTAATATGTCCCAGTACTTTGTTAGTACCTGCCTAACCTGTTGATGGGCATTGTCAAAAGTCCCTATGATGTGAGTAGTCTTGGAGGGAACTATAGAGTTCATCCTTTTTTTCTTTGGTATGAGTAGCATATCCCTCTTCTCTGAGACTGCTGCCTCATAGGCTACTCGTAGTATGCCGTCAGGGTACCCTCTATCTCTGAATCTGTACCTTAGATCCTCTGCCTCACTTTTGAATTTTTTAACGGTGGAGCAGTTGCGTCAGAGTCTAAGGTACTGACCTTTAGGTATGCCCTTCCGTAGGGCGTAGGGGTGTGCGCTTTCCCAACGGAGCAAGCTATTTGTCACTGTCTTTTTGCGGTAGACCGAGGTAATTATGTTATTATTTGGGCCTCTTTCAATGAGCACATCTAAAAAAGGTAGAGTCATGGCTATGTTCAGATGTGAATCTAAGGCCCATAGTATTGTCATTAATCATCTCCATGAAGTCCCCAAATTCGTCTACCGTACCTCGCCACAATACAAAGACATCATCTATGAACCTTAGCCACAGAACTATCATATCTTGCCACTTCTCCATCCTTTCTGAGCCAATGACGTTGGCTTCCCACCAGCCCAGGAGCAGGTTTGCGTACGACGGCGCACAGGAACTACATATCGCGGTGCCCCTGAGCTGGTGGTAGTAGTGGTCATCAAAGACAAAATAGTTCCTAGTGAGGCTGAAGTTCAATAGATCGAGTATGAACTGATTGTGTCGAGTTTGTCTTATATCCCTCATACTTGGGTAGCTTTCTACTGCCTTCATTCCTAGATCATGTTTGATCGAACTGTATAGGGCCTCGACGTCAATGGACACCAGTATGGTTTGATCGTCCATACGTACAACACTGAGTCTCAGTAGGAGGTCAGATGTATCGCGTATGTACGACGGTAATGTCTCCACGAAGGGTTTAATGATTTTGTCGATGTAGATGCCTACGTTCTGTCCTAGGCTACCCACACCTGATACGATTGGGCGTCCTTTTAGTGGTGTAGTGCCTTTATGAATCTTTGGTGTGGAATAGAAAGTGGCTATGACGGGATATTTAGGCAGGAGGAAATCTAGTTCTGTCTGGTCAATTAGCTTGTCCTTTAATCCCTTAAGTAAAATTTGCCGAAGTTCTAAAACAAATATAGGGCCAGGATCTTTTAGTAAGATTTCATAAGTTTCCTTGTCTTTCAGGATATCTAGACACATGGTTTTATATGCATTTTGATCCATTATGACCAGATTTCCTCTCTTACCTGAGGGTTTTATTATTAGATTCCGGTCTTTTTCGAGGCTTATTAGAGCTTGGTAATCTTCCTTACTCAAGTTAGAGATTTCCTTGGTCGTTTTAATTAGTTCCAGATCCCTGGATACTAGTTAATGGAATATGGATACACTAGAGTCTGGTAGAGGTGGTGGCATTTGGGTACTTTTTAGTTTATGTTCAATAAAAGGATCCTCTGCTCTATCTCTCTCCCCTTCCTCCATTAGAACAACAAGGGTCAGTGTGGCCTCCAGTTCCCTGGGGTTCATGTTTAACTCTTCAAACTGTATATGATCCTGGAGTCGGAAGTGTTAATACCAAAGCAATTTGCGTGTAAACAATGCTAGGTCCTTACTCCACTCGAAAGTCTCATATTGAACTGTGTATATAAGTATAATAAAAATTAAAATCATAAATAATAATGATCCTATTTACCCAATCACCAAACCATCTCTATATGTATGGTCTGTATGACATCTTTCCAGAACAGCCACACAACTATAAACGTAACAATGATGGTGTTAATACCAACATGACAGAAACTAAAAACTATAAAAAATTGTAATATGACACTCAGGAGAGACAGGGTTATTATAATCCATGCCCTGTGTGAACCGTCATGGATATTTCTTAACAAACAAAACCGAACTATTAATACTTTCCAGGGATCTGCAACCTTGCTATACAGAAAGCCGGCCGGGGACGCGGTGTGAGATCCCCATGACGACTAACCACGCCCAAGCACCACGTAACTTCCTCCTTATAGCGGAGCATAGCTAGGCCGCCCGATGGAAGAAGCGGAACCCTATTGCGCATGTCTCCGCTTTGAAGTAGGCAGGTGAATATACGGGGGGGGGGGGGAGTGTCACTCTAACTAACAAGCGCAGGAGTTTCACTATACTCGGTCGTCTCATCATAATTTTAAATGATAAGAATAAAAGTTAAATCTTAAAATAAGAATAATAAGGCATACTCAGTAAACAATTGCATACTATAGAGCTATTTATTTGTGGATTTGCTGGAGCTAGGTGGGGGGGACTCTTTTCAATGCATGGGAGGAAAGGGTTAGCAAGAGTTGATTGCAGTGCAATCATGGGAGATGCAGGTGCTTGATGGACACTCAAAGAAAGTGAAAATAAAATAGCTGCAAAGAGGTGAGCAAGGGGGAAATTACACTGGATTGCATTTTTTATTTTTTGCATTGATATAGAAAAAAAAGTTAGCATTACTCCAGATATTTTTATCTTATTTGTAGGATAATCCCTTTAAGCCCACATGTATTGCATTGTATCAAACACTATGAAATAAGATACTTACCCCCTGGGAAATTACATCCTATTCCAACTACTGCAATGTGATCTTCTGGTTCAAACATTGTACAGATTCTTCTTTAGACCTGCAATAGAATTATAAATAATTACTAACAGAAGCAAAACTTTTTAATAACAACCTGACTCATTAGAATATTAGAACAATAATAATGTTTTATTTTACTTGCAAACAGCCATAGATAATAAGAACCATCTGATCTTAAGGTGTTTTTATTTGTATATGCTTCCAGGAAGTAGTAATAACAATTTATCAAATAAAAGCATGTAAAAAAAAAAATATCCGGATGCGTCGCGTGTGCATTGCGAGAAACCTGCGTGAGTGCGCACACAATTTCAGTCAGTTTTGACTGTGATTGCATTGCGTTGTTAAGTTTTTATCGTGCGGGTACAATGTGTTTTGCACGCGCGTGATAAAAAACTGAATGTGGCACCCAGACCCAAACCCAGACTTCTTCACTGAAGTTCGGGTTTGGGCTAGGTGTTCTGTAGATTTTATTATTTACCCTTATAACATTGTTGTAAGGGAAAATAACAGCATTCTTAATACAGAATGCTTACTAAAATGTTGATTGAGGGGTTAAAAAAATAAATAAAATGAACTCACCTAATCTACCTGTTCGCGCAGCCGGTATCATCTTCTTTCTTCTTCTTTCAGGACCTGCAAAAGGACCTTTAATAATGTAATCGCGCTCACTACGTGGTGAGCATGGTGACGTCAGCGCAGGTCCTGCTGAATGAAGATAGAAGATCCTTCTATCTTCATTCAGCAGGATCTGCGCTGACATCACTACACTCAGCATGTGGTGAGAGCGATTATATCAAAGGTCCTTTTGTATGTCCTGAAAGAAGAAGAAAGAAGATGATACCGGCTGCGCGAACAAGTGGATAAGGTGAGTTCATTTTATTAATTTTTTTAACCCCTCACCCCTCAATCGACATTTTAGTAAGCATTCTGTATTAAGAATGCTGTTATTTTCCCTTATAACAATGTTATAAGGGACAATAATACAATTAATTTACTTTAATGGGGTCCGGGGTTGCTTATCCCTATCATCTCCTAGGAACCATGTGTGAAAATTGCACCACATCCGCACTTGCTTGCGGATGCTTGCGATTTTCACGCAGCCCTATTCATTTCTATAGGGTCTGTTGCGTGAAAGACGCAGAATATAGAGCATGCTGCGATTTTCAAGCAACGCACAAGTGATGCGTGAAAATCACAGCTCATCTGCACAGCCTCATTGAAGTGAATGGGTCCGGATTCAGTGCGGGTGCAATGTGTTCACCTCACGCATTGCACCCGCATGGAAAACTAGCCCGTGTGAAAATGTCCATAGTCTAAAATAACATTACATTTTTACCTCTTTTGCTCAGTTTTTCCAAAATAAAAAAAATAAAATAAAAACATTCTCTATATAGTATCAATAAAAATTAGTAATTAGTATTTCATAGCACTACAACTATTATTATTTATTTAGTATCCTTATAATTATGTTCTATATTTCAATTACAATTTTATATACTGTATGTACAAAATACAAGAATAAATGAAAATGTATTCTTTTATTTTGTACACATATTTTTTATTGTTTTCACTTTTTTATTAATTAATTGCTAATATATATTATTGCACTGCTCTGCACTTTGGACTTTGGGAAGCAGAATTGCACTTTCAATCCATCTCAATTTTATGTTTTCTCACCGTGTTTTTTTATACTCATATTGGTCTATACTACAGTATATCAATTTTTGTCATATGGATGGCGACTTGTATTAATAAGTAATAGTTGTACTTGCTTTTTTGTGTGTATATTTTTTATGGTAAACCTATGGGCATTGCTCCATATATTTCCCTTTACCAACATGGTGGATGGTGCATGTGGTCTTTTTGGAAGTCAATTCACGCCTGATCAGTCATGTTCCCTACCCTGGATCTCATGCTTGGTGCTGTACACTCCTAATTCAAGAGCTAAATAACAGGTAGCACCTGTTTTTAATAACCATATCACGCCCTCGAGAAAAGACATATCCATTTCAATACTTCTCAGTACCACCAGAGGAAGATTTTGGGGTGCAACGCATTAAAGTGTTGGTGTGTGAGGAGGGCCAGATTCCTTTATTTCTATGCAATTAGATCTGTCATTATCTGCTTTTTTGCTTATACTTACCTACATTCTTATTATATTACTCGTTATATATACTTTATCCTGATTGCTAATACTATTAAAGGGGTCATCTAATTTCACCTTAAGAAGTTGAGATCAGACACAATCCCAACCACCAGCCGGCCGTGAAACAATGAAGCCTGTCGGTGCTCACTACTTCAGTAGCTCCCATTGTGGTGCATGAGAGCTACACGTTTTCTGTAGCTCACATGCAACGCAATGGGAGCTATTGAAACAGTGAGCGTTGATACGTCCCACTGTTACCCAGCCGGCAGGTGTTCGGAACTGTGTCTCATGTCATGTTAGTAATGGCCAGGTGAGACAACCCCTTTAAATTTAAAACAATTGTGGCTGAGTTAGAGCTCCTGCACACAACCATATCCATTTTTTGTGGCCCCCAAATTGCAGATCCACAAAACATGGATACAGGCCAAGATCCTGCCACAATTTTTATTTCTCCTGCAGAAATGTCCTATCCTTGTACCCAAAACAGACAAGAATAGGGCATAATCTATTTTTTTGCAGGATGTACGGATGCAGACATCTTTTGCGGCCCCATTGAGATGAATGGGTCCGCATCCAATCTGAAAAAACAGATGTAGACCAAAACTAAAGTAATCCTCTGCTTTTGTGCTATTTTGCATACACTTATCTATATTTTAGTAATATGTTAACTGCCTAAATACATGATTATATTATGTAATATAAATGTTAATTGCAAACTGTTTCTTACATAGTCTGTCATTTTGCCCAACAGTCCATTGTCATATATTTAGGCCCCAACACCCAGACAGAGGTCCCATAACAGAGATTCAGGCTTCATGTCAGCAGAAAATCAGTCTTCATGTCATAGCAGAGAATCAGGCTTCACGTCAGCCAAAACTGGAACAGTCCATTGTCATATATTTAGGCCCCAGCACCCAGACAGAGGAGAGAGGTCCCATAGCAGAGATTCAGGCTTCATGCGAGCAGAGAATCAGTCTTCATGTCATAGCAGAGAATCAGGCTTCACGTCAGCCAAAACTGGAACAGTCCATTGTCATATATTTAGGCCCTGGCACCCAAACAGAGGAGAGAGGTCCCATAACAGAGATTCAGGCTTCATGTCAGCAGAAAATCAGGCTTCACGTCAGCCAAAACTGGAACAGTCCATTGTCATATATTTAGGCCCCGGCACCCAGACATAGGAGAGAGGTCCCATAACAGAGATTCAGGCTTCATGTCAGCAGAGAATCAGTCTTCGTGTCATAGCAGAGAATCAGGCTTCACGTCAGCCAAAACTGGAACAGTCCATTGTCATATATTTAGGCCCCAGCACCCAGAAAGAGGAGAGAGGTTCCATAGCATCATCGCCACTTGCCAGGTTGGTGGAGTACTCGAAACAGAGCAACAGGGGACACAGGTCTCGCATGGAGGCCCAGTCATTGGTGGTGAAGTGGTGCTGTTCCGCACTGCGACTGACCCGTGCGTGCTGCAGCTGAAACTCCACTATGGCCTGCTGCTGCTTGCACAGTCTGTCCAGCATGTGCAAAGTGGAGTTCCACCTGGTGGGTACGTCACACATGAGGCGGTGAGCAGGAAGGCTGAAGTTGCGCTGTAGCGCAGACAGACGAGCATCCGGCAGGATGTGAACGCCGGAAGCGCGAACAGACAGCGCGCACTTTATGCAGCAGCTCTGACATGTCGGGGTAGTTGTGAATGAACTTCTGCACCACCAAATTCAGCACATGCGCCAGGCAAGGGATGTGCGTCAAACCGGCTAGTCCCAGAGCTGCAACGAGATTTCGCCCATTATCGCACACCACCAGGCCGGGCTTGAGGCTCACCGGCAGCAACCACTCGTCGGTCTGTTGTTCTATACCCTGCCACAACTCCTGTGCGGTGTGGGGCCTTTCCCCCAAACATATGAGTTTCAGAATGGCCTGCTGACGTTTACCCCGGGCTGTGCTGAAGTTAGTGGTGAAGGTGTGTGGCTGACTGGATGAGCAGGTGGAAGAAGAGGAGGAAGAAGCCGAGTAGGAGGAGGAGGCAACAGGAGGCAAAGAATGTTGCCCTGCGATCCTTGGTGGCGGAAGGACATGCGCCAAACAGCTCTCCGCCTGGGGCCCAGCCGCCACTACATTTACCCAGTGTGCAGTTAGGGAGATATAGCGACCGTGCTTACTGGTTCACGTATTTGTGGTTAGGTGGACCTTGCCACAGATTGCGTTGCGCAGTGCACACTTGATTTTATCAGATACTTGGTTGTGCAGGGAAGGCACGGCTCTCTTGGAGAAGTAGTGGCGGCTGGAAACAACATACTGTGGGACAGCAAGCGACATGAGCTGTTTGAAGCTGTCTGTGTCCACCAGCCTGAATGACAGCATTTAATATGCCAGTAGTTTAGAAATTCTGGCATTCAGGGCCAGGGATCGAGGGTGGCTAGGTGGGAATTTACGCTTTCTCTCAAATGTTTGTGAGATGGAGAGCTGAACGCTGCCGTGTGACATGGTTGAGATGCTTGGTGACGGAGGTGGTGGTCTTGGTGGTACATCCCCTGTTTGCTGGGCGGCAGGTGCCAACGTTCCTCCAGAGGCGGAGGAAGAGGCTGAGGCGGCAGCAGCAGAAGAGGTAGCAGGGGGAGCCTGAGTGAGTTCCTTGTGCCGGTGCCTGGTCAGGCAGGTTGTGCTAATGTTCAGAACGTTAATGCCTCGCTTCAGGCTCTGATGGCACAGCGTGCAAACCACTCGGGTCTTGTCGTCAGCACATTGTTTGAAGAAGTGCCATGCCAGGGAACTCCTTGAATCTGCCTTTGGGGTGCTCGGTCCCAGATGGCGGCGGTAAGTAGCAGGCGGAGTCTCAATTCAAATTCAGGCCTTTTTTTTTTACAAACACCTAACACTATCTGGCTATCTATTTAGGTACTATATTACACTAATACAGGCACAGCAGTAACGACAGATTTAGCTGAATATAAATTGTAGGCCTAGCATTTAGGCGCTGGATGATATACCCTTTTATGGATAGATTTAAAGTTGGCCTGATACAGCAGAAACCACTGATTTAGGGAATTGCTAAGTTGGGAATTGTATTTCAACCCAGAACAAAAACTGTGCTTTGGCGGACACTAAATGAATTGACCAGCCTCAGCAATAAACACAGATTTAGCTGAATATAAATTTTAGGCCTATTATTTAGGCGCTGGGTGACAGGTATACGTTTACAGACAGAATTAGACTTGGAAATGCACGGTAGCGTGTGAAGTTATTGAGGATGACCCTATCCACACCTTCAATCTAATATACCCTTTTATGGATAGATTTACAGTTGGCCTGATACAGCAGAAACCACTGATTTAGGGAATTGCTAAGTTGGGAATTGTATTTCAACCCAGAACAAAAATATATCCTTTGCCAGACAGGAGACAGTATTACAATTGGCTAGTCACAGCTGAAACACCAGATTTAGGGTACTGCTATTTTGGCAATTGTATTTCACCCCTCAATAAAATAGCAAGCACAGCCAAGCCCCTGATGTAGAATATAGCAAGACACAAAATGGCCGCCGATCACCCAAGAAAAAAGTGACATAAAAAGGCTCTGGGCAGCCTAAAAACAGTGAGCAATTAAATAGCAGCAGTTCAATGATCCACAGCTGTAGATCGATCACTGAATTAAGTGTTTTTGCTGAGTTAATCACTGCCTAATCTCACCCTAACAGCAGCTGCAACCTCTCCCTACACTGATCAGAGCAGAGTGACGTGCGGCGCTATGTGACTCCAGCTTAAATAGAGGCTGGGTCACATGCTGCACTGGCCAATCACAGCCATGCCAATAGTAGGCATGGCTGTGACGGCCTCTTGGGGCAAGTAGTATGACGCTTGTTGATTGGCTGCTTTGCAGCCTTTCAAAAAGCGCCAAGAAAACGACGAACACCGAACCCAAACCCGGACTTTTACAAAAATGTTCGGGTTTGGGTCCGTGTCACGGACACCCCAAAATTCGGTATGAACCCGAACTATACAGTTCGGGTTCGCTCATCCCTACTTATGACCTATTCTCTCAATAGGTTATCAGTATCTAATCAGTGGGGATCCGACACCTGGGTCCTCCACTGATCATCTGTTTGAGAAGGCACCGACGCTCACAGTAGTGCCACTGCCTTCTCTCAGCTCACCAAGCACAGCGCCGTATATTGTATAGTGACTGTATTTGGTATCACAGCTCAGCCTTTTTCATGTCAATAGGGTTCAGCTGCTCCTTGGCCATGAAACCAATAAACATAACTTCACATGCCTAGGCTAAGCTCCAAAAAGCACTGGTGCCTTCTCAAACTGTTGATGGGAGAGTGTCCCTGGTGTCCCCCACGAATTAGATACTGATGACCTACCCCGAGGATCAGTTAAAAAAAATCTCAGATAACCCCTTAAATCTATTCTATAATCTCAGTTTACCATATATGCTGCTACTACTTTATAATTTGTGTATCAGCGCATGGATTTATAGAATAATGGTCTCTTATTGCATAATTTCAATTGTTTTTATTTGGGTTTTGTTTGATTTATTTAATAAAGAATTCATTATATTTTTTTTTTACATTTTTTATATTAAGAGAATAGATCAATGTTAAGTTGCTTTGAGTATAAATAGTAATTGTTTTGCAGATATTGATATTAATAAAGTGCCCTACGCGTCACGTAAAAAAAGTCACTAAATTATTTTTGTTGTCCAACCAATGGGAGGACCATTAACCCCTTGAAGACCTCCGCCGTACATGTGTGGTGGAAATCGTCACTTTAAAGAGGGCGTGCAAGTGCAGGAAGTTATAGTTATAGGGATCTTGCTCTAATCATACTGACCTGGAAAATGAAAGTAACAGGTCAGTTTTACTGTATGGGGAACGCCATAAAAAACTAAACCAATAAACCTGTTGCAGAATTGTGTTTTTTGTAATTTTCTTTTACAGCTCCCCACTACATCGCATGCAATACTAATTGGCGGACTTAGAAAGTGCACAAAAAACCCTCATATGGCTATGTGAAGGGAAAAATAAAAAAGTTATGCCCCTGGAAAGGCAGAGAGTGAAAGCCTAAAATGCAAAAACAAACAACCCTTAGGGGCTGAAAGGGTTAAACTGTTATTAATTACTCATGCATTATAGGTAAGCAGTTTAAATATTATGGGGGCAACTTATCATAATGGTAATATTTGAATTCAGTTCTGCAGGAGTCCGCATTAGCAAACTTTGCTTCAAATGTATCGTTGTTTGTTCTTTTTTTTATTTGTCACATCTATAAACCTTAAACTTTTGTCTACTCTAGTTTTTCCTAAGACATCCCTCACACTGGAGGGCCTTTGTGACTTTTGTGCGACTTTTGAAAAGTTGAAGATAGTAAATGTAGCTAAAAAGTGATCTACATTAGAACAAACTCCAAATTCAATTCTGTACTCCAACCTGGAAAGTGGAGAATTCAAAATGTTTCAAAGTTGTGGACAAGGTGCCATGTGCGACATCACTTCAGATATTTTGACGACAAAATATAATGTCCCACTATATGATTTTATAAATGAATTAAATTAAAATTACAGTGATACCTCGGTTCACGAACAGAAAAGTTCATAAAAATATGCTCCGGTTCACGAACTCCGCCTCAGTTCACGAACAGGAGCCGCGGCCATTTTAATGCTATTTCCAGGCTGTCACATGGTCGTGACTTCCTGTAGGAAGACCGTGGAGAGAAGAAGAGACACAGATAGAAGTACTGTGAGTACTCTGCAAACATTTTAAGTGATTTTTTTATTTTTGGTGTGCTTTTTAGCACATACAGTACTGTACTTACTGTATTGTACAGTTCCCCCTGATGTCATTATGGAGGGGGACTCTCCCTCCAAACAATAACTGCCTTCCTCCGTGCCAGAAGTCATCTCAAGCAAGGTTAGAGTCCTCTATTTATACATTACTATACTGTACTAATGTGCATTGTAATTTGTTTCATATTTTTGTGCTTCAAAACCCCCCCAAAAAAGGTCAGTACGGATTAACTGGATTTACATTGAACCCTATGGGAAAATGTGCCTCGGTTCGCGACCAATTCTGTTCGCGACCAGAGTCAGTTCACGAATTAAGTTCGTGAACCGAGGTATCACTGTACATATATTAGTATCACAAATAGTTTAGCAAACAGAATCATAGTGATTATATAACATATTTAACAAAGTTAAAGGAGTAATTACCATAAATATATTCAAAATAATTTTATCATTTTAAATTGGTTTGTTTTTACCTTTTTATCCACTTTCTTGAAAGCATGAAAAAATCATAAGTTGATTAAATCCAAGAATTATTCTTTTTATAGTCTACTTGTGGAATTGCCTTAGGATAGGAACCAATCAGCTTTTAGTTTTCTAAAATGGTTTATAGTTTGGTGCAAAGGGTGTTTTTATATCAAATAAGTAAATCTTAATAATACATCTTTATATTGGGGAATTGTACTGACGAATCCTGTATCTTAATAGCGTTATAAAACTACAAATTGCAGTGTCATAACCCTTAATTTACTTACGTTGTCCATTACTCAGTTTATTGGCTGTCATATAATAGTTTTTGTCTCAAATTCTTGCTGTCTTAACAAGGAAATCGTATAAAGTAGTCAGCTTCCATGTGCTTTTGGCTTTATGCCTAATATTTTCTTTATATAACAGTCTACCATTTTACATAAAGTTACTGTTGTTGCATACATATAGACCTTCATTTAGGTTAGAGAGGTTGTCCAAGATGTTTTTACTGATGACTAGGGTTGAGCGAACCCGAACTGTATAGTTCGGTGTTCAGCGAGTTAATGGCGCTTTTTGAAAGGCTGCAGAGCAGCCAATCAACGGGCATTTAACTCTGCACCCTTAGAAGCCATCACAGACATGCCTACTAATGGCATGGCTGTGATTGGCCAGTGCAGCATATGACCCAGCCTCTATATAAGCTGGAGTCACGTAGCGCTGCACGTCACTCTGCTGTTAATAGTGTAGTGAGAGAATGCTGATACCCTAAGGGAGAGAATAGGAAATAATATTTAATTAGAAGTGCTTGTTAACTCAGCGATCTACCTAGATTTAGTTTTGTGACACAGAAAATGAACTATCATCCATCTGTTAGATAGGTGGGCGGCGGCGGCGGCCATTTTTTATGCAAGCTCAGTGCTCCAGCACAGCATGTGTGTTTTTGTGACATTCAAATCCAAGCTTGAAATACTGCAAAAAGAATATGGGTTTAAAAAAACACCCATTTTTTGGCAATATCCTACATCTGATGCCTTTGCAGCATTTGTCATTGTGTAAGCAATTTAAACTAGAAATACAGAAATAAATTTCTAGGTTTTAAAAAACACCCTTTTTGGGCAAAAAAACTCAGCCATTGCAGCATCTGTCATTCAAAAAAACACCCATTTTGGTGCAAAGTACTTAATATTGCAGCCTTTGTTGCATCTGTGATTGTTTAAAACAAGCTTGAAATACTTCTATAATTTTCTGGGTTTTAAAAAACACCCATTTTTGGCAATACCCTCCATCTTGGGCCTCTGTCGCATTAGTCAGTGTGCAAATTAAGCTAGAAATACAGCTATAATTTTCTGTGTTTTAAAAAACACACTTTTTGGGCAAATACTAAATTTTACAGCCCTTGCTGCATCTGTACGTGTGAAATTCAAGCGTTATATAATGCTGTCATATTCTGTTATTAAAAAAACACCCATTTTGGGGCAAAGTACTTAATATTGCAGCCTTTGCTGCATCTGTGATTGTTAAAAACAAGCTTGAAATACTACTGCTGTCATATTCTGTTATTTTAAAAAAATACATTTTATTTAAATGTTTATTAATTTGTGGCCTTGTCTGCATCTGTAAGTGTGAGATACACGCTTTAGATACTGCTGTGCATTTCTGTTATAAAAAAAACACCCATTTTAGGCAAAATACTTAATTTGCGGCCTTGTCTGCATCTGTCAGTGTGAAATTCAAGCGTTATATACTGCTGTCATATAGAGATGTCGCGAACATAAAACCGGGCGAACCGCCATTGAGTTGAATAGGCAGGCGAATTTTAAAACCCACAGAGACTCATTCTGGCCACAATAGTGAATGAAAAGTTGTTTTAAGGGGACTAACACCTGGACTGTGGCATGCAGGAGGGGGATCCATGGCAAAACTCCCATGGAAAATAATGTAGTTAACGCAGAGTCTGATTTTAATCCATAAAGGACATAAATCACCTAACATTCCTAAATTGTTTGGAATAACGTGCTTTAAAACATCAGGTATGATGTTGTATCGATCAGTTAGTGTAAGGGTTACGCCCGCTTCACAGTGACTGACCAAACTATGACAGACCAAACTCCCCGTTTAACGCACCGCAAACAACCACAAACAGTCCATTTGCACAACCGCAAACTCCCCATTTGCACAAGGTTGGATACCAAGCTAGCCATATCCTGTTCCTTGTCCTCACTGACGTCTGTGAAGGTCTCTTCCTCCACCCAGCCACGTACAACACCAAGGGTCCCCGAAAGGTGATAACAAGCCCGCTGGGACGCCTGCTGTGGTTGGTCTTCCACCTTCCTCCTCTGACTCTTCTTCAGACTCCTCTCTCTGCGTTGATGCAGGTCCAGCAATCGACGACAACAAGGCTGCTTCTGGTAGTAATGGTGACCACAACTCTTCCTCTTCATGCTCATCTATGGCCTGATCCAGCACTCTTCGCAGGGCACGCTCCAGAAAAAGCGCATATGGGATGAGGTCGATGATGTTGCCTTGGGTTTGACTGACCAAATTTGTCACCTCCGCAAAAGGACACATGAGCCTACAGCCATTGTGCATGAGGGTTCAGTAATGCGGCCAAAAAATACCCAGCTCCGCAGAGGCTGTGCTCTTTTTTTTTTAATTTAAAAAAAATCTGTTCTTACCAGTTTAACCTCTGTTTTGTCCCCTATCAGGGGCCGGTGTATGGAATAGATTTTTGGAACCGGGAGATGGAAAAAGATGCTTGGTCGGTCCTCTTACTTCCAATTTGGGGCACTGAGCGTGCGCCGTGCAATGTACTGTGCCACCCTATATGAGTGGTGTGTTAAGTAGTACTATTCTTATCAGTTTAATCCCTGTTACGTCCCCTACAAGGGGATGTGTATCGAATAGATTTTAGACAACCGCAAAGAGTTGTCAATAGTTGACACACTCATTAAAAAAAATGTATTCCTCTATGAGTCAATCTTGGTGTAGTGATGACTGTTCTAGTGCACACGTTTGGGAGATTGCAGGCGATGGCGGTATTTCAAAGCCTATGGTCATGCTGAGGTAGTTCAGTGACAGTTAAAGGGGTTGTCCAAGTTATATTTATTGATGACCTATCCTCAGGATAGGTCATCAATATCAGATCGGAGGTGGTCCGACACCCGGCTCCCCCTCCGATCAGCTGTTTGAAGAGGAGACTCGCATGGTTTCAGCGCTGCCTCCTCTTCACTATTTACCTTCTAGCCGTTGCATCTGCAGTGGTGAGCAGGTGTAATTACACCCTAGCCTTCCTATTGAAATGAATGGGATGGCTTGGGTGTAATTACACCTGCTCACCACTGCAGATGCAACGGCTAGAAGGTAAACAGTGAAGAGGAGGCAGCGCTGACACCGTGCGAGTCTCCTCTTCAAACAGCTGATCGGAGGGGGGGCCGGGTGTCGGACCCCCTCCGATCTGATATTGATGACCTATCCTGGGGATAGGTCATCAATAAATATAACTTGGACAACCCCTTTAAGTGACCCAGAAAACAATGATTCTGCAGTGTGGGCCCATTGTTGGCCTAGTAGGCCTTAATAATCACCTTCGATGATCACAAAGAAAATTAATGTTTTTTCTATGCAAAATTATCCAGCCGGAAAAATCTGGTATTGTTGCAGAAAAATTGATGTTATCGTGGTAGGAGGAGGATTACTTTCACCTCTTCCCCTGTTAGATTCCCATTGTGCTGTGACATCACCCTTATACGCTGTGCAAAACATACTTTTTAACTTGTTTTGGAACTGCTGCATCCTTTCCGACTTCTGGTAATTCAGTAACAATTTCAGCCACTTTCTGCTGATACCGGGGGTCTAGTAGAGTGGCCACCCAGTACAGGTCGTTCTCCTTCAGCCTTTTTATACGAGGGTCCCTCAAAAGGCACGACAGCATGAAAGACCCCTTTGCACAAGGTTGGATGCCGAGCTCCTCATGTCCCGTTCCTAGTCCTCACTGATCTCACTGAAGGTCTGTTTTCCCCCCAGCCACGTACAACACCACGGGTACCAGATAGGTGACAACGAGCACCCTGGGATGCCTGCTGTGGTCGGTCTTCCTCCTCCTCAAAGCCACATTCCTCCTCTGACTCCTCTTCCTCAGACTCCTCTTCCAGCATTGCTGCAGGTCCAGCAAGCGATGCTGATAAGGCTGTTTCTGGTGGTGATGGTGACCACAACTCTTCCTCTTCACGCTCATCTACAGCCTGATCCAGAACTCTTCGCAGGGCACGCTCCAGGAAGAAAACAAATGGGATGATGTCGCTGATGGTGCCTTCGGAGGTTTGTCACCTCCTCAAAAGGACGCATGAGCCTACAGGCATTGCACATGAGCGTCCAGTAACATGGCAAAATACCTAGCTCTGCAGAGGCTGTCCTAGCACCCCGGTCATACAAATACTCGTTGATGGCTTTTTCTTGTTGGAGTAGGCGGTTGAACATTAGGAGTGTTGAATTCCAACATGTCGGGCTGTCGCAAATCAAGCGCCTCACTGGCATGTTGTTTCGCCGCTGAATATCTGAAAAGTGCGCCATGGCCATGTAGGAACGCCTGAAATGGCAACACACCTTCCTGGCCTGCTTGAGGACATCCTGTAAGCCTGGGTACTTATGCACAGAGCGTTGTACAATGAGATTCAACACATGTGCCATGCACGGCACATGTGTCAACATGCCCAAATTCAATGCCGCCAACAAATTGCTTCCGTTGTCACACACCACTTTGCCGATCTCCAGTTGATGCGGAGTCAGCCACTGATCCACCTGTGTGTTCAGGGCGGACAGGAGTGCTGGTCCGGTGTGACTCTCTGCTTTCAGGCAAGTCAACCCCAAGACGGCGTGACACTGTTGTATCCGGGATGTGGAATAGCCCCTAGAGAGCTGGGGGGGGGGGTGCAGTTGATGTGGAGCAAGATGCAGTGTCACCACCAGATCTTTGAGAAGTTCTGATAGACGCTCTTCAGTACCTCCTGCATGATCTTTTTTTGTTTTGCTTTAGTTTTGACATCTCTCCTCCTTCTCCCAGCTGTCATCTATTAGCAGTGATTGCCTCCCTATATATCTCATCCCCATACTGCCTCCCCTTGCGGTTTATACAACTTCCTGGAGTGGCTCATGCTGCAAACTGCAACTGATGCTTCTACAGGTAAGTCTGTTCATTTATTTGAGTTTTCCTGTTGCCTTGATCCTAGGTGACCCTGACTCCCTCCGTATTAAGTGTAGGGAGCCGGTGGTCGTGTCCCCTCACTATTATAGGGTGTTCAGGTGTCATACAGTCAAGGCACGAGGGCATGCAATTTTCTATCATAGAGATCTTTGCATGGGCTGAGAAGACAGGGAGAGTTTCAGGGCTTAAATAGGGGGTCACCCTTTTGTTCCTTAGTTTCGGATCAAGCCAGTCGTATCCTTATTTGTAACTTCTTGTTTTCTGTTACACCATCCGTGACATTATAAACAGCCAAAACCGTCTTAAGCATGAATCCGGTTTCAACCTTGAGTGACCGCATGCAGGGTCTTTCACTGGAGGTAGCAGATCTCCGGAAAACTGTCTCTCAGTTTGAGGTGACCGTTTCTGCTTGCGTTCATGGTATTTGTTCTGAGCCTAAAATCTTGCTTCCGGATACGTTCTCCAGGGGTAGTGACAATTTTGTTTGTTTCAGAGAGGCTTGCAAACTCCATTTTCGCCTACTTACCATTCCTCTGGTGATGAGGAGTGGAGGGTGGGGATCATCATTTCGCTACTCAGGGATGACGCTCAGTCCTGGGCCTCTTCGCTGCTGGTGGGGGCACGGCCCCTCCGTTCAGTGGATGAATTATTTTTAGCCCTGGGTCAGATATATGATGATCCGGATCATATTTCTCTGGCGGAATCTAAACTGCGTCTTTTATGCCAGGGTAAACAGTCCGCAGAGATATACTGTTCAGAATTTCGGAGATGGGCAGCTGATACTGGTTGGAATGATGCTGCACTCCGAAGTCAATTTTGCCATGGTCTTTCAGAGGGATTGAAAGATGCATTTGCCTTTCATGAGAGACCTACCTCCTTATATTCAGCCATGTCTCGGGCTGTTCGTATTGACAGGCGTCTTAGAGAGAGGAGAGATCACTCCTTCCTGTCATACTCAGTCCAAGGACAGTGGGGTGGTCTCATTCAGTGCGCAGGAGCCTCAGTCTCTCTCAATCCTCTCTGAGCAGGAGCCCATGCAGCTGGGTTTGATTACCTCTGACAACAGAGGATTCAGCTCTCAGAGGAGGGTTTGTTTTTGTTGTGGAGGTATAAATCATTTGGCAAATGTTTGTCCCTCTAGGAGATTCAGGCAGTTTTTTGAGAGTAATAAAGAAACAAAAAGAAAAAAGTGCTCTAAAAACGTTCCATCTGTTACTATTGGCAAGGTTGATGCGGAAATTGAAGGTTTTCCGTTTGCTTGTAGTTCCCGTTTTGTCCTACCTGCCAGGGTGGCGTTAGAGAGCAAGAACATTCTTTGTGAGATTTTTGTAGATAGTGGAGCAGCTGTCAATCTCATTGATAATCAATTTGCTATAACACATGGTTTCCAGGTATGCACTTTGGGAAAGGATATACCTGTTTTTGCTATTGATTCCACTCGACTTTCTCAGAAATCATTAAAGGGCATAGTTCACAATATCCGTTTGATTGTGAGTGATACTCATGTTGAGGATGTGTCATGTTTCGTCCTAAGCTGGTTGCCTACTCCTCTAGTGTTGGGGCTACCCTGGCTCACTAAACATAACCCCACCATTGATTGGCAAGCGAGGAAAATAAATGGCTGGAGTGACTTTTGCAGAGAGAATTGCCTCTCGACATCTGTTTCAGAGGTTTCTACTAAGACTGTACCTCTTTTCTCTCAGAATTTTCAGATGTGTTTTCTGATAGTGGTGTTCAGATGCTGCCCCCTCACAGGGAGTACGATTGCCCCATTAATCTCATCCCAGGTGCCAAGCTGCCTAAATCTTGTTTATACAATCTCTCCCAACCTGAAAGGGTCGTTATGCGTGCTTATATCTCTGAGAGCCTGAGAAAGGGACACATACGACCCTCGAAGTCACCTGTTGCCGCTGGTGTTTTCTTTGTTAAGAAAAAAGATGGTTCTTTAAGACCATGTCTTTCAGGGAGCTGAACAGTATCACAATTTGTGACCCTTATCCGCTTTCTCTGATCCCGGACCTGTTTAACCAGATTGTTGGGGCTAAAGTTTTTTCCAAGTTGGATTTAAGAGGGGCATACAACCTGGTCAGAGAAGGAGACGAATGGAAGATGGCCTTCAATACTCCTGAGGGCCATTTTGAGAATTTGGTTATGCCTTTTGGTTTGACGAAAGCTCCAAGCATCTTTCAGCATTTTGTGAACAGCATTTTTTATCATTTAATGGGGAAATTTGTACTAGTGTATCTAGATGACATTTAGATTTTTTCTCCTGATTTCAAATCTCATAAGGACCACCTACGTCAGGTCTTGCTCATTCTGCGGGAGAATAAATTGTACGCTAAACTGAAAAAGTGTGTGTTTGCGGTTCCAGAAATTCTATTTCTGGGGTTTCTTCTCTCCGCTTCTGGTTTTCGCATGGACCCCGAGAAGGTCCGCGCTGTGCTTGAGTGGGAGCTTCCTGAGAATCAGAAGGCACTGATGCGCTTTTTGGGTTTTGCCAATTATT
This sequence comes from Bufo gargarizans, assembly GCF_014858855.1. NCBI lineage: Eukaryota > Metazoa > Chordata > Amphibia > Anura > Bufonidae > Bufo > Bufo gargarizans. Next base: position 472,585,928 of record NC_058084.1, on the reverse strand, counting down.
ACAGGAAGTTCATTTTTAATTATTCCTCTGTTGTTAAGCCACTCACTGATATGACTAGAAAGGGGGTAGATTTTTCCTCCTGGTCGGTAGAGGCACGTAGGGCCTTTTCTAGTATCAAGGAGAGTTTTGCTTCTGCTCCCATCTTGGTACAACCTGATATTTCTCTGCCTTTCATAGTTGAGGTGGACGCTTCTGAGGTGGGTGTGGGTGCGGTCTTGTCTCAGGGTCCCTCTCCTGCCAAATGGCGACCGTGTGCCTTTTTCTCGAAGAAACTCTCCTCCGCAGAGAGAAATTATGATGTGGGAGATAGGGAGTTGTTGGCTATCAAGTTAGCTTTTGAGGAATGGCGCCATTGGCTAGAGGGAGCCAGACACCCTATTACCGTGTTTACCGACCATAAGAATCTGACCTACTTGGAGTCAGCCAAGCGTCTGAACCTGAGACAGGCCAGATGGTCTTTGTTCTTTTCAAAGTTTAATTTTGTTGTCACATTCCGCCCTGGGATTAAGAATGTGAAGGCGGATGCCCTGTCACATTGTTTTCCAGGAGGGGGGAACTTTGAAGACCCGGGTCCCATTTTGGCTGAAGGGGTGGTTATGTCTGCTCTTTATCCTGAATTGGAGGCAGAGGTTCAGGCAGCCCAGGCAGAGGCTTCTGATCTTTGTCCTCCTGGGAGGTTGTTTGTGCCTCTCGCTTTACGACACAAGGTTTTTAAGGAGCACCACGATACTGTCCTTGCTGGGCACCCGGGGGGTAGAGCCACAGTGGATCTCATTGCTCTGAGATTCTGGTGGCCAGCTCTTCGTAAGTCGGTTGAGGGTTTTGTGGAAGCCGGCGAGACCTCCGCTCGTGCCAAAGTCCCTCATTCACAGCCATCGGGTCCTCTCCTTCCGTTACCCATTCCTTCCCGTCCTTGGACACATCTGTCCATGGATTTAATTACGGACCTGCCTCGTTCCTCGGGGAAGACTGTGATTCTGATGGTGGTAAAACTCTGGCGCAGGCATTTATTGATCACATTGTCAAACTGCATGGTATCCCTTCAGACATAGTCTCTGATAGGGGCACGCAGTTTGTTTCTAGATTCTGGAAGGCCTTCTGTTCTCGCTTGGGGGTTCGGTTGTCATTCTCTTCTGCTTTCCACCCGCAGTTGAATGGCCAGACAGAGCGCGTCATTCAGAATCTAGAGACATATCTGCGTTGTTTTGTGGTGGAGAATCAGGAGGATTGGTGTTCTTTACTCTCCCTTACTGAGTTTGCTTTAAATAACCGTCATCAGGAGTCCTCTGATAAGTCACCATTTTTTGGTGCATATGGGTTTCATCCGCAGTTTGGGACATTCTCTGGAGAGGGGGCTTCTGGTTTACCTGATGAGGAGAGATTCTCCTCGTCTTTGTCATCTATTTGGCAAAAGATTCAGGATAATCTAAAGAGCATGAGTGAGAGATATAAGCGTGTGGCGGATAAGAGACGTGTGCCTGGTCCGGACCTGAATGTTGGAAATCTGGTATGGTTGTCTACTAAGAATATCAAATTGAAGGTTCCCTCCTGGAAGTTGGGTCATCCGTGGCTTGTACTCTCACATGGTGGACAATGTGGGTCTCTCCCTGTGATTCTCACTGTGCAGCATGGTTCATGCCATGGTAGACACCCGGAGCAGCTTCTCCGGCTAAGGCAGTTGAATAGATCTGGCCTTGCTGGCAGTGCCCCATCTTGCCACTGTTGCTGTCTTCCTGCTTTCATCATGCCATCGCTGTGGCCTGCCAACCATCATATTGTATGGTTGCCCTATGGATGCTTCTTCCTCCATCATGCCACTGCAGCAGCCTAAGCTGCTGCTGCTCTTCGCTTCTAAACCTCCACTGCCACTACTATTAATGTAAAGCATCTGCCACTACTAACTACTATTAATGAACAAAGTTTTAAAAAATTCTATTTGGTTGTTTCGCTGAACTGCATTCCATTGTATGTAGTGGGTGCAATGATGAAGAACGGCCATCATTGAACCCCTCAGATGCCACATTCAATGCTGATCACAGCATCTGATACTCACATTGAGGCCTTTTAGGGGTTAATCAAAATACATACTCACCTCATCCATTTGATTGCAGCCATCTTGATTGAAGAAAAAGCGCTAGTGAAATTATGTGGTGACGCGGCAACCTCTATGCGGTCAAATGGATGAGGTATGTTTTATTTTACCACCATTTCAAGAAAAATGTATTTATTACCATGAAGCACCAGGAAATTTTTCCTGAAATTGGTATTGAATTCCATTTTGTTAACTTCGATTCGCTCAACATTAACCTCCACCACCACTACTGCTATTACTACTACTATCCATAGACAGCTGACCTACTGCCTTCTGTACCCTTTCTACATGCACACTGCACTGCTTCTTCTCCCAATTAAAAAGGAGCTACTTTTTCTTCTGATAATCAACATTTGTGCATGTGGTATGGGAAAGCATTCTAACACTTTCAAGGCATAATTTTTGGACACATGGTCTCCACCTCCCCCCCGCCAGTTAAAAAAAAAATGTTTTATCCCATAACACTATGTGTGTTTAACCCCTTCTCGTTCAGCGCTGTAATAGTACGGCGCTGTGAGAAGTGACTTCCCGACCAGCGCTGTAGTACTACAGCAAGCTGATCGGGCGGGTGCAGGAGCTGTTCCTGTTAGCCAGACCCCTGCTCTTAAAACACCCATGCCGCTGCATTAACCCTTACTATGCCGTGGTTTTGCATAATAAAACAAATTTAAGCTTCAAGTAAAAAACTAAAAGCGTTCTTTTCCTATAATTAAGTAATAAAAAATTTGAAAAAAAAGAAAGACATATTAGGTATCGCCGCGTCCGTATCGACCGGCTCTATAAAAATACTACATGATCCACCCCATCAGGTGAATGCTGTAAAAAAAAACTGTGCCAAAACACCTTCCCTCACAAAAAGTGTAATACCAAGCGATCAAAAAGTCATATATACCCCAAAATGGTATAAATCAAACTGTCCTTTCATCCCGCAAAAAATGAGACCCTAAATAAGACAATCGCTCAAAATAAAAAATAATATGACTCTCAGAAAATGACAACACAAAAACATATTTTTCTCTTGAAAAATGCTTTTTTTACTGAGTAAAACTTAACAAAAATTTAAAAAAGACATATTAGGTATCATCGCGTCTGTAACAACCTGCTCTATAAACATATCTCATAATCTACCCCCGAACGTGAATGCTGTAAAAAAAATTAAGTAAAAACTGTGCCAAAACACCATGCCTCACAAAAAATTTAATACCAAGTGATCAAAAAGTCATATGTCTCCCAAAATGGCACAAATCAAACCATCATCTGATCCCGAAAAAATGAGACCCTTCCTAAGACAACCGCAAAAAAAATATGGCTACCAGAAATTGACAACACAGAAGCAAAATTGTATTCTTTTCAAAAATGCTTTTACTGTGTAAAACTTAACGAAAATAAAAATAATAGTCATATTAGGTAGCACCGCACCCGAAACAACCTGCCCTATAAAAATACCACATGACCTACCCTGCCAGGTGAACGCTGTAAAAATAAATAAGTAAAAATTGTGCCAGAACAGTCATTTTTTGACACCTCACCTTACAAAATGCATAATATCGAGTGATCAAAAAGTCATATGTACTACAAAAATGGTACCAATTAAAACATCATATAATCTCGCAAAAAATGAACCTAGACATAAGACAATCACTCAAAAAATAAACCAATGGTCCCCGTAAACCAATTTATTATAATCTGTGTTAAAAAAGCCATGGCCAGTCCTGCCATATGCCACCACAGCAGTTTACCACCACATATGGGGTGTTGCCGTATTCAGGAGAAAATGGGTAACAAAGTATGGGATGCTTTTCTCCTGTCGCTCCTTGTGAAAATAAAAAATATAGGACTAAAGCAACATTTTATTGGAAGAAATTAAACTTTTCATTTTCACAGCCAAGTGTTTCCAAATTCCGCAAAATGCTAATGGGGTCAAAGTGCTCAGTATATCCCTTAATACATTCTTTGAGGAGTGTAGTTTCCAAAATGGGGTCACTTTTTGAGGGTTTCCACTGTAGGGGTACGTCAGGTACTCTTCAAATACAAAATGGTGTCTTAAACCCATTCTAGCAAAATCTGCATCCAAAATCCATATGGCGTTCCTTTCCTTCTGACCACTGCCACGTGCCAATAGAGCAGTTAACCACCACATATGGAGTATTTCTGTAAACTTCAGAGTCTGAGTAATGTTTATTGAGGTTTATTTTGCTGTTGACCCTTGCTGTGTTGCAAGAAAATATTGATTACCATGAAAATACTGAAAAAAAAGGAATTTTAAAATTTCACCTCCATTTTCCTTTAATTTTTGAGGAACATTTAAAGGGTTAACAATGGGGTAATTTATGGGTGGTTTGCATTATGCAAGCCCCTCAAAATCACTATATATCTTAACTGGTGCTTCTAAACTTCTAACGTCCTAAAAAAGTTAAATTACTTTTACAAAATGATGCCAACATTAAGTAGACATATGGGGAATGATGACTGATAACTATTTTATGAGGCATTACTATCTGTCTTAAAATTTGAAAAATTCAAATGTAGAAAATTGAGATTTTTTTTATAAATAAAGAAAAAATATATTGACAAAAATTTACCACTGTCATGAATCTCAGAATGGCTTGGATAAGTAAAAGTGTTCCAGAGTCATTACCACATAAAGTGACACATGCCAGATTTGCAAAAAATATCCTGGGCAGGAAGGTAAAAACTGGCCCGGGGTAGAAAGAGTTAAACATCATCTTCCCCTGATAAATGAGAATTTTTGGAAGCTTTGGTATGTGAAAAACCATTCTTGAGTGATTCGCTCTACACAGTAGTAGGGTTTCATGCAACAAAGCACATAGCTACTCAGCATTACCGTAGATTCTTGATCCACTGCAATGTGCATGGACTGTTACAGCAGTTTGTATTCTGTAAATGTGTTATTGTTATATACTTCATCTGTAGCCCCATCTGTAATTTATAACCACACAAGTTGGTAAGGCTGATTAGTCAGCCTGCATTTGTGGGAGGGGCGGAGGCTCTTCATATACGAGCCACACCCTCACTCACGGGTGTGTGTTTTCAGGTGCCATTAGCACACTAGCTTCTCTGGTGGTAGGATTCTTTCTTTGCAGCATGGAGCCAGAATAGAGCTTGTTTTTTTGCTCTCTGCTACCATAGCATGCACGCGCCATACTACGTAAGTAGGTTGGGCCGGGGCCGTCTCTCCAGGCCGGTCGGATCCGACTTTGCTAGCGAACGGGAGGCTTCGCCTCAGAATCTTCTACCTCAGGTTTGCTCGTTTGGGCCTAAATACTTCCATTTGCTTTTCATTTTTGTTTGTTGGTAATAAGAGTTGGTTCCTATAAATCTTTGCTTCGTTCGTCTTGTATGAAAGTTTCTTTACATCAATCCGGCTGAAGTAAGAGTTACCCGGGCTGCACCTGACGTCATGTTTGGAGATCGGACGCAGCGTTTATTGTTTAGGCCTTTTGCTGTAGCTGTTCCTTGCCATGTGTCTACCCCCCCCCCCTTTTCCCCCCGCTACCACCATCTTTAAACTTCATGTATTTCACTTTCGTAAGCCGTGTACCGGCGTGGGCTCCCCAGGATACAGCAAAGTCACAGACATGGAAGCAACACTGACACCAGCTTTATATGCAAAAATATAAACTTTACTTTGGAAACAGTATTAACACAAGTACAAACAGTATAAGTAATACCCCAGGCCCACAGTCACCATCCCTGTCCGAGGGACAGGCCTAGCCTGCTGGCGTACACAGCAGAGCCTACAAGTCGTACTGTGCCGCTATAGAAGACACAACTAACAGGTGGCAGACGCAGCAGAGCCTGCAAGTCAATTACTGCGCTGCAGTCCAGTACAGTAAGGCCTAACACAGCTATAACCCTATCTAACTAGCGCATACAAGGCCTAGGCTAGTCTCTGTTACTTTAGGCGCCAAACAGTTAGGTACAATTGGTAATCAGGTGTACTGACCTGCGTCCGTTCTGGGCCCTAGGATGCCGCTTACCCGGGATGGCCACCAAGCTCTCAGCAACCGTGCGGCCTTGCTTGATGCTAAGGTTTTCTGTCCATACACTGGAACTGGTCTTCCTGGGACATACTCTCTTTCAAAGAGCTGGATCCTGACAGGGGACAGCAGATACTCTCCTTCCTTTGAGTGCCCAGTCACTGCCGGACATCCGCAAACCAGGATGGAATCGGATTCAGTCCCTCACAGCACAATCCTTCCACCATGTCAGATCATTACTTCCTGGTTCACCCAGAAGCATGCTGACTGTGCTGCAAAACAGCGGCCTCTAGTGGCCGGAATGCCAAATGACAGCTCCAGTACAATTTAAACATAAATATACAGGCAGAGCTTATCCACAATCTCACACTTTCATGCTCTGCTGTTATCTCGAGCGGCATTTACACTTTCGGCTTTTATTTCATGTCTTATGCTGCATCCGTACGTCCTTACTGTACTGCACTTTTCTACTCTTGGTTCGTATTCACTCAGATTGGTCTCACATTCAATCTGCGCTCACCTGTTGGCTGTTACATCTCACTCCGTCCCCAGCCGACAGCCGGATCCGTATTACATGCCTGTTATTACATGTTGTATACTCGGCTTACAGCCATAGCTGCTACTGTTAATCCGTTTTCATGCTCTGGATGCACCACCCTGGTGTTCCCACCTTGCTCCACTCACAACCAGAGCTGCGTTTATACCAATTTTCATGCTCTGCTTATACCCAAAGTTGTGTTCACACTTCTACTACTACACCAGGTTGTATACCCCACTCACCAAAGCCGCTTTCCATGTCTGCGGTCACATCAAGTTAATATTCCGTTCACATCCAAAGCTGCGTCCGCATGTCTGCTTTTCACATCTTGTCCTATACTCCTTTCACTACTAGAGCTGCGTCCACATGTCTGCTTTCGCATCACGTCAATACTCTGCTCACTTTCAGGTTGCATTTATACGTCTGCTTCATACCATGCTTTTCATGCGCTACCCATACTCAGAGCTGCGCCTATTCCATGTTTTTAGGTACCACTCGCATCCAAAGCTGCATTCACCCATTTGTTGTTACATCATGTGTTGTACTCTGCTCCCACTCAAAGCTGCATTCTCCTGTTCATTGCTACGTCATGGTTTTGCTCAATCTCACCGGGGCAGTCTGCACCCACCGCTCTGGTACCTATCTCCTGACAAACATAACTGCGTTCTTTTCAGGCTTACGTTCCCTTCCTCGTGGTCTGTCACATTCCATAGGCCTAGTTTCTGTTTAATCCTGGTTCATATTCACTCAGACTGGTCTCCTTTTACTTCTGGTTCGTATTCACTCAGACTGGTCTCCTGCCCCAGTTCACCAAACAGCTCCTCAGCGGAGGTCAGTGGGCCGATAGGAGTACGTTTCCTGCTATGTTTTCACAAGCTGTTCATTTGTTTGTCACGATAAGAGACTTCTCTTAGCGAACTTGCAATGCCCCAGGCATTTCATGTATACGTTTATGGTTCACGGTGGTTAGTGTTTTATGTATGCACGTGCTTCGGATTACTAATATCTATATTTTTAACGCCTGTTGGCAGTCATGTTCCTTAGGCCACCTTCTAGCTAATCCAATCATTCAAGTAGCTTCATATGCCATCAGGTCCGGCTTACGTTTTAATTACTTATCGTCACCGCAACGTCATCCCTCTGGCTTCGGGGGCCCTATGACCGATCCGGCCTCATGGCTCCGGGGGCCCCTTGACCGCTTTTCATGTTTTGTTTGTTAAGGGTACGACATGGTTGTAGGCTGGTTAGTTTCCCAGGTTTCTGTTGGAGGTTATGCGAGTCTATGTCTTTGTCTTTCTAGGTTATCGAGTCCCGGTTGCTTACTAAACCCGTTGGGTTAAGGCCCAATCTTTTCCCCAGCCGTCCTTAATTCTAAGGTTCGCATCCCGACGGCTGCCCGGCCCCATGGGCCCCTGGTGGTTGCTTCAGCCCCATGGCTTCAGGGGTCTGACCAATGGTTGTCTGTCCACCTGTGCAGCTATGCTTTTGAATGACTCATATCTTTACCTGCTTACCAACTTATGTTATTAATTTTAGTTAATGTCCGTTATTATCTCCATTTTCTGTCACGTTTCCCTTCGTCTTTTCAGGTCATGCAGTTGAACTATTGGGGTCACCTTCCACGTCGGTCAGTTCTCGTTCCTAACGATATTTTGCCTTGCATGTTATTCAGGCCACGTAGTTTATCTTGGGTATCGCCTGCCACATCGGTCAGGCTCATGGTTTAATTCACGTGCACCTTATTCATGTCACTTTTCATAGTTATAATTCTTAAAAAAAAAAAAAAAAAACGTCCCCATGGCTTCGGGGGCCCGACGACTGCTTCGACCCCATGGTTTCGGGGGCCCGACGACTGCTTCGACCCCTTGGCTTCGGGGGCCCGATGACTGCTTCGGCCCCATGGCTTCGGGGGCCCGACGACTGCTTCGGCCCCATGGCTTCGGGGGCCCGACGACTGCTGGCCCCATGGCTTCGGGGGCCCGACGACTGCTTCGGCCCCATGGCTTCGGGGGCCCGACGACTGCTTCGGCCCCATGGCTTCGGGGGCCCGACGACTGCTTCGGCCCCATGGCTTCGGGGGCCCGATGACTGTTTTCAAACCTGCTGGGCTGATTGCCTGGTTGGTTGTCCATCTGTGCATCTAGGCTGATTTGACCCCTATGTATCGCACACATACCTGCTTTCCTCATAATCCATGTTGATCGCTCCATGTTGATCCATGGCTTCGGTGGCCCGACGACCTGCTTCGGCCCCATGGCTTCGGGGGCCCGACGACCTGCTTCGGCCCCATGGCTTCGGGGGCCTGACGACCTGCTTCGGCCCCATGGCTTCGGGGGCCCGACGACCTGCTTCGGCCCCATGGCTTCGGGGGCCCGATGACCTGCTTCGGCCCCATGGCTTCGGGGGCCCGACGACCTGCTTCGGCCCCATGGCTTCGGGGGCCCGACGACTGTTTTCAAACCTGCTGGGCTGATTGCCTGGTTGGTTGTCCATCTGTGCATCTAGGCTGGCCCCTATGTATCGCATACATACCTGCTTCCCTAATTTCCTAATAATCCATGTTGATCGCTCCATGTTGATCCATGGTTTCGGGGGCCCGACGACTGCTTCGGCCCCATGGCTTCGGGAGCCCGACGTCTGCTTCGGCCGCATGGCTTCGGGGGCCCGACGTCTGCTTCGGCCCCATGGCTTCGGGGGCCCGATGACTGCTTTGGCCCTATGGCTTCGGGGGCCCGATGACTGCTTTGGCCCTATGGCTTCAGGGGCCCGATGACTGCTTCGGCCCTATGGCTTCGGGGGCCCGATGACTGCTTCGGCCCTATGGCTTCGGGGGCCCGATGACTGCTTCGGCCCTATGGCTTCGGGGGCCCGATGACTGCTTCGGCCCTATGGCTTCGGGGGCCCGATGACTGCTTCGGCCCTATGGCTTCGGGGGCCCGATGACTGCTTCGGCCCTATGGCTTCGGGGGCCCGATGACTGCTTCGGCTCCATGGCTTCGGGGGCCGACGACTGCTTCGGCCCCATGGCTTCGGGGGCCCGACGACTGTTTTCAAACCTGCTGGGCTGATTGCCTGGTTGGTTGTCCATCTGTGCATCTAGGCTGATTTGGCTCCTATGTATCGCATACATACCTGCTTCCCTAATTTCCTAATAATCCATGTTGATCGCTCATTTTATGTTTTGACCGCAAACTGGTCCGGTTCGCCCTACAGCATTATTGTCATGTCTTACGCAGATATTTCGTCTTTCTTTAATTGTTCATGCTTTCGTTCAGGTCCTGCCAGAGGAAGAACAAGTAGGGCAATTCGCTCTAGCATTTCAGTCTCTGATCGTAGTCGATCATATCTTGTCAACCAGGTCCCTGCGCAAAGTCTTTGCCTTGTTACCACGACCAGGAATTCATTTTCGCCAGTAGCTTCATTGCATTGCATTCCCTCACTCATGGGAGGGCATAGACAGAATCTTGTATATCATGGCTTAATAGCTTCTTGCCCCACTAACCTCCGACTCCCTACAACCACGTTGAATCGGATTTTGGACAAGGTCCAGCATTTTCTCACGGAAGATTCAGATAGTAGGTCGGTCTTCACGTCTCAAGCGTAAAAACAATTCTCAGGGGCGCACAGTAGAACAAAGCGCGGATAACTGTTGTCTGGGTAACTATTCAAGGATTCTCTTCCTATCTACATGGTTCTTTTTGGCCCTCATTCCTGCATAGTCTAGGCAGTTAGGCTTTGGTCCCACGATCTCCTGACGCTAGGGCATTGCCAGTACTCGCACTAGAACCAAACTTTACAAGTTTCAGTTGGTTTTTATGATCCATTTCACAACTTATTCTCGGTCCTCCATTCCGCTTTGGTGCAGTATCCGCAATATTGAGCATCATGTCTCTGGCCTTGTCATCCACAAGATGGGTTGTAGGTTTCCTACTGGTCTTGCCTCACATACCCCGAATTTTCGCTCTAGATTCCGGATGCCTTGCAGTTGGCTTGGGGATTAGTTTGTACATGCCATTCAAATTCCTTTTCTACCCTACTTGGCTTGGTTTTTGCCCACTTATAGGCCTACCCACGATCATGGCTTAGGGCACACAACAAGCCGTTTAGTCAGGTCAGCTAAGACACGCCTAGCTGGGTTAGGTTGTTCCCGTTGTTTTCTCCCTAGGGTTCTTCGGATACCTCTTGGCCGTAGCCATGACCACAAACATACTGTATTCCATATTTACCACACAAGTGGGCCTGAGGACTTTCAAATACCAGGGCTTAATTTAACTTCCAGTTTGGCCCTGATGCCAAGGGCACTGTGCCAAGGGAGTTTCTCTATTCCCAGTAAAAGATAGGGTAAGATATATTACCATGTAAGCCATAAAATTAACTCATGTGTCAAAGATGGTAGATAGAATAGGAAAATGACTGCATATTGTGTGTCATAGAGTTGCAATTCATTCAAAGGTAATCTGTTTGCAAATCAGACCTTCTTCTGAAAGGAAAAGAAAGCCTGTAAGACGTGTTATGCCTACATGGCGCTCTATGGAAGGAGAAACAGAAGCCCCCCAGAGCAAAGGAAATTTTTATGGTCACTAGATCCACCTATGTTCTGCCACTGAATTGCATATTGGTACCTGGTGTACTGGTAGTGGAAACGGGTGGAAAAACGACATATTTTCCACATATGGTTGTTTGTTAATTTGTGTTTTAATGCAAGAAATTTTTTGGTTGCCCATGACAAAATGCTCAGATAAGGTGAAGGAGGTAATAACAAGGACACATTTTTAAGTCAGATAAATGTCTGAAAACGTACAGATACAGAAATGATCTTTTGACATCACAGTGGCTTAATGGTGCGATGCAGCCAAGGGTAATAGCTGAATGGAGTTTGTTCTCCCAGCATTGGTGTGGGTTCCCTCTCTCAATCTAAAAACATACAAATAGGTTAATTTCAAACAAAACAATAGCTGATCTTAGGGAGACCAGCTACAGAAAACTGTCTTTCACTGTGTTGAAGAACCATAACTGGGGCTCCACAGTAATTTTGCATATTACTGTTTCCCAGGGAGCTTTGCACTTTGGATTGCTGTGTCGAGACTATTAAATGAGGCTCCATAGTGTTTTCTGTAGCTGGTCTCCCTAAGATCAGCTATTGTTTTGTTTGAGTAGTCTCCAAGGCATTGCTCCCGTTTAGCTAGACTCCTACTCCACACTGATGAGGGGCAACACCCTGAAACAGCAGTCTGTGGATGGATAACTGGCTTAGGTCTTCCCCGTCACATCCTTAAAGCTTGTAAAAGAGTGGTATCTTGACATGGGGGCCACTTAATATGGTGAATTTGGTGATCTCTGTAAGGGGGACACCCCTTTGCTTGGTTTTTGTTCCTTTGAAGGATATCTGGCTTTCACTGTGTTGAAAATGAAGACCCATAACTGGGGCTCCACAGTTATTTTGCAAATAGGTTAATTTGGAACTCAGCTTATGAGTAGCAATGGTGACATGTAGTGAGGAAAATATCCAGTTCTGCAGAATATGTTGGCTCCATATAAATGAATACTATAAAAACATTGAGAAAAATATTCGTCTTAGCAGTCGTCGTGGTTCTTCAAAGGCTTTTTATTATTAAAGGGCAACTCCAGGCAAAAACTAGAAATAAGATAGAACATGTTCTATTTTCTATGTCCATTTTTCACTGACAGTTAAAAAAACTGCTGTGTGAATAACCCCATAGGCTACCGTCTTAAAACGGACGTGTAATGGCCATTAAATGGCCATCTCTATGTTTACAGATGAGCACATTTTTAAAAAATTCGATTCGCAAGTTCGCCAAATTTTTGGGGAAAAATTTGGTTTGATCCAAATATATTTGCGGCTATTTCCTGGCTACAGAGAGCCTTTATAGTGGTGTAGAACACTGTGTCTTGCAGTAACACGCATAGGGAGTCGGCTGTGGTAGTGAAATAATACTGTGAGTCCGTATGACATGCAGATGACAGGCGTCGATCTTAGAATCACTGCACACTTCACATATTTGGGCAGGCACAGGACCAAAACTGACCAAATAACTCAAGTATGAACTCAGCCTTACAGGTTGATTTTTGCGCCAAGAGGAAGCGCATTCCTTTTACACCATCGTCAGCTGATTCCACATAGATGTCTACAGAACCTCTTCTATTAAACACTTATACAAGTAGCCCCCCCAAACAGAGTGGAGAGGGTGTCAGCAGTAAGTTTGTGTTGACGTCACTGATTATTTTGCCCTTCCTCTGATCCACCAGAACAATAACCCCCAAAAAATGGATCCTGTCTGTGGAGCATCCGCCTTCACTCAGCATTTGGTCAGAAATCCTTCAGTATTGCTAACTAGTGTTGAGCGAGCATGCTCTGCCGAACTGCTGTTTGGATTGAGTATCGCTATTAGTGTTGAGCAAGCACCAAAGTGCTCATGTGCTCTGGCCGAACACACCGTTATGCTCGTGCTATTATACCGAGCACAATGGAAGTCAATGGCAGAACCTCAGGCACCCCCTACTTGGAAGAGATGAGGGTGTCTGGTTCATAAAAAAAGGTTAGAAATTGATGGAAACCCCATCAAAATGGTTTGGAAACAGCATTAGGAGGGTAGCTGGATGCATCTTAGACTCATATTATGTACAACATACAATAGACAACCACACAAAGGCTATATGCCAAAAGCCAGATATGTGCAAGCCATCAATCTATCCAGGAGACAGATAACAGCCAGCATACCTTACAATGGCAGCCTTGCACACTATGAGATATTCCAAACCAGCTCTCATCTGGTTGCATCTGGTTGCATCTAGTATAAAATAAGTGGCGGTACCAGCGCTGGAATAAAGCGGGGGGGGGCGGTTTTATACAGCTAAGCTATTAAAAAGTACCTGTTCCGGTGAGGTGATAGCTCAATGTTGGTGATTTGTATGCTGAATATTCAATCGATTGTTGTTGCGGGGTAAATTGCAGTGCTTCTTGCTCGACCTCAAAGCGTGTGAGGTTGAGCAAGAAGCACTGCGATTTACCCCACAACATCGATGGATTGAATATTTGCCATACAAATCACCAACATCGTGCTATCACCTCACTGGAACAGGTACTTTTTAATAGCTTAGCTGTATAACACCACCACCCCCACCCCCTTTATTCCAGCGCTGGTACCGCCACTTTTTTTTATACTTTTTGCATGTGTTATTGGATCGGGGCAGCTTATATCCATTCAGGTACCTAGCAGCGGCTCTGTTTACCAATTGCTTATAGCGTTAACTATCCATCAACAGCGCAGGCATAACCATATTATAAATGTTATTTTGCATCTGTTGGATGGCTTGGGTGGACCTGCACACCTAGATCAATATCATTAGGGCGACAAAAAGTTTTCTGATTGTCCTAACATAATACAAACCGGATTCCCAAAAAGTTGGGACACTAAACAAATTGTGAATAAAAACTGAATGCAATGATGTGGAGATGGCAAATGTCAATATTTTATTTGTAATAGAATGTAGATGACAGATCAAACATTTAATCCGAGTAAATGTATCATTTTAAAGGAAAAATACGTTGATTCAAATTTTCACTGTGTCAACAAATCCCCAAAAAGTTGGGACAAGTAGCAATAAGAGGCTGGAAAAAGTAAATTTGAGCATAACGAAGAGCTGGAAGACCAATTAACACTAATTAGGTCAATTGGCAACATGATTGGGTATAAAAAGAGCTTCTCAGAGTGGCAGTGTCTCTCAGAAGCCAAGATGGGTAGAGGATCACCAATTCCCACAATGTTGCGCAGAAAGATAGTGGAGCAATATCAGAAAGGTGTTACCCAGCGACAAATTGCAAAGACTTTGCATCTATCATCATCAACTGTGCATAACATCATCTGAAGATTCAGAGAATCTGGAACAATCTCTGTCCTAGGGGTTAAGGCCGTAAAACCATACTGGATGCCCGTGATCTCCGGGCCCTTAAACGACACTACACCACAAACAGGAATGCTACTGTAAAGGAAATCACAGAATGGGCTCAGGAATACTTCCAGAAACCATTGTCAGTGAACACAATCCACCGTGCCATCCGCCGTTGCCAGCTGAAACTCTACAGTGCAAAGAAGAAGCCATTTCTAAGCAAGATCCTCAGGCGTTTTCACTGGGCCAGGGATCATTTAAAATGGAGTGTGGCAAAATGGAAGACTGTTCTGTGGTCAGACGAGTCACGATTCGAAGTTCTTTTGGGAAATCTGGGACGCCATGTCATCCGGACCAAAGAGGACAAGGACAACCCAAGTTGTTATCAACGCTCAGTTCAGAAGCCTGCATCTCTGATGGTATGGGGTTGCATGAGTGCGTGTGGCATGGGCAGCTTGCACGTCTGGAAAGGCACCATCAATGCAGAAAAATATATTCAGGTTCTAGAACAACATATGCTCCCATCCAGACGTCATCTCTTTCAGCGAAGACCCTGCATTTTTCAACAAGATAATGCCAGACCACATTCTGCATCAATCACAACATCATGGCTGCATAGGAGAAGGATCCGGGTACTGAAATGGCCAGTCTTCAGTCCAGATCTTTCACCTATAGAGAACATTTGGCGCATCATAAAGAGGAAGGTGCAACAAAGAAGGCCCAAGACGATTGAACAGTTAGAGGCCTGTATTAGACAAGAATGGGAGAGCATTCCTATTTCTAAACTTGAGAAACTGGTCTCCTCGGTCCCCAGACGTCTGTTGAGTGTTGTAAGAAGAAGGGGAGATGCCACACAGTGGTGAAAATGGCCTTGTCCCAACTTTTTGGGGATTTGTTGACACCATGAAATTCTGATTCAACATATTTTTCCCTTAAAATGGTACATTTTCTCAGTTTAAACTTTTGTTCTGTGATTTATGTTCTATTCTGAATAAAATATTAGAAGTTGGCACCTCCACATCATTGCATTCAGTTTTTATTCACGATTTGTATAGTGTCCCAACTTTTTTGGAATCCGGTTTGTATTCAATAACCTTTTAATACAGTTTTGTCATGTAAAAACTAATTTGCATAAACATGGGTGTAGCCAAACCAACCTCGCCACTGGGTTTTGGAGAGGCCTGTTTGCTAGCCTCTTGCCCCAGGATTATGGGTCCTCTCATCAGCCAGGCTTCCTTTGTTCGCAAAGGACTTGTACTAACTTGAACCCCTGCTCTAATTCGTGCCATTTTGGGATGTTAAATTTCTATGTGTATTGTAAAGGGTGGGACATTGTATACGTTGAGTAGTGAGGTCTGTTCCATTGTCTCTCTGTGTATTGGCGATGTCCCTTTGTCCTGAGAGATAATTATGTATTCGCCAGCCTGTGATGATTATGTTAACCATGGTGTACCATGATTATATCACAGGCAGAGGGGAGGATTCTACCTCCACCACACCCTATGGCAGATAGTCAAGAGAGTATCCCTGTTGATGATTTGTTTTAGAGCAGTCAGTATTTGTACTTCCCTAAGGAGGAGGTTTAGGAGGAGACTGCAGAACCCCAGGCATTAGCCGTGTTGGTGGGGGTAGTAGTGGCACCCGTAGCCACGGTATTGGAGTTGGGGGCAGCAACAGTGGCAATCAAGGCAAAATCAGAGGAGGGGATGGGGACCAAAGAACCCACCATGAAATATCACAGTCTGATAAAAGTGGCAGGGAGGGTGAGTACTCCAATGATGATTGTGTGCTGGACAGGACCTGGGAGCTGGATCAGGGTGCTGACAAGGAGCCAACATCAGAGAAAGTGGGTGGTGGTGGCAGCAGAAGCAATAAAGAGCATAGGCATACCTCCCAAAGAACAGCCACGCCCACGTCTGCTTTGGGATCTAGTGATGTCCTTGACACTGCCGGTGGGTAAGGCCTAAAACATGCCAGAGCTAAGCCGAGCTCAGCTGCCTCTAGCTCTGAGCGAGTATATCTCGTCTGGCTGTTTTTCTCCACACTGCTGGAAGACTGGAATTCAGCAACCACAAAGGCACCACAGCTCTACTGAAACACATGAGGTGTCTGTCACATCGTCATCATCCCTTTCCGCTTCTCCCACTCACACTCCTTTTCCTCCTCCCCTCCATCGTCAGCCATCAATAACAGAATGCATGGCCAAGTAACAACTCTATGCCCAGCAATCCTTAATTCCCACCTGGGCAAGTTGCTGGCGGTGCAGTTGCTGTTGTACAGTTTAGTCGACTCTTCTGCCTTTAGGGAGCTAATGGTGTGTACTCAGCCTCGATGGAACATACTTAGTCTGCATTATTTCTCCCAAAAAAACATCCGTGGCTTGTACTCTCACATGGTGGACAATGTGGGCCTCTCCCTGTGATTTTCACTGTGCAGCATGGTTCATGCCATGGTAGACACCCGGAGCAGCTTCTCCGGCTAAGGCAGTTGAATAGATCTGGCCTTGCTGGCAGTGCCCCATCTTGCCACTGTTGCTGTCTTCCTGCTTTCATCATGCCATCGCTGTGGCCTGGCAACCATCATTTTGTATGGTTGCCCTATGGATGCTTCTGCCTCCATCATGCCACTGCAGCAGCCTAAGCTGCTGCTGCTCTTCGCTTCTAAACCTCGACTGCCACTACTATTAATGTAAAGCATCTGCCACTACTAACTACTATTAATAAACAAAGTTTTAAAAAAATTTGATTTGGTTGTTTCGCTGAACTGCATTCCATTGTATGTAGTGGGTGCAATGATGAAGAACGGCCATCATTGAACCCCCTCAGATGCCACGTTCAATGCTGATCACAGCATCTGATACTCACATTGAGGCCTTTTAGGGGTTAATCAAAATACATACTCACCTCATCCATTTGATTGCAGCCATCTTGATTGAAGAAAAAGCGCTAGTGAAATGATGTGGTGGCGCGGCAACCTCTATGCGGTCAAATGGATGAGGTATGTTTTATTTTACCACCATTTCAAGAAAAATGTATTTATTACCATGAAGCACCAGGAAATTTTTCCTGAAATTGGTATTGAATTCCATTTTGTTAACTTCGATTCGCTCAACATTAACCTCCACCACCACTACTGCTATTACTACTACTATCCATAGACAGCTGACCTACTGCCTTGTATGTTCTATGCTATGCGGCGTCTGCTGCCGCTATTATTGTGGCCACATGCCAATAAATCTGTACCCTTTCTACATGCACACTGCACTGCTTCTTCTCCCAATTAAAAAGGAGCTACTTTTTCTTCTGATAATCAACATTTGTGCATGTGGTATGGGAAAGCATTCTAACACTTTCAAGGCATAATTTTTGGACACTTGGTCTCCACCTCCCCCCAGCCAGTTAAAAAAAAAAAAGTTTTATCCCATAACACTATGTGTGTTTAACCCCTTCTCGTTCAGCGCTGTAGTACTACGGCAAGCTGATCGGGCGGGTGCAGGAGCTGTTCCTGTTAGCCAGACCCCTGCTCTTAAAACACCCATGCCGCCGCATTAACCCTTACTATGCCGTGGTTTTGCATAATAAAAAAAATGTAAGCTTCAAGTAAAAAACTAAAAGCGTTCTTTTCCTATAATTAAGTAATAAAAATTTGAAAAAAAGAAATACATATTAGGTATCGCCGCGTCCGTATCGACCGGCTCTATAAAAATACTACATGATCCACCCCATCAGGTGAATGCTGTAAAAAAAAACTGTGCCAAAACACCTTCCCTCACAAAAAGTGTAATACCAAGCGATCAAAAAGTCATATATACCTCAAAATGGTATAAATCAAACTGTCCTCTCATCCCGCAAAAAATAAGACCCTAAATAAGACAATCGCTCAAAATAAAAAATAATAGGACTCTCAGAAAATGACAACACAAAAACATATTTTTCTCTTGAAAAATGCTTTTTTTGTCTTTTTCTTTAAAAAAGACATATTAGGTATCATCGCGTCTGTAACAACCTGCTCTATAAACATATCTCATAATCTATCCCCGAACGTGAATGCTGTAAAAAAAATGAAGTAAAAACTGTGCCAAAACACCATGCCTCACAAAAAATGTAATACCAAGTGATCAAAAAGTCATATGTCTCCCAAAATGGCACAAATCAAACCGTCATCTGATCCCGAAAAAATGAGACCCTTCCTAAGACAACCGCTAAAAAAATATGGCTACCAGAAAATGACAACACAGAAGCAAAATTGTATTCTTTTCAAAAATGCTTTTACTGTGTAAAACTTAACGAAAATAAAAATAATAGTCATATTAGGTATCACCGCACCCGAAACAATCTGCCCTATAAAAATATCACATGACCTACCCTGCCAGGTGAACGCTGTAAAAATAAATAATCAAAAATTGTGCCAGAACAGTCATTTTTTGACACCTCACCTTACAAAATGCATAATATCGAGTGATCAAAAAGTCATATGTACTACAAAAATGGTACCAATTAAAACATCATATAATCTCGAAAAAAATGAACCTTGACATAAGACAATCACTCAAAAAATAAACCAATGGTGCCCGTAAACCAATTTATTATAATCTGCGTTAAAAAAGCCATGGCCAGTCCTGCCATATGCCACCACAGCAGTTTACCACCACATATGGGGTGTTGCCGTATTCAGGAGAAAATGGGTAACAAAGTATGGGATGCTTTTCTCCTGTCGCTCCTTGTGAAAATAAAAAATATAGGACTAAAGCAACATTTTATTGGAAGAAATTAAACTTTTCATTTTCACAGCCAAGTGTTTCCAAATTCCGCAAAATGCTAATGGGGTCAAAGTGCTCAGTATATCCCTTAATACATTCTTTGAGGAGTGTAGTTTCCAAAATGGGGTCACTTTTTGAGGGTTTCCACTGTAGGGGTACGTCAGGGTCTCTTCAAATACAAAATTGTGTCTAAAACCCATTCTAGCAAAATCTGCATCCAAAATCCATATGGCGTTCCTTTCCTTCTGACCACTGCCACGTGCCAATAGAGCAGTTAACCACCACATATGGAGTATTTCTGTAAACTTCAGAATCCGAGTAATGTTTATTGAGGTTTATTTTGCTGTTGACCCTTGCTGTGTTGCAAGAAAACATTGATTACCATGAAAATACTGAAAAAAAAGGAATTTTAAAATTTCACCTCCATTTTCCTTTAATTTTTGAGGAACACTTAAAGGGTTAACAATGGGGTAATTTATGGGTGATTTGCATTATGCAAGCCCCTCAAAATCACTATATATCTTAACTGGTGCTTCTAAACTTCTAACGTCCTAAAAAAGTTAAATTACATTTACAAAATGATGCCAACATAAAGTAGACATATGGGGAATGATGACTGATAACTATTTTATGAGGCATTACTATCTGTCTTAAAATTTGAAAAATTCAAATGTAGAAAATTGAGATATTTTTTTTTATAAATAAAGAAAAAATATATTGACACAAATTTACCACTGTCATGAATCTCAGAATGGCTTGGATAAGTAAAAGTGTTCCAGAGTCATTACCACATAAAGTGACACATGCCAGATTTGCAAAAAAAATCCTGGGCAGGAAGGTAAAAACTGTCCCAGGGTAGAAAGAGTTAAACATCATCTTCCCCTGATAAATGAGAATTTTTGGAAGCTTTGGTATGTGAAAAACCATTCTTGAGTGATTCGCTCTACACAGTAGTAGGGTTTCATGCAACAAAGCACATAGCTACTCAGCATTACCGTAGATTCTTGATCCACTGCAATGTGCATGGACTGTTACAGCAGTTTGTATTCTGTAAATGTGTTATTGTTATATACTTCATCTGTAGCCCCATCTGTAATTTATAACCACACAAACATACTGTATTCCATATTTACCACACAAGTGGGCCTGAGCACTTTCAAATACCAGGGCTTAATTTAACTCCCAGTTTGGCCCTGATGCCAAGGGCACTGTGCCAAGGGAGTTTCTCTATTCCCAGTAAAAGATAGGGTAAGATATATTACCATGTAAGCCATAAAATTAACTCATGTGTCAAAGATGGTAGATAGAATAGGAAAATGACTGCATATTGTGTGTCATAGAGTTGCAATTCATTCAAAGGTAATCTGTTTGCAAATCAGACCTTCTGAAAGGAAAAGAAAGCCTGTAAGACGTGTTATGCCTACATGGCGCTCTATGGAAGGAGAAACAGAAGCCCCCCAGAGCAAAGGAAATTTTTATGGTCACTAGATCCACCTATGTTCTGCCACTGAATTCCATATTGGTACCTGGTGTACTGGTAGTGGAAACGGGTGGAAAAACGACATATTTTCCACATATGGTTGTTTGTTAATTTGTGTTTTAATGCAAGAAATTTTTTGGTTGCCCATGACAAAATGCTCAGATAAGGTGAAGGAGGTAATAACAAGGACACATTTTTAAGTCAGATAAATGTCTGAAAACGTACAGATACAGAAATGATCTTTTGACATCACAGTGGCTTAATGGTGCGATGCAGCCAAGGGTAATAGCTGAATGGAGTTTGTTCTCCCAGCATTGGTGTGGGTTCCCTCTCTCAATCTAAAAACATACAAATAGGTTAATTTTAAACAAAACAATAGCTGATCTTAGGGAGACCAGCTACAGAAAACTGTCTTTCACTGTGTTGAAGAACCATAACTGGGGTTCCACAGTAATTTTGCATATTACTGTTTCCCAGGGAGCTTTGCACTTTGGATTGCTGTGTCGAGACTATTAAATGAGGCTCCATAGTGTTTTCTGTAGCTGGTCTCCCTAAGATCAGCCATTGTTTTGTTTGAGTAGTCTCCAAGGCATTGCTCCCGTTTAGCTAGACTCCTACTCCACACTGATGAGGGGCAACACCCTGAAACAGCTGTCTGTGGATGGATAACTGGCTTAGGTCTTCCCCGTCACATCCTTAAAGCTTGTAAAAGAGTGGTATCTTGACATAGGGGCCACTTAATATGGTGAATTTGGTGATCTCTGTAAGGGGGACACCCCTTTGCTTGGTTTTTGTTCCTTTGAAGGATATCTGGCTTTCACTGTGTTGAAAATGAAGACCCATAACTGGGGCTCCACAGTTATTTTGCAAATAGGTTAATTTGGAACTCAGCTTATGAGTAGCAATGGGGACATGTAGTGAGGAAAATATCCAGTTCTGCAGAATATGTTGGCTCCATATAAATGAATACTATAAAAACATTGAGAAAAATATTCGTCTTAGCAGTCGTCGTGGTTCTTCAAAGGCTTTTTATTATTAAAGGGCAACTCCAGGCAAAAACTAGAAATAAGATAGAACATGTTCTATTTTCTATGTCCATTTTTCACTGACAGTTAAAAAAACTGCTGTGTGAATAACCCCATAGGCTACCGTCTTAAAACGGACGTGTAATGGCCATTAAATGGCCATCTCTATGTTTACAGATGAGCACATTTTTCAAAAATTCGATTCGCAAGTTCGCCAAATTTTTTCGGAAAAATTTGGTTTGATCCAAATATATTTGCGGCTATTTCCTGGCTACATAGAGTCTTTATAGTGGTGTAGAACACTGTGTCTTGCAGTAACATGCATAGGGAGTCTGCTTTGGTAGTGAAATAATACTGTGAGTCCGTATGACATGCAGATGACAGGCGTCGATCTTAGAATCACTGCACACTTCACATATTTGGGCAGGCACAGGACCAAAACTGACAAAATAACTCAAGTATGAACTCAGCCTTACAGGTCGATTTTTGCGCCAAGAGGAAGCGCACTCCTTTTACACCATCGTCAGCTGATTCCACATAGATGTCTACAGAACCTCTTCTATTAAACACTTATACAAGTAGCCCCCCCAAACAGAGTGGAGAGGGTGTCAGCAGTAAGTTTGTGTTGACGTCACTGATTATTTTGCCCTTCCTCTGATCCACCAGAACAATAACCCCCAAAAATTGGATCTTGTCTGTGGAGCATCCGCCTTCACTCAGCATTTGGTCAGTAATCCTTCAGTATTGCTAACTAGTGTTGAGCGAGCATGCTCTGCCGAACTGCTGTTCGGATTGAGTATCGCTATTAGTGTTGAGTGAGCACCAAAGTGCTCATGTGCTCTGGCCGAACACACCGTTATGCTCGTGCTGTTATACACAATGGAAGTCAATGGGAGAACCTCAGGCACCCCCTACTTGGAAGAGATGTGGGTGTCTGGTTCATAAAAAAAGGTTAGAAATTGATGGAAACCCCATCAAAATGGTTTGGAAACAGCATTAGGAGGATAGCTGCATGCATCTTAGACTCATATTATGTACAACATACAATAGACAACCACACAAAGGCTATATGCCAAAAGCCAGATATGTGCAAGCCATCAATCTATCCAGGAGACAGATAACAGCCAGCATACCTTACAATGGCAGCCTTGCACACTATTCCAAACCAGCTCTCATCTGACTGAGAACCAGTAAACCTCAAATGTATTTTGCATCTAGTATAAAATAAGTGGCGGTACCAGCGCTGGAATAAAGCGGGGGGGCGGTTTTATACAGCTAAGCTATTAAAAAGTACCTGTTCCGGTGAGGTGATAGCTCAATGTTGTTGATTTGCATGCCGAATATTCAATCGATCGTTGTTGCGGGGTAAATTGCAGTGCTTCTTGCTCAACCTCAAAGCGTGTGAGGTTGAGCAAGAAGCACAGCGATTTACCCCGCAACATCGATGGATTGAATATTTGCCATACAAATCACCAACATCGTGCTATCACATCACTGGAACAGGAACTTTTTAATAGCTTAGCTGTATAACACCACCACCACCCCCCCATTATTCTAGCGTTGGTACCGCCACTCTTTTTTATACTTTTTGCATGTTTTATTGGATCGGGGCAACTTATATCCATTCAGGTACCTAGCAGCGGCTCTGTTTACCAATTGCTTATAGCGTTAACTATCCATCGACAGCGCAGGCATAACCATATTATATATGTTTGTTTTGCATCTGTTGGATGGCTTGGGTGGACCTGCACACCTAGATCAATATCATTAGGGCGACAAAAAGTTTTCTGATTGTCCTAACATAATACAAACCGGATTCCTAAAAAGTTGGGACATTAAACAAATTGTGAATAAAAACTGAATGCAATGATGTGGAGATGGCAAATGTCAATATTTTATTTGTAATAGAAGGTAGATGACAGATCAAACGTTTAATCCGAGTAAATGTATAATTTTAAAGGAAAAATACGTTGATTCAAATTTTCACGGTGTCAACAAATCCCCAAAAAGTTGGGACAAGTAGCAATAAGAGGCTGGAAAAAGTAAATTAGAGCTGGAAGACCAATTAACACTAATTAGGTGAATTGGCAACATGATTGGGTATAAAAATAGCTTCTCAGAGTGGCAGTGTCTCTCAGAAGCCAAGATGGGTAGATGATCACCAATTCCCACAATGTTGCGCAGAAAGATAGTGGAGCAATATCAGAAAGGCGTTACCCAGCGACAAATTGCAAAGACTTTGCATCTATCATCATCATCTGTGTATAACATCATCCGAAGATTCAGAGAATCTGGAACAATCTCTGTGCCTAAGTGTTAAGGCCGTAAAACCATACTGGATGCCCGTGATCTCCGGGCCCTTAAACGACACTGCACCACAAACAGGAATGCTACTGTAAAGGAAATCACAGAATGGGCTCAGGAATACTTCCAGAAACCATTGTCAGTGAACAGAATCCACCGTGCCATCCGCCGTTGCCAGCTGAAACTCTACAGTGCAAAGAAGAAGCCATTTCTAAGCAAGATCCTCAGGCGTTTTCACTGGGCCAGGGATCATTTAAAATGGAGTGTGGCAAAATGGAAGACTGTTCTGTGGTCAGACGAGTCACGATTCGAAGTTCTTTTGGGAAATCTGGGACGCCATGTCATCCGCACCAAAGAGGACAAGGACAACCCAAGTTGTTATCAACGCTGAGTTCAGAAGCCTGCATCTCTGATGGTATGGGGTTGCATGAGTGCGTGTGGCATGGGCAGCTTGCACGTCTGGAAAGGCACCATCAATGCAGAAAAATATATTCAGGTTCTAGAACAACATATGCTCCCATCCAGACGTCATCTCTTTCAGGGAAGACCCTGCATTTTTCAACAAGATTGATGCAGAATGTGGTCTGGCATTATCAGAACATCATGGCTGCGTAGGAGAAGGATCCGGGTACTGAAATGGCCAGTCTGCAGTCCAGATCTTCCACCTATAGAGAACATTTGGCACATCATAAAGAGGAAGGTGCAACAAAGAAGGCCCAAGACGATTGAACAGTTAGAGGCCTGTATTAGACAAGAATGGGAGAGCATTCCTATTTCTAAACTTGAGAAACTGGTCTCCTCGGTCCCCAGACGTCTGTTGAGTGTTGTAAGAAGAAGGGGAGATGCCACACAGTGGTGAAAATGGCCTTGTCCCAACTTTTTGGGGATTTGCTGACACCATGAAATTCTGATTCAACATATTTTTCCCTTAAAATTTTACATTTTCTCAGTTTAAACTTTTGTTCCGTGATTTATGTTCTTTTCTGAATAAAATATTAGAAGTTGGCACCTCCACATCATTGCATTCAGTTTTTATTCACGATTTGTATAGTGTCCCTACTTTTTGGGAATCCGGTTTGTATTCAATAACCTTTTAATACAGTTTTGTCATGTAAAAACTCATTTACATAAACATGGGTGTAGCCAAACCAACCTCGCCACTGGGTTTTGGAGAGGCCTGTTTGCTAGCCTCTTGCCCCAGGATTATGGGTCCTCTCATCAGCCAGGCTTCCTTTGTTCGCAAAGGACTTGTACTAACTTGAACCCCTGCTCTAATTTGTGCCATTTTGGGATGTTAAATGTCTATGTGTATTGTAAAGGGTGGGACATTGTATACGTTGAGTAGTGAGGTCTGTTCCATTGTCTCTCTGTGTATTGGCGATGTCCCTTTGTCCTGAGAGATAATTATGTATTCGCCAGCCTGTGATGATTATGTTAACCATGGTGTACCATGATTATATCACAGGCAGAGGGGAGGATTCTAGGTGGGTTGTAGCCTTTGTGTTATTGGTAATTGTATTTTGTTGATTGCATCTCAGACAATGCCAGTGTGTTAGTTAATTGCATCTCAGACAATGCTCATTGTATTTTGTTGATTGCATCACAGGCAGAGGGGAGGATTTTGTGTGGGAGTGTCTGAGTGTATTGTACGTGGTTATTGGCTGTTTTTACAAAACCCTCTGGGTGGTAAAATTGTTGGAAGATGTGTATAAATCAATGCTGTGTGTTCAAATAAAGAGTTCCTGTTTTACCCTTTACCATGTTGAGGCTGGTGTTTGGGTAACTGATCGACACTGGGGGATTGCTATACGCTGAAGATTTGCTATACTCACTTGGCATAACTACTAACTCTTGTAAGAGCTGTTCCTGCTCTCGGGATTAAGGAGAGATTCACCCACTGGAGCCTGGAGCCTTGTCGTAGGTCCAGGGTGGGTAGAAGACAGTGAGTCCTCAACCAAGATTCGGCGGTTCGTGGGGTCTGCAGTGCGTACGGTGTCAAATGGAGTGCTTGGAGTCCTCGGAAAGCACTAGGAGCATCTATTGCCTTGTTTTTCAGCTGTCATAAGACTATGAAAACCAATAGATGGCACTATTGAGTTATGAACAGCACCCTCTATTGGTTTCACAGTCTTATGACAAGACTAATATTCTTGTCAGAATACTATGAAAACAATAGGTACTATTTATAGCTCAATAGCGCCATCTATTGGTTTCATAGTCTTCTGACAAAAATATTAGACTGAGTCTTATGACAGGCTTATTAGTGTAGCCTTTTGCATGGAAAATTCACTATAAAAATTTGCGATTAGAATATTTGCGATCTACACTAGGATGATATCTAACATTGAGAAAGCTGTGTAATAACTCAGTGATAAAATCTGACACTGGGAAAGCTGGGTAATAACTCACAATCCAGTGTCAGATATTATCACTGACTTACTACATAATTATTACATATTTTCGCTATATTGCTATATATTCATTTTTTTTAATATTATGAATATTTTAAAAAAACAAATATATAGCAATATAGCGAATATGATCTCAGCGAATAGTCCTGTCATAACACTATGCAACTAATAGAGGGCATTGTTCATGAGTCATGAACAGCGCTCTCTATTAGTTGCATAGTGTTATGACAAGACTAATTGCTGTTGTGAGTGGTGAATAGTCTTGTCATAATACTATGCAACTAATAGAGGACGCTGTTCATGAGAAATAAGTTTTTACATAACAAAACTGTATACAAAGGTTATTGAATATTATGTTAGGACAATCAGAAAACTTTTTGTCGCCCTAATGATATTGATCTAGGTGTGCAGGTCCACCCCAGTCATCCAACAGATTCTAAATAACTTTGAAGTTTACTGGTTCTCAGTCAGATGAGAGCTGGTTTGGAAAATCTCATAGTGCACAAGGCTGCCATTGTAAGGTATGCTGGCTGTTATCTGTCTCATGGATAGATTGCTGGCTTGCACATACCTGGCTTTTGGCATATAGCCTTTGTGTGGTTGTCTATTGTATGTCATACGTAATAGGAGTCTAAGACGCATCCAGTTATCCTCTTAATGCTGTTTCCAAACCATTTTGATGGGGTCTCCATCAATTTCTAACCTTTTTTTTTGAACCAGACACCCTCTTCTCTTCCGAGCAGGGGTTGCCTGGGGTTCTCCCATTGTGCTCGGGTGCTCGGTAGAACACACGAGGATACCGATGTGTTTGGCCAGAGCACCCAAGCACACAAGCACTTTGGTGCTCGCTCAACACTATTGCTAATTCCAAAATAAACAGGAGTGGATCCAAAACAGAGATGACACGTGTAGGGAATATTTGCATGTCTTCTGTGTTTTGTACACACTCCTGCTTTTGGCTACCAAATCACAAGCAAATTTATTTATTTATTTATCTTAAACGAGGGAGAAAAAAAGTTTATTTCACAAACAGGACACAGCAGGCACAGAAGGGGCAAAACCACAAGATTTAAAAGACAAGCTGAAAACAAAAGTGCTTAATCAACAAGAATGGATTGACAACCAGTGTCGGGGGTGACCACATGATGGTAATACATATTCATTTTGAAATGATATGGGGTTATGGCTTAGTATGTGCAGATATCACAGCCGCTGTAACAGAACGGTAAGAAGCGGTATAAAATGTAGTAAGCACTGCAGGTATCATGTCTTAGACATGTATGACGTCCGGGAGCTTGGTGAAAATAGATCAACTGTTGGAGAAATTGTTAGAAAATGGAAGAGGACTGTCAATCTCCCTCGGACTGGGGCTCCATTCAAGATCCTCGTGGGGTATCACTGATAAGAAAGGTGAGGAATCAGCCCAGAACTACAAGGGAGGAGCTGGTCACTGACATGAAGAGAGTTGGAACCACAGTTTCAAAGGTCACTGTCGGTAGAACACTACACCATCATGGTTTCAAATCATGCATTTCACGGAAGGTTCCCCTGCTCAAGTCATCACATGTCCAGGCCTGTCGGAAGTTTGCCAATGACCATCTGGATGATCCAGAGGAGGCATGGGAGAAAGGTATGTGGTCAGATGAGACCAAAGTAGAATTTTTTGGTCTAAACTTCACTCGTCGTGTTTGGAGGAAAAAGAAGGATGAGTTGCATCCCAAGAACACAATCCATACTGCAAAGAATGAGGGTGGTAACATCATGCTTTGGGGGTGCTTTTCTGCGAAGAGGACAGGACGACTGCACAGGAGAGGATGAAGGGGGCCATTTATTGTGAGATTTTGAACAACCTCCTTCCCTCAGTCAGAGCATTGAAGATGGGTCGTGGCTGGATCTTCCAACATGACAGCAACCCGAAGCACACAGTCAGGATAACAAAGGAGTAGTTCCGTAAGAAGCATATCAAGGTTCTGGAGTGGCCTAGCCAGTCTCCAGACCTAAATCCAATAGGACATCTTTGGAGGGAGCTGGAACTCTGTGTTGCTCAGAGACAGCCCCAAAACCTGACAGGTCTAGAGGAGATCTGTGTGGAGTAGTGGGCCAAAATCCCTGCTGCAGTGTGTGCAAACCTGGTCAAGAACTATAGGAAACATTTGACCACTGTAATTGCAAACAAAGGCTTCTGTACCAAATATTAATACTGATTTTCTCTCTCAGGTGTTAAAATTATAATTATGTTCAGCAGTGCAAGACTAATAAATTCTTTAAAAATCATACAATGTGATTTCCTGATTTTTTATTTTTTATTCTGTCTCTCCGAGTGGGAATGCACCTACAATGTGAATTTCAGACCCCTCCATGATTTCTAAGTGGCAGAACTTGCAAAATTGCAGGGTGTTCAAATACTTCTGTTCCTCACTGTATATGGGCAAATGTATCTAGTTTACCTGCTATGACATTCATACTTAATCTGTTTTATTATACATAGACTTACTGTGCATAAGACTCAGCATCTACAAGCAGTCTAATATATAGGTGTGTTTATCTAGTTCACCTGCTGCGTCATTTAACCCCTTCAAGACACAGCCTTATTTCACCTTAAGGACCAGGTCATTTTTTGCAAATCTGACCAGTGTCACTTTAAGTGCTGATAACTTTAAAACGCTTTGACTTATCCAGGCCGTTCTGAGATTGTTTTTTCGTCACATATTGTACTTCATGACACTGGAAAAATTAAGTCCCAAAATTAATTTTTTTTGCATAAAAAATACCAAATTTACCCCAAATTTGAAAAAATTAGCAAATTTCAAAGTTTCAGTTTCTCTACTTCTGTAATACATAGTAATACCCGCAAAAATTGTGATGACTTTACATTCCCCATATGTGTACTTCATGTTTGAATTATTTTGGGAATGATATTTTATTTTTTGGGGATGTTACAAGGCTTAGAAGTTTAGAAGCAAATCTTGAAACTTTTCAGAAATCCAATTTTTAGGGACCACTACAGGTCTGAAGTCACTTTGCGAGGCTTACATAATAGAAACCACCCAAAAATGACCCTATTCTATAAACTACACCCCTCAAGGTATTTAAAACTGATTTTACAAACTTTGTTAACCCTTTAGGTGTTGCACAAGAGTTATTGGCAAATGGGGATGAAATTTGAGAATTTCATTTTTTTGCCTAATTTTCAATTTTAACCCATTTTTTCCACTAACAAAGCAAGGGTTAACAGCCAAACAAGACTGTATCTTTATTTCCCTGACTCTGCTGTTTATAGAAACGCCCCATATGTGGCCGTAAACTACTGTACGGCCACACAGCGGGGCATAGAGTGAAAGGTGCGCCGTATGGTTTTTGGAAGCCAGATTTTGCTGGACAGTTTTTTTGACACCATGTCCCATTTGAAGCCCCCCTGATGCACTCCTAGAGTAGAAACTCCAAAAAAGTGACCCCATTTTAGAAACTACGGGATAGGGTGGCAGTTTTGTTGGTACTAGTTTAGGGTACATATGATTTTTGGTTGCTCTATATTACACTTTTTGTGCGGCAAGGTAACAAGAAATAGCTTTTTGGCATTATTTTTTTTTATTGTTATTTACAACATTCATCTGACAGGTTAGATCATGTGGTAATTTTATAGAGCAGGTTGTCACGGACGCGGCGATACCTAATATGTATACATTTTTCTTTATTTATGTAAGTTTTACACAAAGATTTCATTTTTAAAACAAAACATTTTTTAGTTTCTCCATAGTCTAAGAGCCATAGTTTTTACAGTTTTGGGGCGATTATCTTAAGTAGGGTCTCGTTTTTTGCGAGATGATATGACGGTTTGATTGGCACAATGTTGGGGTGCATATGACTTTTTGATCGCTTGCTATTACACTTTTTGTGACATAAGATGACAAAAAATTGCTTTTTCTACACCATTTTTATTTTTATTTTTTTACGGTGGTCACCTGAGGGGTTAGGTCATGTGATATTTTTATAGAGCCGGTCGATACGGACACGGCAATACCTAATATGTATACTTTTTTTATTTATATAAGTTTTACAGAATGATTTCATTTTTTAGATGTTTTAGTGTTTCCATAGTCTAAGAGCCATAGTTTTTTCAGTTTTTGGGCGATTATCTTAAGTAGGGTCTCATTTTTTGCGGGATGAGATGACGGTTTGATTGTTACAATTTTGGAGTACATGCAAATTTTTTGATCACTTTTATTATCTTTTTTGGGGAAGTAAGGTGGGCAAAATGTCAATTTCATCATAGTTTTTTATTTTTTATTTTTATGGCGTTCACCGTTCGGGAAAAGTAACATGAACGTTTCATAGATCAGGTCGTTACAGACGCGGCGATACAAAACATGTGTAGGGAATTTTATTTTTCTCATGTTTAATCAGTGATAAATGTGTTTTTTGATTTTTACTTTTTTTTTACTGTTTTCACTTTTTTTTTGACCCAGACCCACTTGGTTCTTGAATATCCAGTGGGTCTGATGTCTGTATAATACAGTACTGTACTCTATATAGGGCTCTGTACTATATTTTACTTACACTAAACAGATCTATGCTTTCAGCACAGATCTGTTCAGCACCATGGACAGCAGGACGCCTGAGAGGCGTCCTGTTGCCATGGGAACCTTCCCCGTCTGCTCAGTTATGGTCAGAACTGCGCAGACGGGGAAGGGTAAGGACGGGGCTCTGGGGGGGCTGTCTGGGGGCTCTCTCCCTCTCCATCGGAGGGCTGCAAAGGTACAGCAGCCCTCCGATGGGAGAGGGAGGGAGCTCCCTGAGCTGTTAACCCTTTCCATACCGCGGTCCGTACGGGCCGCGGTATGGAAAGGGTTAAACGTCTGACATCGCATCACCGATGTCAGCCGTTTATACCAGGGTGCCAGCAATGTGCTGGCACCCTGGTATAACCCACTAGACGCCAACGATGATTATAATGGGAGGCGGGAGGCTGCCGCACCGCCCGCCTCCCGCAACTGCCGCACCGCCCCGCACCGCCCACAAACCGCCCCCCTGCACCCCGCCACATAAATGAATTCAGGGGTGCAGGGGAATTAGGGACCGCAGGGATCAGAAACTACATTGAGCGATCGCCCATAGGGGGGTGCCTAACTACCCGATCGCCGATGTGTGTAACAGCCGGCACTCAGCGCTGTCACCATGTCTGCAGACATGGTGACAGTTAAATGCGATGAGGAGTATACTAGTCATGGAGCGCTAAGTAGCAGTGCTCCATGACTAGTATACATGTGATAGGTATAGTATATTGTCACACTCTCCTTCTCTGATCGCTTCCCTGACAGGAATGGGGACGATCAGAGAAGGAGAGGCACACAGTCCCTCCCTAACCCCCCCTTACCTGCCCCGATGCGCTGCGATTGGTCCCTCTGCAGTATTGGACCAATCACAGCGATCGTGGGCGGGTCAGGGGTCTAATACAACTCCTATCGGCTTCTCTGGTTGCCTAGCAACCCCAGCACGCAGGCTTCACTGAATCTTCAGCGCTTCGGTCCCTGCGCTGACAGTCAAAGCCGATCACGTACATGCACGTGGGGATGCGGTGAGGCACCACATTCCCCCACGTACATGTATGTGATGTTGCGTGAAGGGGTTAAACTTAATCTGTTTTGTTATACATAGACTTACTGTGCATCAGATTCAGCGTTTACAGGCAGTTTAATATATAGGTGTGTTTATCTAGTTCACCTCCTGTGCCATTCGTACTTGGTTATACAATTACATTACTGATTCAATTACTGTACACTGGGGCCAACAGACAGTTGCCTGAGCCCTCAATAGGAATGTCTTGGCGCCTATCGGACCGCGCTGCTTTAAATCCTCAGGAATTGTTCCTTTTTAGGTTAGGGCCATCTGCACCTTCAGACTAAGAAAACATCCACACCAATCGCCCTCCTTTTCAGTGAGACACTCTGTGAATCATCAGAGGTCGCACTGATAGTGAAGTACCATCAACAAGGGTCAAATCATAAAAAATTTATTACACTCATAGACGTAATCAAATTTAAACATATCATAAAGCACTGGATAACCCTCGTGTTCCTGCCTAACCTGGGTTTCGCTCACGCTTTGTCAGGGGCGAACCCCTTTATGATAAGTTTTTTTAAATTTGATTACATCTGTGAGTATAATACATTTTACGATTTGACCCTTGTTGATGGTACTTCACTATAGGTGCAACCTCTTTGATGATTCACAGAGTGGCTCACTGAGAAGGAGGTGTGGATATCGATTGGTGTGGATATCGATTGGTGTGGATATCGATGTTTTCCTATATCTGAAGGTGTAGATGGCCTTAACCTAAAAAGGAACACTTCCTGAAGATTTAAAGCAGCGCGATCTGATAAACGCCAAGACTGACTGTGTGAACTCTACCCACTTCACCTTTAGGACCTGTAGTGCAAAAGTGACAGTAAAGGCAACGTATCGGAGACTTTTAATTGTGTTGGCCTCAAATGAAATGGGCAGTGGCAAAAATGTTGCCGTACTTGGGAAGTAATGTATACTGTCGGTTCTGCTTTGCTTTTCAGTGAGGACAAACTTAATGAGGACAGTCAGCAGCTACAGACCAGCACAGACTGGGAGGAGAGGTTCCCTACTTCCTCTTTTAGGTGTGCAACAACAGTTGATGACAGTTGGGTGGGATCATGTGTTGAAAGCGGTCAGAGACATGGCCATGAGACTGGTGAGGGTGACATAAGTGATGGCAAAAAAATTAAAATAAATCAAACTTACCTCATCCGTTTGAAGATCCCAAGCAAAATCTCATGCTCGGTAATGTATGACATCACCACACTAGCCAACGTGGCAATGTCATCACAGGCCACACAAGATTTTTTTCGCTGGATCTTCAATCAAGATGTTGGTGGTCGGTTATTCGCGATCAAATCGATCAAGTATGATTTAATTTATTTCTTTTTTATTTTACACTTAAATATTAATGTCAAATGATTAGCAATAAATGTGGCATCTGAGTGGTACAATGATGGGGAGCAGCGCAATCACAGTTTTTTTTCAATACTTTGCTCATCACTATTTCTCATCCTCCACCTAGTCTTTAGCCTCCACTGTAGGCACAGTTCAGAGTGGTCCTCCTGCATACCACCAATGCAAAGCACGACATTGTCATGCTGTTCTGCACCTGGTCAGCCTGGGCAAACTGAGTCACACTGGGGAATCACTGCTCTGTGTCATCAAGAAATTGAATCCTGGCTGTCTCCTCGCCAACTGGAGATAGGAACTATGGTCACCGATAACAGAAAGAACATTCTGTCTGTGCTGCGTCAGGAGGGCTGACCCATGCGTCCTGCATGGCGCACATTTTAAATCTTGTTGTCATCCAGTTCCTCAAGTCTTCCACTGAACTACGAGAGCTGTTAAAGATGTCCAGAAAACTATGCATGGTCTTCAGCCACTTTATCATGCAAAGAGTTGATCCACTTGAGAGCCACTTGATCTGCAAGAGCCACTTGATCTGCAAGAGTAGAATGGTATTCTTCTGCCTCATATGCACGTTAGAACTCCACGCTCCACATGTTGAACCGACTGTATAAGGACAGGAAACCTATGACCAATTTCTTGATGATGCAGACGGACAGGACTACTCCCCAGTGTAACTTCGATGATAGTCAGTGGCAGCTCATACATGACACCTGCTGTTTGCTCAGGCCCTTTGAGGAGGCCACTTTATTTGTCAGTCATCAGGACTACAGGATGAATGATGTCATTACACTCCTTCACATCCTGGAGTGGATGCTGATAAATCTGACTGGCGAGGGGACAGAAGACAAATGCTCCTACATCTCACAGCCACCTAAGCCCTGTGGAGGCTGAGGACATAAACAACCAGGAATTCTGTACAGGACTAGCTGGCTCATCTGTCCAATCAACAGGTGAGGAGCCGGAGGAGCTAGAGGGCGACAACAAAGATGACGCAGAAGACCCCGATAGACCTTGGCAGTATGCAGTGGAGATGGAGAAAGGGAGTTCCTCCGAGTCCCTTGCACAAATGGCCAGATGCATGCTGAGTTGCTTGCATAGTGACAGCCGGATTATAACTATTTGGCAGAGGGATTACTTTTTTTTATTTTTATATTTCTTTATTATTATACAAAACACATATAAAACATACAGTATCAGACCGTCCAACGGGTCATTACAATAGTCATCCACATTAACATTTTAGCCCTACTACCCCCCCCCCCCCCCCCCCCAATTGAAGAGAGAGAGAGAGGGAGAGGGGAGAATTTCCCTCCCCCTCCCAAAAAATAAAATAAAATACTCAAACACCTTGGCCCTGGTTCAACCATTTCCTCCAAATTTTATCGACTTTTTCATCTCTCTCCCTATATCTCTCAACCACCTGTTCCAATTTAATCAGTTTGAGCACTGCTTCCTGCCACTGTCCCACTGTAGGAGGGTCTTTATTTACCCATCTTCGAAGTATAAGCAATCTAGCCTGAAATAATACTTTACATAATACTGATTGTAACTCTCTTTTTAGTTTAAGATGTAACGTGGCCCCCAAGATACAAACAACGGGATCTTCCGGAACTTGGATACCCAAAAATGCTGATGTTATATCTACAATATCTTTCCAATACCTTAATAATTTGGGACATCTCCAGAAACAATGCATAAGATCAGCCTTCTCACCCATACATCTTGTAGCAAGAGGAAATTCTGATCAGGCGCAAAATCACTGGTTCCAATATGTCTCTGTGGGTGAATCTTCTTTATTTACATAATAAGCAATTATGCATAATACAACGCGTTTCGGGGCTCAGACTGTCCCCTTCATCAGGTTAGCATATAGTCACAATATCTAGTAGTAGTTATAGGTTTATATAGATAGAAAAAACTGCCAAAAAACGGGTTACCTGGGGGCTGCCCATAACTGGGAGGGGCTAGCCCCAGGTATACTATCAAATATTCCATCAGCATATTAAAATATCAAAATATCAAAGTACATATCTTCAGCTACTAAGGGTAGTATATTGGTACTGGCAGTATAAGTAATTATGAGAAACTTAAAATAGATAAAAGAAGTAAGGCCGTCAGGCTAGAGTCACATGACCGCTACACTGCGATCATGTGATGGGGCAGGCCGGCTGCTGAATTCGGTGAGCGCCTAGCGCATGCGCTCAACTCCTCTGTGTTTCTTCAGTAAGCAGCCCGGTCATGTGATCACTAGGCTGCGGTCACATGGCCGGTCTCCATGGTTGCAAAGATGCTAGTGAGCGTCTCATTAGAGCGCAGTGCCTGGGGGACCATCGGACACAGCGCAGTATGGACATGAGGGGTCAGTATGTAAAAACTAACAGCTGCATGTATCTGGGAATCCGCTATCATGGATTAGAGTGCATAAAATACGATCATACCGGCACTGAATAAGACGATTAGTTCAATAAATAGATAAACTATAAAAGTATATAAAAAGATATATAAAAAATACACATATACAACTAAAATGCTTCTGGGAATATATGTACCATTTCATGCACATAATATATATCGCCTCATGCGCCTGATATATATAAAAAAAAATGTGTATATACATAAATATACATATATATAATCATATATAAAAAATACACACAAAGTGTACATATAAAAATATATATATATAAAACCATATATATGTATATGTGTCCATAAATAAATAATAGTGATATTACAATAAATATGAGGCTAAAATATCAACAATAAAAGATAATGCGAAAAGCATGGGGGAGGGAAGGGGGAATAAATGAATACATAAATATCAGATACTGTTTCTACCTAGACTTTTATAAATTAATCTCAAATGCTTCGTTAAGGCCATAGGGACTCAAACTATTCAATTTAAAGATCCAGTACATTTCTCTGCGTCTAATGTATTGAGTATCTTTATACAGGTGGCTTGGAATTTGTTCAATAGGGGTCACCTTAAATCCGGCTGAACTACCCTCATGGTGTTCTGCCGCATGTCTGGATACACTGTGTTTCCAGTAGGTTTTCTTGATGTTAGATCTATGTTTATTTAATCTGTTTCGCAATGTTTGAATCGTGCGCCCCACATACTGCAGGTGGCATGGGCACTCTAAGAGATATATGACGTGGTTAGAATCACAGTTTAGATTACTCATAATAGATTACTTATACTGCCGGTACCAATTTACTACCCTTAGTAGCTAAAGATATGTACTTTGATATTTTGATATGCTGATGGAATATGTGATAGTATACCTTGGGCTAGCCCCTCCCAGTTGAGAGCAGCCCCCAGGTAACCAGTTTTTTGGCATTTTTTTTCTATCTATATAAACCTATAACTACTACTAGATATTGTGACTATATGCTAACCTGATGAAGGGGACAGTCTGAGCCCCGAAACGCGTTGTTTTATGCATAATTGCTTATTATGTAAATAAAGAAGATTCACCCACAGAGACATATTGGAACCAGTGATTTTGCGCCTGATCAGAATTTCCTCTTACTACAAGCATCCTTTGGGGGATTGGGCATCCGATCCTAAAGACATTACTTCTGCGGCTGCAACTCACGGATCCTAAAGGTCTATATATACCTACAAATCTACAATAGAGTTGTGTCTATATTTGCACAACCCTTAAAGGTGAGCACCTCTATTTGTCAAACAATTTAGTTTGTGTTGAACGGACTACCCTATTGTGCGCCCCCACCCATAACCGTGTTAACCCCTTCTATGTTACAATGTAAAAAGAGGTACCTGCCACAGTCGTCCGCCTCACATGCGACACACTCAAATGTAATCATTTTATGTACCAATATTGAAACCCCTCTAGAATAAGTAGTGTACATTGAATGGTACCCCTTCCCTATGCATACTTTCTCTATCCACGGAAGGAAGTCCCTAACTAAGTGCGTCTCTTGGAGGCAGACAATGGCTGGCAAGAACCTCCTCATCCACTCAAAGACAACATATCTTTTTATCCTTTCCTGCAAACCTCTCACGTTTAACTAAACAACTTTAATCATCTAGTGGAGGGAAGGAAGAAAAAAAAAATCCCCCTCCCTCTCCCCCCCCCCATAGAGAACCCCCCCTTCTGAGTAGCTCCCTCTCCGCTGGTCGGCGGACAAGGCAACTCCATTACTCTGCATATGGCTCCCCGCCCCTCCCCCACAACCCAACTCCGTCAACCCTCCATCCTGTCCAACCATTCATTTACATCTAACGGTGTCTGGAAAAATTCAGCCTTTCCTTTATGCTCGACCCGTAGTTTTGCAGAAAAGAGTAGACTATACTTCAGACCTAGCTCCCTTAATCTCTTTTTTACGCCAATAAACTCTTTCCTACGTGCGTTAGTATCTACCGAATAGTCTGGAAACAATCTTATCTTTGCCCCCTGTATCTGAAATTTATCGGAAGTTCTAGCATCCGCGAGTATTGCATCTCGATCCTTGGAAAGCAAGCATTTCACCAACATATGTCTAGGGTAATCCCCTGGCACCCTTTTTTTCACTGGGACCCTGTGTGCTCTTCCAATAGAAAACATGGACGAAAGAGTACCCTCCTTACAATTATCCCTTATCCAGCATTCCATGTAATCTATGCTGTTATTCCCTTCTTCACGTTCTGGGATCCCTACACATCTTATGTTTGCTCTCCTTGATCTGTCTTCTTGATTTATTATTCTTTTTTCCATCTTAGCATTTAGCTCCTTTAGGCTTACAACCTCCTTCTCTAGCTTCTCTACTGAACGCTCTCGAGAGGTAATCCTTTTTTCCATCACATGTAGTCGCTCTTTTATTTGTTCCATATCACCTCGTATTATACTAACATCCGTTTGCACTGCCCCAATCTGTGTCACTATGCTCCCCATTATATTTTCCGTCCTAGTCACAGCCTGAAACATCTCCCTCATCATTTTTGCATCCATCTCTACCGTTAATTCAGGAATCCCTAGTTCACCGGTATCATCTACCTTCCGCTTCTCCTGTGTCACAGTATAGTCCTCTATATATGTAGTTTTCTCTTTCTGTGAGGGGGTAGGAGTTGGGGAGTTTGGGGCCAGATATTTACTTAAATTATGGTGTTTTTGCCCAGCCTCTAACCCTGATATTGATCTCCTACTACTCGCACTAGTAGGGGGAAGTTGTTCTTCTTTTTTCTTTGGGGGCATTATATACTTTGATAGTACTCTTTCCTACTCCTACACTCCTCACTCCCTCCTCTGTTACTGTTGCCTCCCCCTCTCCCCTTTCCCTTATACTCCACGTATCTTCCACTTTTTTCTTTTTTTTCAGGGGTTTTTACACCAGCATACAGACATTAAATAATATCAATGGGTTATCAGCTGTTAGCAATTAGTCTGATGACGGTCCAAAAAAAAAAAGGGGGGGAAGGTCAGGAGGTTAATTAGGGCAATGAAATTAAAAATAACATAGCACAGACATAAGTCCTATAAGGAGTTTCTATGCCAAGAAAATAAACCAGGGCCTATCCAAGACCACTTTCTTAATCTCTCTTGTGTTAATCCGAAGTAGTTAGGGAAGCAATGGATAGACCATCAGTTCGCAATGTTTGAAAAACAGAGAAATCTTCATACACTACGTGCAGAATTATTAGGCAAATGAGTATTTTGACCACATCATCCTCTTTATGCATGTTGTCTTACTCCAAGCTGTATAGGCTCAAAAGCCTACTACCAATTAAGCATATTAGGTGATGTGCATCTCTGTAATGAGAAGGGGAGTGGTCTAATGACATCAACACCCTATATCAGGTGTGCATAATTATTAGGCAACTTCCTTTCCTTTGGCAAAATGGGTCAAAAGAAGAACTTGACAGGCTCAGAAAAGTCAAAAATAGTGAGATATCATGCAGAGGGATGCAGCACTCCTAAAATTGCAAAGCTTCTGAAGCGTGATCATCGAACAATCAAGCGTTTCATTCAAAATAGTCAACAGGGTCGCAAGAAGCGTGTGGAAAAACCAAGGCGCAAAATAACTGCCCATGAACTGAGAAAAGTCAAGCGTGCAGCTGCCAAGATGCCACTTGCCACCAGTTTGGCCATATTTCAGAGCTGCAACATCACTGGAGTGCCCAAAAGCACAAGGTGTGCAATACTCAGAGACATGGCCAAGGTAAGAAAGGCTGAAAGACGACCACCACTGAACAAGACACACAAGCTGAAACGTCAAGACTGGGCCAAGAAATATCTCAAGACTGATTTTTCTAAGGTTTTATGGACTGATGAAATGAGAGTGATTCTTGATGGGCCAGATGGCTGGATTGGTAAAGGGCAGAGAGCTCCAGTCCGACTCAGACGCCAGCAAGGTGGAGGTGGAGTACTGGTTTGGGCTGGTATCAGCAAAGATGAGCTTGTGGGGCCTTTTTGGGTTGAGGATGGAGTCAAGCTCAACTCCCAGTCCTACTGCCAGTTTCTGGAAGACACCTTCTTCAAGCAGTGGTACAGGAAGAAGTCTGCAAGGTAAGAAAAACATGATTTTCATGCAGGATAATGCTCCATCACACGCGTCCAAGTACTCCACAACGTGGCTGGCAAGAAAGGGTATAAAAGAAGAAAATCTAATGACATGGCCTCCTTGTTCACCTGATCTGAACCCCATTGAGAACCTGTGGTCCATCATCAAATGTGAGATTTACAAGGAGGGAAAACAGTACACCTCTCTGAACAGTGTCTGGGAGACTGTGGTTGCTGCTGCACGCAATGTTGATGGTGAACAGATCAAAACACTGACAGAATCCATGGATGGCAGGCTTTTGAGTGTCCTTGCAAAGAAAGGTGGCTATATTGGTCACTGATTTGTTTTTGTTTTGTTTTTGAATGTCAGAAATGTATATTTGTGAATGTTGAGATGTTATATTGGTTTCACTGGTAAAAATAAATAATTTAAATGGGTATATATTTGTTTTTTGTTAAGTTGCCTAATAATTATGTACAGTAATAGTCACCTGCACACACAGATATCCCCCTAAAATAGCTAAAACTAAAAACAAACTAAAAACTACTTCCAAAAATATATAGCTTTGATATTAATGAGTTTTTTGGGTTCATTGAGAACATGGTTGTTGTTCAATAATAAAATTAATCCTCAAAAATACAACTTGCCTAATAATTCTGCACTCCCTGTATACATACAGTTAGTCCTTGGTTAGTCCAGGGGAGTTAGGAGGTGATTAGAAAAGTTTAAGATCCTTTAGACATACTGGGAGTTCACAGGGGGACTTACAGTCGATATTAGGAACATATCATAAAGACGATTTTATCATAAACCACCTGTTCTTATATGAAAGACGTTCCTACCAACACCGAATCTTCACCCCATTTTTACCTCACACCACACTTCCTTTCTACTGAAGATGTACTCAGTATGTCCAGTATGTCCCAAATGTCCAGATATCTCCACTTAGGCCTCTATAACCCCACTCCCAAAACACATCCACCACAGTAGCGGCACTACGAGAGGGAGAAAGAAAAAACAGCGCAGAGGGATTACTACTGGCTCTCCACAAAGTTAGAACCTCGCTACCAGTCCAAAATCTGGACTTTTTTACACCTTCTGAGGGATGAAAACGAATCTACTGTAAAGACATCCTTTGTAGTCAGTTAGTCGCTGCCTACATGTGCCATTGCCCATCATCACAAAGGTCTTATCGAGAGGACCCTCTGAGCTCACTCTCCACTGCCATGACTGCTAAAGGGAGGAAAGGACAGCACCAGCTCCTTCAACAGAAACTTAAGTCTGGAGTCTCTGGTGAGCAGTTTTCTTCAGCCGCCTACTGAAGAAACCTCCCAGCAGCAAGATGTGGAGCAAAACCTTAACCAGCAGGTGGTGGCATACTTGGACTGCACCCTGTCACCCCAGATCCAAAATCCCCTGGACTATTGGGCAGCCAAACTTGAACTGTGGCTGCAACTGGCCGAGTTTGTCCTGGGCAAGCTTTCCTGCCCTGCGAGTAGTGTGGCATTAGAGTAAGTGTTTAGTGCGGCAAGTGGCATAGTTACCTCAAAGAGAACTTGCCTTTCCACACAATATGTAAACTTTGTATAGATGAATCAGGCTTGGATCAAACAGGATCGACAAACTGGATCATTCTGGCAGTAATGGTCTGACTGTAGTGTGCTGCCACACCGGAACATTGTGACAAGTGGCCCGTTACTTCTGCCCACGTGCGGCTGCCGCTATTCTGATGCTGCCACCTGCCTAATGCAACACGCTTGTTGCCTCTACTGCCATCTGCTCCTATTGTGGTTTGCCACCATCTTGTGCTGTTACTGCCACTGCTGTTGTCCCCCCTCTCCCCACTCTGTTCCGGGGCCACTATTATGACTGTTCATGCATTTTTCACCCTCACCACTCTTTTCTGGGGCCACTATTGTGACTCTTTAGGCTGTTGCCACCCTCATCACTCTATTATGGGGCCCTATTGTGACTCTTTAGGCTGTTGCCGCCCTCACCACTCTGTTCCAGGGCACTTTTACAGGGTCACTAGTGTCCCTGTTTGTCTGTGTTAACATCACTGTTTATTTTTCCATTCTTCTGATCTGTCAAAAGAACAGAAAAATTAAAAAAAACTGTCCTGTCGTTGAAACGTCATAAGGTCGCTATCACACAGTCAGTATTTTGCATCAGGATTTGATGATAATTTGGAATCCAAAAGTAGGAGTGGGTCCAAAACTTACTCCCTTCACATTAAAATATATTTCCATCACATTTTATCTCTGTTTTGTACCCACTCCTGTTTCTGATCAAATGCTGACAGTTCTCGGATAAACTTTGTGTTTACCTCTCGGGTAGTCAGGCAGTGTGGGCACTCTGTGATTTCTGCTTCTACTCCGATCACACAGCCATTCAGGTCCAGTGCATCCTAGGGAACGGGTTTCCCCCTGGCCCTGGATTCTGGAAACTGAACTGCGCTCTGTTGAATCAGGAGGATGTGCTTGCAGGGCTTATAGAGGTCTACATAGCTTGGCGAAATGACAAATGCTTGTTTGAATGGACTAGTGACTGGTGGGAGTATGTTAAATTCTAGTTTCTTTGTTTGTTTCAGGTCAAACAACAACAACAGGTGTGTGAGAAGAAGAGGGCCTTCAGAGAGCTGCAGCATGAGCTGCTGTACCTGCAAGACCTTCACTGGTAGGGCTGGAGCGTTAGAGAGGAGCTGGAGGAGACCAATAGGAGCCTGAAAAGGCACTTTGAGGGGAAATCTAAGAAAATCATCGTCCGCTCCAAAATGGAGAACCTCAAGAAGGGTAACTCGTTCTTTTTCAGGAAACTACACGCCGGCCACACGCCCCCTGAACAAACTTCGAGACAAGTATGGCAATATACGATCAGGGAAGGATGAAGTGATGGGAGTCATCACAGACTACTACAGCGACCTCTACTCCCTGAAAAACACCGACCCGAAAGCCGCAATAAATTTCTGTCAGGTATCACTAACCATATTGACCCTGCAGGTGCGGAGGCCATGGATGACCCTCTGATGGTGTGGGGGGGGTTCTCTCTGCTGCTAGATCCTTTAGAACCTGCAGGACCCATGGCAGTGACGGCCTCCCATCGGAGCACTATGTAGCGCTGGGGGATCTGATCTGTCCGGACCTGCTGGAACTCTATGAGGAGATGGTGGTGGAGGGTAGAATGCCCCCATAGTTGAGCGAAGGAATGATCACGATCTTGTATAAGTGGAAGGGGGAAAGATGTGACTTGAAAAAATTGCATCCCATCTCTCTCCTGAACATGGACTACAAGATCCTTGCCAAGGTGCTAGCCAACCGGCTGAAGGTTGTCATCGGCAGAATCGTCCACCCGGATCAGACCTGCGGCATTCCTGGCCGCAGGATCACAGACAGCCTCTCTCTCATGAGAGACATTATACAAAACTTCAAAGACCGCTGTGTACTTGTGGCCCTGGTTAGCCTTGATCAGGAGAAGGCCTTTGACCGAGTGTCTCATGAATTCATTGGCAGGGCTTTGCGCAAGCTGGGTCTGGGCAGGAGGTTCTGCTTGCTTGTTAACCTGATATACCTTGACATTTGCAGCAAGGTGCTGGTGAACAACTGGAAGACTGACCTCTTTCTGGTCCACTCCGGGGTCAGACAAGGCTGCCCTCTTTCACCTCTCCTTTTTGTTTGTTTTTTAGAACTCTATAGAAGTCTATTCGGCAGAATGGAGATATCAGAGGGATCACCGCACCAGGACCAGGACACTATGAGGTTAAGTGCTCGCTGTACATGGATGACGTGACAGTCTTCTGCGCTGATCAGCGTTTGGTGACTGCACTCGTCCAGACCTGTGAGGAGTTTGGACAAGCTTCAGGCATCAAAGTTAACTGTGGGAAGTCAGAAGCCATTCTCTTCGGGGACTGGCAACTGGCTTCTTCTTTCCCCTTCCCATTTACCATCAAATCGGACTTCATCAAGGTTTTGGGAGTCTGGTTT
Organism: Bufo gargarizans; assembly: GCF_014858855.1. Taxonomy (NCBI): domain Eukaryota; kingdom Metazoa; phylum Chordata; class Amphibia; order Anura; family Bufonidae; genus Bufo; species Bufo gargarizans. The sequence goes on along the minus strand of NC_058084.1, from coordinate 472,541,951 downwards.
GGAAAGGAAGGCGCAGCCCTCAAGTCTTGGGAAGAACACTTGGCCAAAGTCAACCAGAGAATTCAACTGTGGAGCCTCAGACAACTCACTATTGAGGGCAAAGCACTCGTCCTGCGTAATAAAGTTCTGCCTGTGAAGCGAGCCATCATGTACAAAGAGCGCTGCAAGGGCGGAAAGGCCATTTCGGACGTGCCTACTTTACTGCGGATCGCCTTTGTTTGTGACAGCGTTCGTCGGACTCTGAGAATGGCCAACAGTTCTGCGGGCAAGGCTATGTCTCGCTTCTTCATCCTGCCCCTCTGGAGGGGTCTGGGCTGGGACAAGTGGGTTAGCTCCATCCCTTACAACTGGCACGCTCCCTGGTATTATGGAGATGTTGTCAAGTTAGTGAGGGAGCACCAACTGGAGGGCCTCAAGCCCAACTTGTGGAAACCAAAGACTATCAGAGCAAAGGATGCAGTTGAGTCAATTCCAGGGATCCATGACGACACCGTAGAGACAGTTTGGACTAATGTGTCGTCAGACAGGTTAACCAATGGGAACAAGGACTTGTCATGGATTCATCCAGGGTGGCTTGCCCATCCGGTCATTCATGCACGCCCGCAACCTGTGCAAAACCCGGTACTGCCCCAGGTGCCCTTTGAAGGAGGAAATACCTGTTTTGGGAGTGCCCTTTGCGCAGGGCCTGTTGGATCCCCTGGAACATGAACTCAAAGACTTTGTACCCAGGAACAGCCTGCAATGAACTTCGGTGCTATGCAGACTATTTCCTGGGATTCATACTGTTGGAGCCATCCAGGAGGCCTGGCGCCTTATGAACTGTTTTAAGGACGGTATATATGGTTTGCCAGGAACCGGCTCATTCTCAGGAGGGTGAACATGTCCATCCTGGACTGCAGCAGACTTATCCACATTGTAATAAATTTGTTTTCAATCAGAAAAAGGCTGACCGTGTTAAGGAGGATGCTCAAAATACAGGATCCGCTATTTTTGGACTGTTCTTCTGATGGATCAGAATATCAATACAACCTTACTGCTGACACCCTCCCACTCTGTGATGGGGCCACTACTTGAAGCTTGGGCCACTGTTTGGTTCAGTCCACACCGATAAATTAGACCCGACACCAACATTGACCTATGAGGCTGAATTCACACTTCAGTTATTTGGTCAGTTATTTCCATTAGCTTTTGTGAGCCAAATAAAGAAGCCAAGCCTACTCCCTGATTAGGTATCATAAATAGATCTGCTCTGTGGATTTGACCTGCACCTACTTTTGGCTGACAATAAATAATAAGAAAAACTGACCAAATAACTGAAGTGTGAACTGAGCCTAATAGTGACGCACAGTAATTCTACGGCTAATAAAAGGTATTTAAAACCATGTATTTGCACTGCAACAATATGGATTAAAACAATCTTATTTTCTACTTTCCCTACTTTTACACTGCCTCCATGTCTTCATTTTGTGCCAATAAAGAGTCGTTTGGACACAGCTCCTACAGGGGTGCGCAGCATTTTTTTAATTTTGGTTTTACAGAAGGGATCAGCTATACATGTTGGTGCAATGCACAATGATGTATACCAAAATACACCCTCCCGCAACTTTAACTGCCAGCTGATATAGACCAAATTTAACACGCTTCGTGGCGAATTAATTCGTACCGAACCAAATTTCTTAGAGAAATTTAGCGAAGTGTCCGAATCAAATTTTTAAAAACTTCGCTCATCTCTATTTCCAGATCTTTAAACAAAACAAATCACTAAATTCATTCAGTGTCCAAAATTGAATATCTTTTATGAGGAGATTAATTTTTACACATGGTCAACCTATCAACATTTTTCCAAGAGTATATCTATGACTCACCCAATCAGAAAGGACCCAAACCTCTAACGAACTAACATATGTTCCTTGGATAAAGTAGATATTTATTATATCTCTATTAGAAATAGGGGGGAAGGGGTGCAAGGCAAGAAAACTACTGCTAATCAAAAGAAAAATTAAAGATAAAAAATGTATAAAACAAAAATGGTACTCATAACCTGCGTATACTGTATTCATGTGGCTACTTTCACTCTCGCGTTTGGTGCGGATCCGTCATGGATTGTTTTTTTCTAGTGTAATGCTTTAGTTTAAATGTTAGTTCTTGTTCCTCTGTCCATGGCATCTAGGATTGCTCCAAACAACATTTCATTGTATTGTACATTGTATTACATTGTATTGTACAGCGACAATAAAGGCATCTTATCTTATGTCAGACAGACTGTATTCAGAGACCTCTGTCTTTTGGCTTTGTTGGTCTTGGTAAGCTGATGGGAAGGTACCCCTGGTGGTTCCTAGCAATTCCTTTAGTTTTATCTGCTGGGTTGGGGGCTGGTTTTTACTTTTTACCTCAGAGGCAAGTGAATGACATAGAGGATCAGTTCACACCAACTAGAGGTCCAGCTAAAAGTGAAAAAGAATTTGTAAAGTTGCATTTTCCCACCTCTAACGAACTAACATATGTTCCTTGGATGAAGTAGATATTGATTATATCTCTATTAGAAATAGGGGGGAAGGGGTGCAAGGCAAGAAAACGACTGCTAATCATAAGAAAATTTTAAGATAAAACATGTATAAAACAAAAATGGTACTCAAGACCTGCGTATACTGTATTCATCTGACTACTGCAGATCCGTCATGTATCTGCACAGACGGAACCGCACCCATAATACAACCGAATGCATCCGTTCAGAACGGATCAATTTGTATTATCTTTAACATTGCCAAAACTGATCCGTATTGAACATCATTGAAAGTCAATGGGGGGGCTAATTCATTTTTTATTGTGCCATATTTTGTCAGTGAAAACGCATCCGTCCCCATTGACTTACAATGTGTGTCAGGACGGATCCGTTTGCCTCTGCATCGTTAGGCGGACACCAAAATGGGTCTGCCTCCAGAGCGGAATGGAGGCGGAATGGAGGCAAACTGATGCATTCTGAACAGATCCTCCTCCATTCAGAATGCATTAGGGTAAAACTGATCTGTTTTAGACCACTTGTGAGAGCCCTTAAACGGATCTCACAAACGGAAACCAAAATGCCAGTGTGAAAGTAGCCAAATGTATTGAAGGTCACCATAAGCATGGAACAAACCAAATATTTCCCATACTGTATATACAACATAATAAGAAAATAAAGACAATTATTGTTGTTGTGTGTTGTTTCATTGAAGTGATTGCTCTGATCCATCTGGTTTAGATGATACCTGTTCGTGGCATACTTTGTGTGTTTGTTCTTGTGATCTGTGTGACGGTGTCTCAGATTGTAATCGTGTTGTTGGGTTTGATTTCTCTGTGAGGAGAAATCTGTGTGATTTCTTAATTTTCTTTTGCATAATCTCCCTTTCTAAATTGTCTAAATTACGGCATATTCGATGTTGCCACTTTTGTGTTTCCTCAGAATCAGGAAATTGTTCTATTTCTAGTTTAATATTGGCTATCTGTTCAGTTAGTTGGTCTAGGATCTGTGATCTCCTATCGATAATCATCTTTATCAAGCTCTCAGATTGGACCTTCAAAAACATATCTACATACATTGTTTATGAAAGTTTTCATCTACTAAATCCATTGCTGGTATTTCATTCAGCATAAGACCTTTAGGGATAAATCCCTTTTGTAAGTATTGGGTGAGTGCCATGATTTCCCACTTATTACGCAGCTGTCTCTGTAATAGATTTTCCAATTGTCTGAAGGTAAAACAAGAGGACAGCTGACATCTAAGAGTCTGGTGGTAATGTACCATAACCATTTTTACACCATCATTTTACTGTCTATTATTGTCACAACCAGACAGCTGAGAAGCTCTGACAGAAGCCTTTCAGAACCTCCTCCTTGAGTTTTCTTTGTTGTGATGTTCAGTTCCTCATCTCGTTAGCCTCTCTCAGCTGTCATGTAGTTGGACTGATTGCTTCCCTTTAAATTCCTCCCCCATAAGGCATTACTGGGCGGCTTATACTACTTCCTGGAGTGTGTGTGCATGCTGATCTTGTTTTCCAGTCTGCTACAAAGTTAAGTGCTGAACATTTATCTGTTATTTTCTGTTTGCTGGATCCCCGGGTGTCGGACCCCCGCCGATCAGAAGCTGATGATCTATCCAGAGGATAGATCATCAGTTAAATGAAGGTGCAGAACCCCTTTAAGTGCTGAACATTTATCTGTTATTTTCTGTTTGCTGGATCGCAGGTGACCCTGACTCCCTCCGTGTCTGGTGTAGGGAGCCGGTGGTCATGTCCCCTCACTATTGTAGGGTGTTCAGGGGTTATATAGTCGAGGTACGTGGATATGCAACCATCCACCTCTGGGATCTTTGCATAGGCTGAGCAGCCAGGGAAAGTCTCAGGTCTTGTGCAGGGGTCTCCCTTTTGGTTCCTTAGCTTTGGATCCAGTGAGTCATATATGCATCTTGCTTTGTCTTGTTTCCTGTACACCGTCCGTGACATTATAAGCCGCCAAAACCGTCTCAAGCATGGATCTGGTTTCACTTTTGGCTGAACGCTTCCAGGGTCTTTCATTGGAGGTAGCTGATCTCCGTAAGACTTTTTCTCAGCTTCAAGTGACCGGTTCAGCTTGCGTTCATGGAGTTTGTTCTGAGCCTAAGATCTCGCTCCCGGATACGTTCTCCGCGGGTAGTGAGAATTTTGTGCGTTTTAGAGAGGCTTGCAAACTCCATATTCGCCTTCTTCCCCATTCCTCTGGTGATGAGGAATGGAGGGTGGGGATCATTATATCGCTGCTCAGGGGTAACGCTCAGTCTTGGGCCTTTTCGCTGCCGGAGGGGGCACAGCCTCTCCGTTCAGTGGATGAATTATTTTTAGCCCTGGGTCAGATATATGATGATCCGGATCGTATTGCTCTGGCTGAGTCTAGACTACGTCTATTATGCCAGGGTAAAAAATCCGCAGAAATATACTGCTCAGAATTTCGGAGATGGGCAGCTGATACTGGTTGGAATGATGCTGCACTCTGAAGTCAATTTTGCCATGGTCTTTCAGAGGGATTGAAAGATGCAGTTGCCTTTCATGAGAGGCCTATTTCTTTGAACTCTGCTATGTCTCAGGCCGTTCGTATTGACAGGCATCTTAGAGAGAGAGGAGAGATGTCCCCTTCCTGTCATACTCAGTCCCAGGACATTGCAGTCCCAGTCCCTCTAGGAGATTCAGGCAGTTTTCTGGGAGTAATTAAGAAACAAACAGGAAAAAATCTTTAAAAAATGTTCCGTCTGTTACTATTGGCAGGGTTGAGGCGGAAATTGAAGGTTTTCCGTTTGCTTGTAGTTCCCGTTTTGTCCTGCCGGCTATGGTGGCGCTAGAGAGCAAGAACATTTTTTGTGAGATTTTTGTGGATAGTGGAGCAGCTGTCAATCGCATTGATAATCAATTTGCAATAACTCATGGTTTCCAGGTGCGAACTTTGGGAAAGGATATACCTGTTTTTGCTCAGAAATCATTAAAGGGCATAGTTCACAATATCCGTTTAATTGTGAGTGATGCTCATGTTGAGGATGTGTCATGTTTCGTCCTTAGCGGTTTGCCTACTCCTCTAGTGTTGGGGCTACCCTGGTTCACTAAACATAACCCCACCATTGATTGGCAAGCAAGGCAAATAAATGGTTGGAGTGACTTTTGCAGAGAGAATTGCCTCACGACATCTGTTTCTGAGGTTGCTACTAAGACTGTACCATCTTTTCTCTCTGAATTTTCGGATGTCTTCTCTGAGAGTGGAGTTCAGGATTTGCCCCCGCACAGGGAGTACGATTGCCCTATTAATCTCATCCCAGGCGCCAAACTGCCTAAATCTCATTTATACAATCTTTCCCAACCTGAGAGGATCGCTATGCGTGCTTATATCTCTGAGAGTCTGAGAAAAGGACACATACGACCCTCAAAGTCACCTGTTGCCGCTGGTTTTTTCTTTGTTAAGAAAAAAGATGGTTCTTTAAGACCTTGTCTGGATTTCAGGGAGCTGAACAGTATCACTATTCGTGACCCTTATCCGCTTCCTCTGATCCCGGACCTGTTTAACCAGGTTGTTGGGGCTAAAGTCTTTTCCAAATTAGATCTAAGAGGGGCATACAACCTGGTCAGGGTCAGAGAAGGAGACGAATTGAAGACGGCCATCAATACCCCTGAGGGCCATTTTGAGAATTTGGTTATGCCTTTTGGTTTGATGAATGCCCCAGCCGTTTTTCAGCATTTCACAAACAGCATTTTTTATCATTTGATGGGAAAATTTGTATTAGTGTATTTGGATGACATTTTGATTTTTTCTCCTGATTTCAAAACTCATAACTAACATTTACGTCAGGTCTTGCTCATCCTGCGGGAGAATAAAATATATGCGAAACTGGAAAAATGTGTGTTTGCGGTTCCAGAAATTCAATTTCTGGGGTTTCTTCTCTCCGCTTCTGGTTTTCGCATGGACCCCGAGAAGGTCCGCGCTGTGCTTGAGTGGGAGCTTCCTGAGAATCAGAAGGCGCTGATGCGTTTTTTGGGCTTTGCCAATTATTACAGGAAGTTTATTTTGAATTATTCCTCTATTGTTAATCCACTCACTGATATGACCAGAAAGGGGTAGATTTTTCTTCTTGGTCAGTAGAGGCACGTAAGGCTTTTTCTAATATCAAGGAGAGTTTTGCTTCTGCTCCCATCTTGGTGCAACCTGATATTTCTTTACCCTTCATAGTTGAGGTTGATGCTTCTGAGGTGGGTGTGGGGGCGGTCTTGTCTCAGGGTTCCTCTCCTGCCAAATGGCGACCGTGTGCCTTTTTCTCGAAAAAACTCTCCTCCGCAGAGAGAAATTACGATGTGGGAGATAGAGAATTGTTGGCCATCAAGTTGGCTTTTGAGGAATGGTGCCATTGGCTAGAGGGAGCCAGACACCATATTACCGTATTTACTGACCATAAAAATCTGGCCTACTTGGAGTCAGCCAAGCGTCTGAACCCGAGACAGGCCAGATGTTCTTTGTTCTTTTCTAGGTTTAATTTTGTTGTCACGTTCCGCCCTGGAGTTAAGAATGTGAAGGCAGATGCCCTGTCACGTTGTTTTCCGGGAGGCGGGAATTTTGAAGACCCGGGTCCCATTTTGGCTGAAGGTGTGGTGGTCTCTGCTCTTTTTTCTGAATTGGAGGCAGAGGTGCAGGCAGCCCAGTCAGAGGCTCCTGATCTTTGTCCTCCTGGGAGATTGTTTGTGCCTCTCGCTTTAAGACACAAGATTTTTAAGGAACACCACGATACGGTCCTTGCTGGGCACCCGGGGGCAAGAGCCACTCAGAGATTCTGGTGGCCTGCGCTTCGTAAGTCGGTTGAGGGTTTTGTGGCAGCCTGCGAGACTTGCGCTCGTGTCAAAGTCCCTCATTCACGGCCATCAGGTCCTCTCCTTCCCTTACCCATTCCTTCCCGTCCTTGGACACATCTGTCCATGGACTTTATAACGGACCTGCCTCATTCCTCGGGGAAGACTGTGATTCTGGTGGTGGTGGTCGTCGTTTTAGCAAAATGGTGCATTTCATCCCTTTTCCTGGTTTGCCCAATGCTAAGACGCTGGCGCAGGCATTTATTGATCACATTGTCAAATTGCACGGTATTCCTTCAGACATAGTCTCTGATAGGGGCAGGCAGTTTGTTTCCAGATTCTGGAAGGCTTTCTGTTCTCGCTTGGGGGTTCGGTTGTCATTCTCTTCTGCTTTCCACCCGCAGTTGAATGGCCAGACAGAGCGCGTCAATCAGAATCTGGAGACATATCTGCGCTGTTTTGTGGCGGAGAATCAAGAGGATTGGTGTTCTTTTTTGTCCCTTGCTGAGTTTGCTTTAAATAACCGTCGTCAGGAGTTCTCTGATAAGTGCATATGGGTTTCATCCGCAGATTGGGACTTTCTCGGGAGAGGGGTCTTCTGGTTTACCTGATGAGGACAGATTCTCCTCATCTTTGTCATCTATTTGGCAAAAGATTCAGGATAATCTAAAGAGCATGAGTGAGAGATATAAGCGTGTGGCAGATAAGAGACGTGTGCTTGGTCCAGACCTGAATGTTGGTGATCTGGTGTGGTTGTCTACCAAGAATATCAAATTGAAGGTTCCCTCCTGGAAGTTGGATCCTAGGTTTATTGGGCCTTACAAAATCCTGTCTGTCATCAATCCTGTTGCCTACCGTTTTGATCTTCCTCAGACTTGGAAGATCCATAATGTTTTTCATAAGTCCTTATTGAAACCTTATGTTCAACCCATTGTACCCTCGCCTTTGCCTCCTCCTCCGATTATGGTTGATGGGAATCTTGAATTTCAGGTCTCTAGGATCGTGGATTCTCGTCTTGTCCGCGGTTCTCTTCAGTACCTTGTTCATTGGGAGGGTTATGGTCCTGAGGAGAGGATGTGGGTCCCAGTGATGGACATTAAGGCCTCTCATCTCATCAGGGCTTTCCATAGGTCCCATCCTGAGAAGGTGGGCTCTGAGTGTCCGGAGTCCACTCGTAGAGGGAGAGGTACTGTCACAACCAGACAGCTGAGAAGCTTTGACAGAAGCCTTTCAGAACCTCCTCCTTGAGTTTTCTTTGTTGTGATGTTCAGTTCCTCATCTCGTTAGCCTCTCTCAGCTGTCATGTAGTTGGACTGATTGCTTCCCTTTAAATTCCTCCCTATAATGCATTACTGGGCGGCTTATACTACTTCCTGGAGTGTGTGTGCATGCTGATCTTGTTTTCCAGTCTGCTACAAAGTTAAAGGGGTTCTGCACCTTCATTTAACTGATGATCTTTCCTCTAGATAGATCATCAGCTTCTGATCGGCGAGGGTCCGACACCCGGGACCCCCGCCGATCAGCTGTTTGAGAAGGCAGCAGCGCTCCAGCAGTGCCGCGGCCTTCTCACTGTTTACCGCCGGGCCGCCCGCCCACTGACGTCACGACTTGTATCAACTAGAGTGGGCACGGCTAAGCTCCATTCAAGTGAACAGAGCTTAGCCGCGCCCACTCTAGTTGATACAAGTTGTGACGTCAGTGGGCGGGCGGCCCGGCGGTAAATAGTGAGAAAGCAGCGGCGCTGCTGGAGCGCCGCTGTCTTCTCAAACAGCTGATCGGTGGAGGTCCCAGGTGTCGGACCCCCGCCGATCAGAAGCTGATGATCTATCAAGAGGATAGATCATCAGTTAAATGAAGGTGCAGAACCCCTTTAAAGTGCTGAACATTTATCTGTTATTTTCTGTTTGCTGGATCGCAGGTGACCCTGACTCCCTCCGTGTCTGGTGTAGGGAGCCGGTGGTCATGTCCCCTCACTATTGTAGGGTGTTCAGGGGTTATATAGTCGAGGTACGTGGATATGCAACCATCCACCTCTGGGATCTTTGCATAGGCTGAGCAGCCAGGGAAAGTCTCAGGTCTTGTGCAGGGGTCTCCCTTTTGGTTCCTTAGCTTTGGATCCAGTGAGTCATATATGCATCTTGCTTTGTCTTGTTTCCTGTACACCGTCCGTGACAATTATGGAACATACCAGATAGTATGAGACAGACACTCCAATATTGAGTGATTGTTGTTTACAGTTTGCTTATACTGGGACATTAACGAGGTTTATAACCCTCTGCATCTCACAACTTATCACGTCATTCCAGTACTATTGATATGTGGTTTACCTACATCTGTTAGATCAACATCTGATGTGATTCTATTATGTGATTTACAGTACGCTCCAATCTCGGATATACAAGTTCTATTGTCATGAGGACTGTTATTTTTTTGCACATACCAGAGCATTATTTTATGGTCCTCCTCTACAACCCCTTATCATTTATCTTTTTGCAGTGTTTTTAATTGATGTGATTTTATTTTATGTGATTCTATTTGATGTGAGTTCATTTTATGCACAGTAGGCGTTTCTATTGGTGCTCAATAAATACCATTATATTTGCTGTCCCGAGTTCTCAACTACTGGAGTGCCCCCCTTTATAAGGATTATACTGGTTAGTTGTTATACACCATAGCAACTGTCAAACTCTAAATTCATGTATTGACTGTATTTATCGCATACTACAGTCGTGGCCAAAAGTTTTGAGAAAGACACAAATATTAGTTTTCACAAAGTT